>NC_138227.1:25884918-26299918 GCF_964197995.2 Scardinius erythrophthalmus | reverse complement strand
CTGCCATGGGACCTTGACATGTCTAGCTTTGTTTCTGATTCCTAACGTTCTGGACCATGAAAAACATGAGCATGAGTTTATGTTCGCATGAGATTATATTAATCATAATCAACGTTGTGTAAGTTCAAACGATATATATCTATACATTCTCTGTATATAAACTGCAGAACTTTGCTACTTTCCAATTGCAGATGCGTCCGTCGATTTCAGCACCATGGACAGTGCTTTTGTTTGTTTGCTGTCGTATCAGAGAGAATATGAGCATTTAGACTCAATCTAAAGTCATTTATAATGTCTATAAAATGGGCTAAAGTATTAAAGTAATGTACCTGTTTTCCAGCCGGGTTGAGGAGAGATCTCTGCAGAAGTTGGCGGAGTTTGGCGTCTGACGGTGCTGCTGAGACGCTGCTGACGGCGAGCGCGAGGGACAGGAGCGCCAGTGCGCACTGGATACGCGTTGAGAGCATCTTTGAAAAGTATTGATTTGGTGAGTAAAAGTAAGAGGAGAGAGATGCGTCGGGTAGCGTTGCCTCTTCTCAATGCTACTTCTGTTGCAAATCATTCCTCCAAGGTTGCCTTTTAAATGATCCGTCTGACGTCAGGAGGCAAGGGGGGTTTCCTCCGCGTGCGTTTGAGTGATGCTGAGTGACAAAGATGACACCGATTAGGGGCGTGAATCCTACTGGAGGTGAAAGGGATTAATGAGCGATTTAACCTGCTATCGTTACTCAACCCTGAACACAAACTATGTGCCATACTGTATTTTGTCTATGTATGAGTTTACCTGGGACCAAGCCTACCCACAAGGATAGAAAACCTGAAATCACTTACAAAACCACAATAATCATACCTAACGAAAGTGTAAATGTATGTTTAAAAAAAGTTCTGTGGTTGGAGAAAATATACTTAGCACAGTTTTAAACAAAACATTGAAAAGTCCTATTATGTGAGGATCAAATTGTGGGAAATGCTCTCACGATTATAGTAAAACATGCCCTAATCTGACTTGTGATGACATTGGAAGCGCTCCATTTGAAAGCCTTATAAATCAGCCAAAATAATGTTTTAGTTTAAATCTACTGATATCAACAGGTTTATGGATGAGTTTAGGGTTAGAGTTTCGAGCATCGTCTCTGCAAAAACCACTGCATCTAAGATGCTACTTCCCGAAAAACAGTATGTGACAAAAAAAGTGTCTGAATTCATAATAAAAAAGTACATGGATGACCAGGTGTTGTGCCGAATTTCGACCCCCGCCAAATTATTACCCCCGTAGCATTGGTAGGTTTAGGATTAGTTGTGGGAAAGGGGTAGGAATTAGGGGCGGGGTTAGGAGGCAATCAGGTACTGACTTCAACGAGACGGGTAATAATTTGGCAGGGGGTCGAAATTCGGCACAACACCGGCAAGATTTTTAAGTGTGCATATGATTGACACTTTACTATCCCATGAGGCCACGGGTGAATATTTGTTAATGTCCTTGAAGCGACGCAACTGATGCTGGTAGGTCACGTGATCATGACAACATGGTGAATGTAGTAGCCTACGTCCGGTCCGGAATATATTTACACTATACAGACATTCATAATATATAAATACTTTTTTAGCGCATGCAAAGTAAGTTCTGGTAGGTCACGTGATCATGACAAGACATTCATAATATATAAATACTTTTTTAGCGCATGCAAAGTAAGTTCTTATTCAAAGTACGTAAACTCGAGCGAATTGTGATTTCGAACGCAGCCATTTAAATGTGTTCATGAGTGTTTCATTGAATCATTTATTCTACTGATTTAAAAACATTGAATCATGCAGGAACGTAACGTCACGTCAATATATTGTTGAACGGTTCTGCTGTGGGTTTGTTTAGAAGTATTTTGACAAAGCAAAAACAGAAAAAAAAATCTGAAAAATCACTGTCAAAACTGTCTACTGAGCTAAACTAATTACTAAATATTACATTTTTGTTCACTGAACTTTAAAAGCAATATCACACAATTGTGCTGCTTTGTTATAGGCCCACCAATAATTATGCAGCCATAACACATACTGTATATTATCATTATTAATATTTATCAAGCAAACCTGCCGGACCTTAGCTTTTGTAATTATTTTTCATAAAGTCTATGCACTGACAAGGAAAGTTTATTTAGGCACATTTCATACACAATAAAAGGGATTTAAAAAGAAACATAGAAAATTAAAAGAAATAAAAACTGATTTAAAATTGCAATGAAAACAGTCCTAGGTCAGATTCCAGAGCTCCAGAGCTTCAAGTTGGTTCTCTGGTAAACCTATTCGCCCAGGTCGCGCAAAAATGAATTGAAGTTGGTTTGGTTTACACTGGCTCATGCGTGTGCGCATTGACGTCAATGTTTCCGAGAAGAGCCTCGTGTCCTACTGCTTTCTCCCGGCCGGTCGGGTCGTGGATGTGTTTGCCTCTTCCCTCCATGGGGGTTCTCAGTCGCCTGCGTACTTCTAATCAAGACCCAAGCTCCGATTAAGTGACGGTAATGGCCAGTCATGATCCACTCCGCGCGCGCCTTCTGGTCCGTGATGTTTTAGAGGAGAGCTCGCGCTGATTCCGTTGAACCCGTGAGGATGGCGTAACGGTCTTAAGTTGCAAACCCGGTGACTTGGGACGCATCCGAAGCAGCATCATTTACGCAGTTTCTATTTTTCGCACGCTGTTAAGTGCAAATTAATCTCAGACTAACACTTACCGACAGTATTTTTCACAGCCTGTATTTCTCAATGCTAATTGCAGTCTTGTGTGCTTGGAGCGCACGCAGTAGCCTTTGGCGGTTTGAGAATGCAAACATATTTAGACACATGGCTGGTGGCAATGATTTCTATTAGCACTAGTTTGGCGGAGGCCACCGAACTGCACGAGATCTTAAACTTTCATGAATGAGATTTAGATTCACAACTTCATATGCATAATATTACGCAGATACACAAATAAATCCTTGTCAGTAAACAAGTAAAAACTCACTGACACACACATTTAAATGTCCTAAAAATGTTTTGGATTGTGAAGACACTCAGTAGATGACAAAATATCAAGTGCCATTTATTTTAAAGGAAGAATTTCTCAAATTAATTAAAAGTACAAGTAAAACAATATACTGTTCAAAAGACAAAATAAATGAAGGACACTTTTTGTGAAACTTTGCTTTCATCTTAAAGGCAGATTCATTAGAAGTCATTGCATAACAGAACAAAATTGTGACGTTAGTTCTGAGAAAAACATGGGCGCAGATGTCATTTGGTTTTCTATTTTGCTAATAATTCAATAAAAAGTGTGCATTTTAAGTGTTCAAATAAGTTTAAGCACTTTAACACTTGCATATACAGGCCAAGCACTCTTCATTGGGTTAACAAACCTGCAGTGTTTCTATAAAGCTTCAGTTTGTTGAAGGCGGTTCACAATCTCATTTTCTCTTTCTCTCTGTTAAATGAATGTTGGCCTTTTCTCATTATAATGAATGTGCTGATTGAAGTTAAAATTGAGTGGCTGAAATCCTACACTTCTAATGAACTACACAAAACCAAGGAATTTTTCATTTTAAGCTTAATAAAACCAATCTTTAATCAGAATTGGGCTTCAAACACAGTCACTTTTGCTCGATTGTGAGTCAGCCTTCAGGTTTGGCAATTGCTTGCTAAGGGGGATTGTTCATACTTAGGCAATAGTTGGCATATTTAATGCTTGTTTAATAACACAAAATAAACGTACTTTCTCTATGAGATAAAACAGTGATAAACTAGCTACTAATTACATCCTTAACAGTGTAATTAGATTACTGTACTAATTACTCTCTCTAAAAATGATCACATTACTAATTTCTTTCTTAATCCCATATAAACATTGACCATTTGAACAATACAGGGAAAGACATGAAACTGCTTTTTTAATACTTTCAAATCAATAATATAAAATTGCATATATTATTCTTGAACTGACCAAAGTATTTAAAGGGAGAAATTTACATTAAAAACATACAGTTACGGACTGGTGGCTGTAGACAGCGCACGACGAAGGAGATGATTACAAATACAAAGTCTTATAGTAAACTGAAGAATCACAAGTACGTTCGACACAAACAAACAGAACAGGGAGTATATATACCCATGGTAAATGAGGGAACTAAACAGGAACAGCTGGACAAGCTATTTGACTGATCACAATGGAGCTACAGAAAAACAAGACGCTAAAAACTACTCAGAAATGACTCATTTTTGCAACTGCTTAGCAAAACACTGGCAACCATTCAAAACACCAAGCAACATAGTTGTTCAATTAAATTGTAGTTTTAATTGGAATTTACAGAGAGAGACTTTTTTTTAATTGGAGATGTTTGACTGATGAGGTGCTACAAAGGCTCATCTGTTTTTCTGAAAGGTCATTAACCTGTCAAATACACACACACTGTAATACAAAATGGGGTCAGGTGCCCAGTGTGACTCCAGCTGGCCATAGCAATCTGGACACATCTGTCCATCATCCCGAAGAGACAGACAGGCCTGTCCATAATGAACACCTTCCCATTCATTTGTCCAGCAGTGTTTCAATCATATTTTAAACAGTGTCATGTCACCTGTGCACACACACACATCACATATATATATATAGCACATGCCCTATAACACACATATTCATACATATTGGATGTGATGATGAAGACTTTGATGGCCATCTGGCTAAGGAAATGGGATGTGTCAAGGTGGATGCGTGGGGTTTGGGGGAGCGGCGGATTGTACGCTCCATTAATCACATCTCCTTTCCTCTCTCTTTACCTCCCTCCCTTAACCTTTGTTTTCTTCACTTCCATCCTGTCACTTCCCTCAACTGTTTCTCCACCTTCTCTTCCTTCCATAAATAGATTTACTCCAGTGCATCATTCATCTTTTTAATTTATTCACGAAACAGGAATTAAAAGTAAATGAGAGAGAGGGAGGGGAGAAATATAATACAATAAATGATATATCTCGTTTATTATATTCTTTATCTTAATATAGATAGATGGATATGCATATATACAGAGAGAGAGAGAGAGAATAGATAAAAAAAACGTATTTTATTATTATTATTTAAAAAAAACGTATTTACAATTTAGATATTTACAATAGATAAAGAAGGGGAGAGAGATAGAGGGAAAGAGAGGCGGTGATAAAGAGAGAGAGCGATGCCAGCACAGATGCAAATCTGATAAATAAGCACTTTGATTTGAATTGCATGCTCTTAAATTCATCTGTCAGGTTTCAGGCTCCTCAGAGACTCAGAGGAATTACTCACATGCCCTTCGTCCACCTCGCAGGCTTATCCTCTTCCGCTGGCATTTTGTCTTTCCTCACTTTTACACACACACATAAAGCGTGGAAATTTGTGTATGAAGGTGTGAAATGACTTGCAGCCACACACACACACAGACACACACAAGCATAAGTGAACAGAGAACCTGTCATTCTCCCAGCATACACATGGATATTCACATTTTTTATGATGATAGAGTGTTGTGGGTGGTTGCCAGGGCTTTAAACTAAGTTTTTAGGCCCATATTAAAAGAATCCATGCTATAATATCTGGGTCTTTGTGACCCGGTTCCCTTCTTCGATATCTGTGGGATGATTTTGCTGTTTAATCAACCGTGATAGAATGCATGATAGAATCACATTCTATAGCTGACATAAAAGTCTTTTATGCATAACACCAAACATATAAGCTTCTAGTCTTGGAGTGAAATTGGGGCCAGTCTGTTCCATTGCGTTAATGTATTCTTTTTGCGCTTCTTCTTGGTTGATTCTTGTGATACTTCTATCATCCATTCTTATCATCTCTGTCACCATCAAAAGATTTTTAATAAGCTTCCGGCTAATTGCAAGAAATTTCACACCATGATGAGCAAAGTTTGAACGAATTAAGCATGAGAAATGTGAGTGGTTCATACATTTTTCAAACTGGAAACAACCAGGTAAGTCTTTTAATTACGTTAAAGGTCAAATTGCCGTTTTAGGCCTTCATCTCATTCTCTTTTTTTCTCTCGCAGTTATTTGTGCATATTCTGTATTAACACTGTAGTACCTGAGGTTATAGCACAGACACTGTTGTATGTTAGAGCAAACAAGAAATCTAAAATTTATGTAAATACATACAAAATACCTTTATGAATCTTTTGATAACTTGAAACATTTTGAGGGTAACGTCACAGGTGTGTGGGTTCAATTTTCAGACACCCAATAGTGGGACACTCATTTATCAGTGATGGAAAATCTTTATCTAATGACCTTTTTAATGACAGTTTTATTAACAAATGAAATCCAATCTAACATAAGTAAAATCATTTGCACTCTTTGTTTAGATTAATTATCAATAAGTATGAAATATGATTGAACAAAGGTTGATATATAAAGGTTGAAACTAATTTGTGTGTGGTTCAAGTATATGCTACGTTATGGGGACAACCCCACGAAGATAGCAATATGTGAAATTCTTGTCCTTTTGTTTGTACAGTATAAAAATTATTATGTCTATTATATCAAAATCCACTCTAGGCATGATAAAGGCCCATGAGATCACATTGCATACTAATGAATATATGCGCGTCTTTTTTGCTCGCTCTCATTCATAAAGTTAATGCTTCCTGTAAAATATACTGTACCACTTCAGCATCCATGTGAAGAGCATGATGCAACATTTTAGCAGTTCTATGAATTGAAATCATGTGCTTCAGGCACATACCCAATGATATAACATTACTCACTGTATTTCTCATCAGGCACATGCAAACATATCCACATAGTTCCAAACAAATGGTACTTCTGTGAAGTGTTACACCCCGTGTGTGTAATAGCAGAATCAATGGCATTTAGTGGTGGAGCAGTCAGGCAGAGACGAGAGAAAAGAGCACCTGGCAGCAGAATCATTCAGCATTGATATTTAAACACAGCCCCGCCGAACCCTGTCTACCCATCCTCACACTGCTAATCAGCTCTTCAACTTAGACAGAGAGAACATACTTTCTCTCAAGTGTGTGTGTGTGCGTATGAATGTCTTTGAGCAGGTCAAAATCATCTCCTGAGCGTCTCGAAAAATAAATTGCTTTCAAAACTTTTCATCTCCGTTTTTGCAACAAAGAATCGGCTGCAATTTAACCGCTGTGATTCATTTATGCAGCTTAAATAAAATCAAATCTCTTTTTCCTCTACCAGAAATATAAAAAAGTAACCAGTTTCTATTCATGCATATGCAGAATTCATGCTAAGCAGACGACAGCTACAAAACTAGTTTGCTTGTTGAACAAATTATGCAACTCTCAGTTTTTTGTCACATTCACTTCTTAATTGCTTAATTTTTGTTTCTTTTGAAGTCGCTACAATCAGACACAGTTTGCCATGATGTCACTTCCTACTGTCAACTTCCAATTCGTAGCAAATGCATTCTGTCTCATTGTGACACAATCTCATTGTGACATCATTCCAGATTCCATTTTGTGTTCTTAACTGACATGTTAAACTAGTGTACACTTAAAATGCAGACAAATCTAGGGGTCTCTATCCAAAACACTGAATGTCTCAGGTTCCATGGTTCCCTGAGAAGGGGAACGAGACACTTGGACTGATGCTATGGGGAACGTCATCATCGTGACTGATGTGGTGTGTACAGAAGACCAGGAAACAGAGTTATTTTTAGCTACTCCGTGCTTATTCGTTTACTCAGGATCAGTGCACTTCACTTTCATAACAGAACAGACTTGACTCACAGAACCAGGCTTAATCAAAAACTTCTTTCTAGACATGAATAGTGATAACGTCTCGGTTAAGTATGGTAACCCACGTTCCCTGAAAGAGGGAATGGAGTCGGAGGGATCTGACTTCAATGGGATCTTCGCAGAGAGGCCAATCTACTTCGAGAGAAACTACTAATTATTACTATTATTAGTAGTATAACACCGGCGTCAAATCCATATCCCCCGGGAGACAATAAAGCAAGAACATGGGCTTACCCTGAATGCAACGCAATGAGTGCATTCAGCATTTATCTTAAAGGTAGGATTTTTATAAAAAACTTTTTTTCAAATTTGTTTAAACTGTCTTTATACACTCACCTAAAGGATTATTAGGAACACCATACTAATACTGTGTTTGACCCCCTTTCGCCTTCAGAACTGCCTTAATTCTACGTGGCATTGATTCAACAAGGTGCTGAAAGCATTCTTTAGAAATGTTGGCCCATATTGATAGGATAGCATCTTGCAGTTGATGGAGATTTGTGGGATGCACTTCCAGGGCACGAAGCTCCCATTCCACCACATCCCAAAGATGCATAGAGCATGAGATCTGGGGTTGAGATCTGGTGACTGTGGGGGCCATTTTAGTACAGTGAACTCATTATCATGTTCAAGAAACCAATTTGAAATGATTCGAGCTTTGTGACATGGTGCATTATCCTGCTGGAAGTAGCCATCAGAGGATGGGTTCATGGTGGTCATAAAGGGATGGACATGGTCAGAAACAATGCTCAGGTAGGCTGTGGCATTTAAACGATGCCCAATTGGCACTAAGGGGCCTAAAGTATGCCAAGAAAACATCCCCCACACCATTACACCACCACCACCAGCCTGCACAGTGGTAACAAGGCATGATGGATCCATGTTCTCATTCTGTTTACGCCAAATTCTGACTCTACCATCTGAATGTCTCAACAGAAATCGAGACTCATCAGACCAGGCAACATTTTTCCAGTCTTGAACTGTCCAATTTTGGTGAGCTTGTGCAAATTGTAGCCTCTTTTTCCTATTTGTAGTGGAGATGAGTGGTACCCGGTGGGGTCTTCTGCTGTTGTAGGCCATCCGCCTCAAGGTTATGCGTGTTGTGGCTTCACAAATGCTTTGCTGCATACCTGGGTTGTAACAAGTGGTTATTTCAGTCAAAGTTGCTCTTCTATCAGCTTGAATCAGTCGGCCCATTCTCCTCTGACCTCTAGCATCAACAAAGCATTTTCGCCCACAGGACTGCCGCATACTGGATGTTTTTCCCTTTTCACACCATTCTTTGTAAACCCTAGAAATGGTTGTGCGTGAAAATCCCAGTAACTGAGCAGATTGTGAAATACTCAGACCGGCCCGTCTGGCACCAACAACCATGCCACACTCAAAATTGCTTAAATCACCTTTCTTTCCCATTCTGACATTCAGTTTGGAGTTCAGGAGATTGTCTTGACCAGGACCACACCCCTAACTGCATTGAAGCAACTGCCATGTGATTGATTGATTAGATAATTGCATTAATGAGAAATGGAACAGGTGTTCCTAATAATCCTTTAGGTGAGTGTATACCAATACATAATTAAAATGTAAGTGCTCTGAAAAAGAGAGTATAAAAATCGAGTGACTGTAGACCTTTTAATCTGCAATAAACACAGCTCATTATTTCCATTCGGGATGAAACAATTGTTTGGTTTGGGCGACTGTCACTCACTCTCGCAACCATGGCTACCACCCCTGTTGCTAGATCTGCCCATATGCGCGTGCATCTGTTTGATTTGAGGAGTGCAAGAGAGACGCGGAACCTACGAAGAGTAAAATTATGGCAGAGAAAGAGCATTCAAAATTCAAAGCACCTGCATATGCAGTCAGCGAAGGCAAACAAGGCAAAAACTACTTCCTCGGACCCTGGTTGCCCGCACTCTTGAACGACCTCCTCTGCTTTGCCCTCGACCCCGGACCTGTCCTTGAACCGACGAAGCGGTACTTGTCTCCGGAGTGTAGTCCTCATTAGAGTCAACAATGTTTTCATCATGGAAACTCTTACATGCAAAAGTCAAGTCAAGTCAAGTGTATTTGTATAGCGCTTTTCACAATACAGATTGTATCAAAGCAGCTTCACAGTATTAAATTAAAATAATACAACAAGGTTTGTTTCTAATGGAATTTATTGATTGATAAAATAAAAATTATTAAAACACCGTATATGTTATGAA
The DNA here is from genome assembly GCF_964197995.2 of Scardinius erythrophthalmus. NCBI lineage: Eukaryota > Metazoa > Chordata > Actinopteri > Cypriniformes > Leuciscidae > Scardinius > Scardinius erythrophthalmus. Next base: position 26,289,936 of record NC_138227.1, on the reverse strand, counting down.
TCTTACTCGAAATTCACCTTCATCACAGTGTAACTGATGGTAATGGAAAAACGTGTATCAATGCAACCTGTTTTTAGCTTTGCCTTATAAATATAGCTCGTTACATATAAATATAGCTTGTTACCGAATCAAGCAAAATATATTTTAAACTTTACCAGTATCGATATGCTAGCTTGATAGTGATTACTAAAAGAAATCTTATTTGTTTATATTTATAGTGATAAAGTTAGGTATTTTATTACATGTGATTCTGACATGATGTCACTGCATGCACTGCGCTCTTTCCTCTCCACTCGTCTCAGGTAAATAAATGCGTCTTCCAGCTGAGCCTGAGCGTTTGGCGTCGCGCGTTCATGTGTTTTGGGGGCGTGGCTTTGGAAGGAGCTCAGAAGGGAGGGGGTGGAGTGAATGGAAATAATGAGCTGTGTTTACAAGCCTACCCTACCTTTAAATGCGCATATAAACAAGCGGCTCCAGAAGACAAAAAAACTGATGATGTACATTGCAGGCGCCTTCTTATTATCACGGGTGCTTCGGTATGACGTCATAGACTGTCGTAGGCCAATAAAATTGTTGTGTTTACACACATGGTTCAGACACCGTTTATGGTGATAACGTTCCCCATAGTGTCAATCCAAGACGCAGTGTTGAGTTTCACTTCGAAAGGGAGCAGAATGACCGCCAAAGGGACAGGGATTCGATTTCATGTCTTGATACCCTCACATCTTAGCCTTTCTTTGGCTCTCAGTGAGCCACCCACTGACCGAACAGGCTGTGTGTTAATTCATCTGTCTGCCTGTAGTATACGTGTCTGATCTTTATGGAAATGAGAGATGTGACACACTTCAAACTGTATTTAGAGTGGTTTGAAGGCATATCACAGAAAATACAGTATCTACTCAATGAAGGTCAGGTGATATCCCTCCCTCCGTCCCTCGCTCTTTCTATATCTCCTTTTCCAAATAGTCAAACTAGCTTTCCCATATGACAGTGATGGGTTTCACAAGAGAATATTTTAGCATGGATGTAGTCATCAAGTCTGCTTCAAGCATCTGTGATTTAATGAGTCTAATCTTTTGGTGTGAAGATGAAGCAAATAACACAGACACTTTATTCCACAGCCTCAGAGCACCAAAGACGTATGTTAAATATAATAACCTTCACTGAGTAATTCAAAATTTAAACGATGACACTCCGCTGCTTTAACTATTTAAAATTGTATTTAAAATGGTCCAATTTGACAAAATAGGTTCTCTTACGAGAGATACTCTCGTACTGCGTAGAATACGCTAGGGGAAAATCCTTTTCCACGAGAATACTGAAGCCAAAAAATTATCCTTTAATTTTGTATTAATGTAAAACGCGTTGCGGCAGCATACAGACATAGGCGAGGCAGCTCGCGCGCCTATAGGCTGGTCTGCTGGCAACTGCTTAAGCCTATTGAGCGAGACCTAAAGTGACGTCAGACCCAATGAGGGCGCTTCGCGCCCTCTGCGTCACGTCCCGCCGAAACGGGCGTGGCTTAGGTCTATAAATACCGCTCGCAGGCATTATTTCTCTGATTTTTCATCCTTCAGCGAAGCAACTCACATCGCTGGATCCGAGAAGAAGCCGCGCTGTTGAAGAAGCACCTCAGCGGGACGAGTCGACGAAGCTGCCGGCCGCGCCGCCTTCATCGCCTTCCTGCTGCGCTATCCAGCGCCCATATCCTTTTTATTGCACTGTGTGTGTGTGTTCGCCGGCGCGACTCACACTGTCTAAAAGAGCTGCGTCTTTTTCAAGATGCCTGCTTGTGGCTCGTGCAGAGCCGCACTCAGCGACGGGGACCGCCATGTCATTTGCGCTTCCTGCCTGGGTCAAGAACATACAGCTCTCGCGCTCGCTGATGGCGGCTGCCATCACTGCGAGCTGTTGCCATTAGCGACTCTGAGGACTCGCTTGGCACTGTTCAACGAGACTGCGCCCACACCTGCTGTTGTGCCGCGCCGTAAAAAGCGCCGCGCTCAGCGAATCCCGGAGCCCTCTCTTAGCCGTCAAAGCTCGCCGGTGCGCCCGCCTGCTTCTCCGGTTTCATCAGCTTCACTTTCGGACGGACAGCGGCCGCGGTCTGCCGCCGCTTCTGTCGATGACGCTGATGAGATCGACGCGCTGCTTCGAGAGGGGCATTCCTGCTCTCTCATAGCATCAGGCAGTGAGGATTGGGCGGGCTCTGAGGATGCTTCTCCCGCCCCCCCTGCCCGTGCTTCTACGGGAAAGAGAGCGAGCATTGAGGCGGAGCTCATGCGCGTGCTCACTCAGGCCACGGCGAGCCTCGGCCTCGAGTGGATTACGCCTGAGCAGCCTGCTCACAACCGGCTGGACGGCTACTTCCTGCCTTGGGAGCGCGTTTCACCTGCATCCAAGCCAGCGCCTTTTCTTCCTGAGCTTCATGAAGAAGTCGCTAAATCTTGGGGCTCCCCTTTTTCGGCCAGGACACGGTCCTCTGTCTCTTTGGCGTTCTCCGCTGTCGACGACGCAAAGAACAGAGGCTACCACTCCCTGCCGCCGGTCGAAGAGGCTATTGCAGCGCACTTATGCCCGCCCTCTGCTGGACGGCGTGCTAAGATGGCGCTGCCCTCAAAAGCCTGCCGCACGACGTCAACCCTGCTCCGCCGCGCTTTCTTCACCCAGGCCATGAAGCACTTCCTCCCGAAGCGCTCCGGTTCTGCAGCAGGCCGTGCGAAACCGTCTGCTCAGAGCTCACAGCCTAAGCCTCCGCCCGCCGCCTCCTCTTCTCAACGCCGCCAAACCCAGAGCTCGAGACCGCGCTCTGGCTCATCCGGCCGCCGCCCCGCCCCGCGTGGCCCGCGGCAGAAGGTTGCGTTGAAGCCAGAGGCCCCGAAATCATCCTAGCACGCCTAGGAAAGCGACGGTGTCCAAGTCCCGCTGCGGCCGGACTTCCACCAAAGCTTGCCGCTCGTCCAGTTCCAGGAAATGTGACTGGTCCAGCGTATTTAGCAGCCAACAAGCCGGTTCCATTACCCGCTTGCCTGCACACAAAAGCCGTTTTTACAGCTACCCAGATAAATCCCTTAAAGAGTGTATTTTCTGGTGTCCCGGCCACGGCCGACGGTGTTTCATGTGTAGAAAAAATGCCCACTACTCAGTGCCCATTCCTACACACAAGCACAGCCCTTCACACAGGGCCCGCGCACATAAAATCGACTCAGATCGATTGCGCTTCATATGTAGCAAAAGTGCCCACTACCCAGTGCCCACTAACGCTACTTCCCACATGTCTCACGGTCCCTGTAAATACAGGACCAGTATGCATATGCTCTGCTCACGCGAGCAATGCTGTAAAGGTGGTGTATGTGCCCGCTGCTCTGCGCCCACGCCCACACACAGACATGAAACTAGCCCAGCCCTCCTCCTCTCAGCTAAACACTGCGGAGGAGTCGAGCGCGGGCATTCTGCCCGCTGTTATCAGCGCGCCCCCTGCCTCAGATGTCATGAGCGCGACGCTTATGTCACAGCACACAAAAGCCGCTGTATCGCGAGCCGATCAGAGCGTCCTTCGCATCCAGCCCCTAGCTACTCGCGCACCTGCGTGGGAAAAGCTTCCCGGGGTTTCGAGATGGGTGCTGAACATCATAAAAGAAGGCTATTCGCTGCAGTTTCGCCGACGCCCTCGCCGCTTCATGGCGCGCGTCGAGACCACGGTAGAATCGAAAGTAGCTCATCTACTTCGAGCCGAGATTTTGAAACTGTTGAGCAAAGGGGCTATAGAACCCCTATCTCAAGCTCAAAGCGAGGGGGGGCTTTACAGCAGATACTTCCTGGTGCCCAAAAAAGACGGGGGTCTCAGACCCATATTAGATCTGCGGCAGCTGAACAGAGCGCTTATGAAGCGCCAGTTCAGGATGCTCACAACCAGAAAAATCCTTGCGCACGTCCGCCAGGGGGACTGGTTTGTGTCAATAGATCTAAAGGACGCGTATTTTCAAATACAGATAGCGTCACGTCAGAGATTTTTGAGATTCGCCTTCGAGGGCCAGGCATATCAGTACACAGTCCTGCCTTTCGGCTTGTCCCTGGCACCCCGTACATTTACGAAGTGCATGGGCGCAGCGCTCGCACCCCTCAGATTACGGGGCATACGAGTGCTGAACTATCTGGACGACTGGCTGATTCTAGCCCAATCTCACTCAGAGCTCGTAGAGCACAGGACCATTTTACTCGATCACCTCGAGAATCTCGGTCTCGCAGTGAACTGGGAAAAGAGCTCGCTTTTCCCCAGACAGATTATATCTTTTCTGGGAATAGAGCTGAACTCGCTGCTAATGACAGCACGCCTGTCATCTCAGCGCACACTGGACATTCGGCGCGCAGCCGGCTCGTTCCGCTGCGGCGCGATAGTCCCTCTCAAAGCTTTTCAAAGGATGCTCGGTCTGATGGCCTCAGCATCTTCAGTTCTCCAGTTGGGCCTTCTGCGCATGCGCCCACTGCAGTTCTGGCTCAGAAAGAGAGTACCACGCTCAGCGTGGGCCTCCGGTCAGCTTCGCATAAAGGTCAATCAAGCATGCATTGCAGCTTTGAAACCTTGGGAGGCAAAAGACTGGTACCAATCAGGTGTAAGCCTGGGGACTTCCTCGAGAGTGATGGTGGTGTCCACGGACGCATCCACCTCGGGATGGGGAGCGCTGCTCGAGGGCAGACCGCTTTTTGGCCAATGGTCAAAGCAGGAGAAGCTCTTACATATGAACTGCCTCGAAATGTTGGCAGTGAGCAAAGCGCTCACGCGCTTTTGTCCCCTCATAAAGGGACACCACGTGCTAATACGTTCAGACAACGTCTCAGTGGTGTCCTACATAAATCGCCAGGGCGGCCTCAGGTCCCTGACTCTGTACAGGCTAACCAGGCGCCTCCTGATATGGGCCCGCAGCAACCTGCTCTCGCTGAGAGCAGCGCACGTGCCAGGGCTCCTAAATATAGGACCAGACAGACTGTCCAGGAACCAGGTTCCGACAGGAGAATGGTCTTTGCACCCACAGACAGTCCAGCTGCTGTGGAAGAAATTCGGCAGAGCGGAAGTAGACCTGTTCGCATCTCAGGAAAACGCTCACTGTCCAGAATTTTTCTCGAAGAGCAAGGACGCGCTGACCCACGAGTGGCCTCGCCGTCCTCTCTACGCTTTTCCCCCCGTCTCCCTCCTGACTCAGGTGGTAGAACGGGTCAGGGAAGAAGGATGCTCAGTGCTGCTTGTAGCCCCACTTTGGATGAGCCAACCTTGGTTCCCAATTGTGATGCAGTTAGCGAGCACCGCCCCGTGGCCAGTGCCTCTGAGGAGGGATCTCCTCTCTCAAGCCAACGGCTCGATTTGGCATCCTCACCCAGAGCTGTGGTCCCTCCATGTGTGGGCCATCAACGGGTACCCGCTGACCTCCCACAGGGAGTGTTAAACACTATCACACAGGCCAGAGCTCCGTCTACGCGACGTCTCTATGCCTCAAAATGGTCAGTGTTCTCTAGCTGGTGCACAGCTCGTGGTGTGTCACCCCTGCATTGTGGTGTGACGGAGGTTCTTTCCTTCCTACAGGAGCTGTTGGATAAGGGCAGGTCCCCTTCCACGCTCAAAGTCTATGTAGCGGCCATAGCAGTGTTCTCTTCGACCACGCTCGGCCAGTCTATTGGAAGGAACGATTTAGTTATTCGCTTCCTTCGAGGAGCTAAGAGACTGAATCCTCCCAGACCTCCCACAGTCCCTATATGGGACCTTTCTACGGTACTGGAAGCCATGAAAGGCCATCCATTTGAGCCCTTGCAGGAGATTGATCTTAAACACCTGTCTTTCAAGACGGCGTTTCTTCTGGCTCTCGCTTCAGTGAAGCGCATAGGGGACTTACACGCGCTCTCAGTAAGCGCGACGTGCATGGAATTTGGGCCGAATGACTCTAGAGTTATACTCAAACCTAAGCACGGTTATGTTCCTAAATCCCTCAATACACCGTTCAGAGCACAGGTCATTTCCCTGTCTGCCCTGCCGGTCACTGAAGGAAATATGGACGAAAGCTCCCTTTGCCCAGTCAGGGCGTTAAGAGCTTATGTGTCTCGCTCGTCTGTTTTCAGACAGACGGAGCAGCTCTTTGTTTCGTTCAGCGGGCGTTCTAAGGGACTAGCCGCTTCGAAACAGACCCTATCCAGATGGGTAGTGGACGCAATAGCGCTAGCTTACACAACCAAGGGCATGCAGTGCCCGCTGGGTGTCAAAGCGCACTCCACGAGAAGCATGGCTTCATCGTGGGCATGGTCAAGTGGGATTGCCTTGCAAGATATTTGTATGGCGGCAGGCTGGGCCTCTCCGTCTACATTTATAAGGTTTTACAACCTAGAGGTTCCCGCATTACAGGCCAGACTACTGTCGGTCTAGTATGGCCAAAATCTCATAACTGGCGCTGTCAGTTATGCAGCTATTGAGTATTGCAATCCTTGCTCTATGCTGCTATAAGGAAGATAGTGGCTAACCCCCCTCTCTTCCAGGATTCCCTGTGAGTCCCCTGGGTGATTATGTACTGTATGAACTCCGGGCTGTCGCCCTTGAGTCTATGGTATCAGATCCCAGCACGCACGGCGTTTTACAGTAGGTTCCCCTAGCGTATTCTACGCAGTACGAGAGTATCTCTCGTAAGAGAACGTACTCGGTTACTCTAGAGAGAGGAACGAGTACTGCGTATCCTGCCGTGCCTGCACGCGCTCTGGTTGCTTCGACTATGAAAAACCAGAGAAATAATGCCTGCGAGCGGTATTTATAGACCTAAGCCACGCCCGTTTCGGCGAGACGTGACGCAGAGGGCGCGAAGCGCCCTCATTGGGTCTGACGTCACTCTAGGTCTCGCTCGATAGGCTTAAGCAGTTGCCAGCAGACCAGCCAATAGGCGCGCGAGCTGCCTCGCCTATGTCTGTATGCTGCCGCAACGCGTTTTACATTAATACAAAATTAAAGGATAATTTTTTGGCTTCAGTATTCTCGTGGAAAAGGATTTTCCCCTAGCGTATTCTACGCAGTACTTGTTCCTCTCTCTAGAGAGAACCGAGGTTACGTTAGTAACCGAGTACGTTAGTGAGGACTGGAATCAAAAACGAAGCATTCGTTGATAATGATAAACTTCATGTATACTTGCACCAGCATGATAATGTTTATAAAAAATGTATCAGAGAAATTTCACGGGCAATGTGTGAGAAAATAACATGTTAAACAACATTAAAAATGTGAGCTCATCATTTGGCAACACGACACAGCAGCAAAGTATCTCTGAGAAAGACATTTGACAAATAAAAACATGTGAATGCACCAACTAATTAGAACTAGAAAAAACTAAATTATGAAATATGTCTAATGTTGACATATTAAACAATATTTGACAATATTCCTGAATATTATATCTGGTTAATTTCTTTTCTTTTCTTTATGATTTAAATATTGGATTATCATGTCATGACAGAAGAACTGAGCCAAATAGTCCCCTCAATGACCCAATTTTTCCAAACAGAAACGTCACAACACAATAGAGGAGTCCCTCTAAAGGGTTTTAATGATGGCGGTAAACATATTGCAGTTTTACAGCAAAAGCAGTTGTCTGTACAGTCTGGCTTTGGTTTATCCTACAGTAATTTTCTGAAGCCTATGAGTCACAGAGGAGGTAGAACTAGCCGTGTGATCACTTTAAGCGAGTTTAAATGGGCATTTGGAGGCAGAAGTGGACATATTTGTGCTGGCTCATTTCTCTAATGTTGTTTCCCTGCTGATGGTGCATTGTGCTTGTAATGAAGTTAATTTAATGTCAGTGTAAAATGACTGGAAGGCGACTCTTTTCACTGCCTTGCGCTGAACAATTTCTTAGTAGATACAGGACCTCATTAGAACTTTGCTGTGGTAGAAAACTTTCAAATAAGATGCAGAATTGAAGGTCTCTTGTGTAATGCAGATAAAACGCACAACAATTATGACAGAAACCACGTACCAGTGTGCTCCGCTGTCTGCTGTGGTTCTGCACCTGTGATGAATATTCAGCCTCACGGCAAAATAAATCATATTTTATCTGAGTTGAAAATGGGAGTTTGCAGTCTATATGTGACCCTGGATCACAAAACCAGTCACATGTCGCATGGGTATATTTGTGGCAATAGCCAACAATACACTGTATGGTTCAAAATTAGCGATTTTTCTTTTCTGCCAAAAATCATTAGGCTATTAAGTAAAGATCATGTTCATATTGCATGAAGTTTATTTGTAAATTTCCTATCGTAAATATATAAGACATTTATTTTTGTGAGTGAATGCAGCACATTCGCGAACATAAATGGACAACTTTAAAGGTGATTTTCTCAATGTTTCGATTTTTTTGTACCCTCAGATTCCAGATTTTCAAATATCTCGGCCAAATATTGTCATGTCCTAACAAACCATTCATCAATGGAAAGCTTATTTATTCAGCTTTCAGGTGAGGTATAAATCTCAATTTCAAAAAAATTGACTCGTGTGCCTGGTTTTGTGGTCCAGGGTCACATATTGGATGTGATTTCATAAAAACTACTGAGGAATAGACCTCATTCACAGCAGCGCCATCTTGGATTTTTAATGGGAATTAAAGTGAGGCTGTGAGGGATAGACAAACGCTTGCCTATATTGCCAAAAGAATTGGGACACCCCTCCAAATCATTGAATTCAGGTGTTCCAATGACTTCCATGGCCACAGTTGTATAAAATCAAGCACCTAGGCATGCAGACTTCTACAAATATTTGTGAAAGAATTGGTCGCTCTCAGGACCTCTCAGAATTCAAGCCTAGTATACCGTGATAGGTTGCCACCTCTGCAATAAGTCCATTCGTAAAATTTCCTCACTACTAAATTTTCCACGGTCAACTGAGCAGAAGTCGCCAACTTTAGTGCAGAGTCAATAGCTACAGACCTCCAAACTTCAGATTAGCTCAAAAACAGTGTGTGGAGAGCTTCATGGAATGGGTTTCCATGGCCGAGCAGCTGCATCCAAGCCTTACATCCAAGTGCAATGCAAAGGGTCAGATGCAGGGGTGTAAAGCATGCCGCCACTGGACACTAGAGCAGTGGAGACGTGTTCTCTGGAGTGACGAATCACGCTTCTCTGTCTGGCAATCCGATGAATGAGTTCTTGTGGAAAGCCTTCCCAGAAGAGTTGAAGCTGTTATAGATGCAAAGGGTGGGCCAACTCCATATTAAACCCTACAGATTAAGAATGGTATGTCATTAAAATTCATGTGCATGTAAAGGCAGACCCAAAACTTTTGGCAATATTGTGTACATCTCTGTGGGTTGTACCACTGTTATTTAATGTGTATTTGAATTGTTCTGCTGAGGAAACTGAAAATGTCTTTATTTATCTTAATTGATATTATATCTATCTATCTATCTATCTATCTATCTATCTATCTATCTATCTATCTATCTATCTATCTATCTATCTATCTATCTATAAAATATATTAGCCTACATACAATTTCATTCATACTTTATCAAATCAGTTGCCAGAAAATTATACCATAATTTTTGGAATTTTTTACCTCACCCTTTAAATATTTAGACCTGAGAGATTCTGTGTGTGTGTGTGTGTGTACTTGTACAAATATCTTTGTGAGGACCAGTTTGAGTTTTAGAGCATTGGAGTGAGGACAAAGAGAGTAAAGTTAAGATATTTTGGCCGGTTCTCACTTTCTGAGACCCCTTTAAAGGCCTGTTTGAGGGTCAAGACTTGGTTTTAGGGATAAGGTTATAATTAGGTTAAGGGTAGCTTTAGGGTAAGGGTTCGGGTTAGGCACTTAATTGTGATGGGTAAGGTTAGGGTAAGCGGCTAGAGATTGCATTGTGTCAATGAATGTACTCATAAAGATAGATGTACGTGTGTGTGTGTGTGTGTGTGTGTGTGTGTGCGTGCGTGTGTGCGTGTGTGTGCGTGATCTCAGTATTAGCTGTGTGATCATGTAATAGACCATTTGACAAAGCCATGGTCTGTCATCAGTTCAGTCAGCTTCCATCAGCATCAGAGCATATGAAAACATACACAACACACACACACACACATGCTAAAGAGATCTTTATAGGTGGCCTAGCAGTGGGGAGAATGTTAAATGGAGTTTATGAGATGAATGGTAGGGAGTGTTTAAGGCCTCAAAGGCTAATGGACCAGCTCAGTGTGTGCAGACGGCATGCTGGTCTTCTCAAAGCACACATAAACACTTAAACGCACACACCACTGTGTTTAAGAGGCCGTGCTGTTTTCCTCTGAAACGGATGAGTGATTGTGATTTGTGTTGTTTGAATAATTATTTGATGATTGCCTGCATCGTTCACTGACTAATGTCCTCATGTAGGCCTACATATTCACACTCACTTATACACACACATTTATCTATATATTTAGGACATACTATAAACTTCTGTAATGTTTTGAACAGTTATTATTATTGTTGTTAATTTTAAAATACAATCATTTTATGAATAATTATTATTATTATTCACTAATTATTATTAAATTAAAATGTTTAAATACAGTTAATAACAAGTACTTTTGCACTATATTTAAAAAAAATTGAGTTTCACCTGTATATATATATATATATATATATATATATATATATATGTATATATATACGTATATATGTATATGTATATATGTATATGTATATATATATGTATATGTATATATATATATATATATATATATATATATATATATATATATATATATATATATATATATATATATATATATATATACACAGTGCTACGCATAAGTTTAGACACCCATGCTAAAGTTGACTAAAAAGAGGAATAAAAAATCATCTTTTGGAAATTGAACTTAATGCCTTAATTTAAAAAAATGAGGAAAAATCCAACTATGCATCCTGATAAAGTTCCCTTGGCCTCTGGAATTAAAATAGCCCCACATCATCACATAGCCTTCACCATACCTAGAGATTGGCATGGAGTACTTTCCATAAGATCATCTCTCAATGCAAATCAAACTAGCTATTAGGCTAACTGAAATAAAACCATGCCGATCTGTAGGTATGGTGAAGGCTATGTGATGATGTGGGGCTATTTTAATTCCAAAGGCCAAGGGAACTTTATCAGGATGCGTAGTATCCTGGATCCATGAAGTAACTGGCCTTTAAAAATAAAAATCTGCCTGCCTCTATGGGAATTTAACATAGGGGTGTCCAGACTTATGCACCCTGTATTTTAAGGAAGAACATTTATTTATTTACGATACATTATTCATTCACAAAGAAAATTGGTGTCCTTAAAGGTTGAATTTTTCCTAATTTTTTTAATTAAGGCATTAAGTTCAATTTCCAAAAGATGATTTTTTATTCCTCTTTTTAGTCAACTTTAGCATGGGTGTCTAAACTTATGCATAGCACTGTATGTATATGTATATCTATATATATGTATATGTGTATATATATATATGTATATATGTGTATATATATATGTATACTCACATTTTATTGTAGCATAATAAAACAATAAAACATATTTTAATTCCCAAAAGAGGTTTTTACAGATTTTAGATTTTAGAACTTCTGGCTAATTTTGTCCTCATAACACACATATGAGCTTGAGCACAAAAAAAAAAGAAAAAAAAAGGTTTTCTTTAACTGTCTCTCAAAAGCAGATTTAAAGTTGTTTTTTAACAGCAGTTTGGCAGCATCACATTGCTCAACATTTGCGTCAACATTTGCAAATATTTGATATCAACATAAACCAAGTGAAGTATGTCTCCATGAGAAATAACAGTATGTTGTGGGCAGGCAGGCAGAGAGTGCTGAAAAAGAGAAATTAACCAGCTGACACGATGACTCATCACGTTCAATGTAGCACAACTCATTGTTTTGATTGACAGCTGTAGATACAGTGGCTAGTGTATCTCCATCTGACCAGATTAAAATTAAAGAATAGTTAAGTAACAAAATACCATATATAAGCTGCATTGCAATGAATTGGAATGACTTTGGCTGTGTGCCTATTTCTCATCACTTATTCTTACATGCAGAAGGTCGTGAATGATGAGTCTTTTGTTTGGAGACTGTGACACGTCACTGGCTTTGCTAGAGCTGTGTGGACAGTGAAGATACACTCAATTCATGCTTTGGGCCTATTGTTTTCCTCATAACAGAAGGATTGTCTGATATTTGTGTTTTGTTTCAGCTGGATGAGGGGAATTATGAGGGAATAACATGGAAAATCCTTGTGTGGGTGCATGTGTGCATGAGAGAGATATTATTGCTAATCTTTCCTTCCTACAGTATACAGAGGAAAATAGTATTGCTCTTTTATAGTTTTGGAGATTTTTTCCATAAAAAAATCATAAAAACTATTACAATTATAAAATTGTAATATGTGTGTGTATATATATATATATATATATAGTAAAAAAATAATTATGGATATAATATAGGCTATAAATATTTGAGTTCATATTCCAGAACTTTGATTGCAGATTATGGCATCTGAGCAGAGTTTGAGACATAATTGTGATTATACAGGGGTCATTTACTCAGGAGAAATATCTGAGAAGCAGGAAACTTAAAAGTCTCATTTGCTTTCCATTTGGTCTCATTTCTCACTAGGAGGAATTGACGATATATTTCCGTAGGATTTTTTCTTATGAGAAAAACTTTTGTTTTTGCACTTATTTTCTCCTAATTGGCTCAAACAAGTAAGTATAGAAAATTTCACATAAGCACACATACCATATGGTTATTCTAATGCAAGTAAAATGAGGATGACGTAGGCTATAAACACATCCACACACACTTGAGAAAATGTGTGTACTCGGTAAACACAGCAGCAGAGAGCCGTTTATGCATGACGGAAAGTCTCATGCTTGCTAATCAAACAGTCCAGATGTGTTGAAATATTTGCGGTGCTTTCAGGACCATAATTAAATAACAATTACAACTGCCTAACAGCTTTTTCCACCCTGTCTACGCGTTCGTGCGCGAGCCTGAAGGGACAGAGCTCTAGTCATGGAGCAGTGTGTGTTTTCACATGCAATAACACGCTAATGAAGAACACATCAAACTGGAGCGCGCGCGCGAGAGAGAGAGTAGCTACCAACTGCAAATGATCCGTGTGAATTATTTGTTCTCTTCAAAGATGTTCCATCAGTCATGCGTGCTCGTCCGGATCTTACTGACGGAAAGGTGGACCCCAGCTAACACATTTATGCTCTAAAAAAGTAGTGGGAACAGTGTTTTTAATGTTTGAGCCATTCCACCGAATGGGTGACATTTATGTCCCCAGAACATCATATGTAAAAAATTGCATGAAAATAACTCTAAAATACATTTTATTATTAAGCAAAATGTCTTGCATATTAAGCTAACTACAAATTATAAAATTTATAATTAAAAACATTAATAAAAACTACATAGAACACAAAAAATAGCATTTTCTGCATGTCCCCACTCTCTGTCTCTAAACTTTGCCATGAAATATAATGATTAAAATCCTTCAGAAATCTTAAGTTTTGGGGATTGTTGTGTGACTTTATATCCAATGTATTTAAAATGTTTGTTTGTTTTTATGAGAAAAAAATATTTTATCTAATATTTTAGATAAAATACACATTTTAGTCATGTCCCCGGGTTTTCACTCAGTCCTGTTACTCTAACACATTCCCCCCTCTGAAAAACTTGGAATATTCCACAAGACACATTTTCAACAGGAAGTTGCATCATCTTGATCTTCTAAAGGCAATGGGAAGACCATAAGTTAGTCCTCTTATTTTAATTTCTGTATATTTGATGAAATTGTAACTATGACTGAGAAGGTCAATCTCAACATACTATCCTGTTACCTAAATAATTTCTTAGAATGTATTTGTTTATTTTAAAGATATTAACTTTTGTTAAGTTACTAGAATTTGCTCAGTGTCCTCATGCTATTAGCATGTATGCTATGTGGCCATATGTCATGTATTTGATAACTTTTTGCTTAAAAACTTTATCCTGTTACTTTCAGTCCTGTTACTTATATGAAAAAATAACAGGAGTGAGTTAACGTAACAGGAGTGAGTAGAGTCCTCTGTTTTGTTGATTTAATACTGTAAATATTATTTCCCTTTCCATCTCCTTTGCTGTGAAGTACTACTAGCATATAGTACATCACTTCAACATAGAAATCTTATGCACACACAGTCATGTACACTCTCTCTCGGGAGACACTCATTCCTGTTACCTGTTCCTCATTCCTGTTATGAAATAGTTCATTCCTGTTACCAAGTGTTCAGTCCTGTTACTATTATTTATTTATTTTCTAAAAAAATAAAGTTAAACCACTTTTTTTATCAGTTTTGTTTGGTCAATCATTTATACAATTGTTTAATAAATTAAATTATAAAAAAAATGTATAAACTTGAGGCTTCGGTCTTCTTTAAAATGAAAAAATGGCTTTGTGTTTTTTATTAAAATACACTTTGCCTTAATAGTGATTTTTTTGTCAGAAATATCAGTTATTTGAACATATAACCAACAATATCTTTAAAATAAACACTTTCTTGTGGGGAAAACAAAGGAATAATTGACATGCTTTTAAACATGCTTTTTAAATGTCACATGAGTTTCGGTAACAGGACTGTGAAAACATGCATCCATCTTCTGCTTAGAAACCTTGTAAAAAATTAAATAAAGTTGCCTGAGATTGACCAATACACATTTTGAATAGGTAAATATTTGAGTATTAGATTCAGTGTTGAAAAAAAACAACAAAAAATTAAGTTTAATTTTTAAGAGTTACAACAAGCAAATGTCACCCATTCGGTGGAATGGCCCGTTTAACGTTAAAATGTCCGGTTATCTTGTCATGGTAAGAAAAGATAATGTTAATATTTTCCTAACGTTATTTTTTTCACAATATATAACATTCGTTTATTTGTATTCCAAGAAGTTAAACATTAACAATCGTCAAGTAACCTACAATTAACAACATCATAAGGATGTTCTGGAAATGTTGTTCTAAGAACATTTCTCGTAACATAATTGCATAGCAATCAAATATTACTAAGAACACACTATAGAGAAAATGTTATTTAAAGAACATTTTATCTTAACATTTACATAACCTTTACAAAACATTAGTGGAAGTTGTGGGAACATCCCCTGTTAGCCGGTGTCCACAAGCATTCAGAAGAGAATGTTTCTCGTTGTTTCACTCCTTTGTCATTCTCAATCATTTTGGTGTGTCGTGCGACTCTTGCCTCTCACCATGATAAACAGAAATTATCGAAATAATGCCTGTTAATTACCACTAATCACCACTGTGACATCACTCTCTCTCTCTCTCTCTCTCTCTCTCTCTCTCTCTCTCTCTCTCTCTCTCTCACTCTCTCACACACACACACACACACACACACACACACACACACACACACACACACACACACACACACACACATCATTAATGCTACACTACACTAATTTTCACTACACAAATAGTTCAAAGAACAGACAGCATATAATGTATACCTCATCATCATATTCACATCATCCACCACAAAAAAAGCCCTTTTATTTTTATTCTTTATTTTATTCTTTATTAACTTCCAGTCGATTGACTGACAGAACCAATTAACTGGTGATTTGACCACAGCTGTTATTATCAAGAGATTTGAGAAGTTAATTTGCAACTTCAAGTGAGGGCCTCAACAGGAAGTGAAGCCCTTCCAGTAGAAGTTTTTGCATCCCGCTTTACGCTCCCGAGCGGGAATGTGGTTCGAGCTCTCTGCCGAACGTTCTAGCTCCACACGTAGGCCCTCGTTTTCGTCCACCGTTGAAATATCATTCTCGCGCATCTCCATTTCAGGCATGGAGAGCAGGGAAAGGAGTTCTTCGATGTCTTTCTTGGTCCAGTCCTGGGAAAACATATGATGGGATCAACATTTAAGTTCATTCAACATTTAAGTCCCCTCCTCCTCCCCTCACTTTCCCTTTTGTTTGGATTATAAACACTGTCTAGTAAAGCTAATGGTGTGCATTCATTTAGATTAACATATGAGAAAACGCAGAAAAGCCATTTTGTATTTATAAGGGAATGTGCTTTTTGATTAGAGCTAATTGTATTCCATTAACTCAAAGTTCCTGTATAGTAAAAGATAATGCATTTACTTGGCAAGATGTAAATGAGAAAAACAGAGGGTCATTTAGAAATGTGTGTGTGAGTGAAGGAAAAGGAGAGAGAGACTGAAAGTAATGATGTCTTTCTATAGAATTAGAAGGGGTAAAAGTAATTTCCCATTCAAACATCTATTAAAAGTAGAATGAACTAGAGCATTAAACAAACTAAACATTTCAACAATCTGAAACTGAAATAGTCCTGAAAATGATAATAATCGAACTATGAAACTGTCATTATTTATGTGTATCATTTATTTATTCTGCAGAACACAAGATATTTTAAAAAAAGACCTTTGTGTTGTTGTTTTTTTGTCCATAAAAAGTCAATGGGGTCCAATGATGTTTTGATCTCCATTGACTTGCATTGTATGGACAAAAACAGCTGAAATATTCTTTTTCTTTAGTGTTCCGTAGAAGAAAGCCAGTCGGTACAGGTTTGGAATGACATGAGAGTGAGTAAACAACAATTTTGGGGGGTACGCTATTTATGAGCATTCATGTGTATTTAGAAAAAAAGTCTAAATTGATTTTGGAATATAATGTAAGTTAAATATTTGAGTGTGAAATGGCAGCATTGAACATGCAGATAATGGAAAACTAGAAATCATTTGGTAAAAATATGCGGTCCCAGCTAACAAAAATATGTTCCCGTTAAGTTCTCGTAACGTAAAAAAACATCCATTTTTTATTATTATTTTTTTTCTTGGTTATTTGAACAAGATTATTTGATCATTTTGCAAGTATTATGGAACGTAACATTTGAAAGTTCTCTGCACCCTCTGGAAAAAAAGTAACAAGTAGTATAATTTTCTCAGAAAACAGAAAAACATTCCATGAATAATGTATAAATATTTTTTTTTGGATAATGTTACTAAAGACCAGATAACTTAGAATGAACATCCCGGAAGATTTGGAGAGAAATTTGGCAGAAAGTTCTGATAACGTTCCCTGTTGGGCCACTCAATGTCAATGCGCTTTTGAGACTCACCTGTGTAGCCTGTCCAATCGCTTTTGCTTTCTGCAGAAGTCTGCGATGGCGGAAGTCCAGGTCCTGTTCTAGATGGGAGTTCGCACTGCGACCACACAGCACAAGAGACAGACCCAACAGGGCCAAATAACACTGCAACTCACACAGTCTCATCTCAAACCTGTTTTCCGCTCACGGAGTGTCTCTTCAGAGCTGTGGTTCTGGTTCTGGACCCTCGGAATCCCAAGCGCTCTTTTTAAACTCTCCCTCCGCTCGTATTATTGACTGACAGCTGCTTAGGTTGCTGGGTGATGGCGGATTGTGAAGTCATAAAGCATTAAAATTGTTCTGGTCCCACACTAATGGGAGACACTCTCATTAAGATAAGGCAAATGAACGAATTGCGACTTGACAATGGGAGCTACAATAAAAGCATTAGAGACTTGATTTGGGTTTGTTCAGCTAATCTAAAACAAATACAACAGAGAAATGCCTGGGTTTGCGTCTCCCTCGCTCTGAAGCGCACGCCACGGCAGAAGTGAAGGATAAAAGGTTTATTAACTTAATTGATTCTGAGTGAATAGTTTAATGTGTCTTTTCTTGAAGTGTTAACACAAGACGTAAGTGCGTTTGTGCTGTTGACGACATATTCCATTCCCTTAGAAAAGATGAATGAATTGAATGGTTTGTGAATTCTGAATATGAGATTCAAAGCATTGATGAAAGATAAAGTGACAGGTGTGATATATAAATAAAGCCCAAACGTAATAAGTATTTACAGTAGAAGACACAAAGACAACCGTTGCTTTTGCTTATATTGTGTTATATGAAGCCAATGTTCTTTTCTCTTTCAGATTGCCTTCAGAAATGTGAATTTATTTGGATTTCTGACCATTTTACGTTCAACATTACGTGCTTTTGAGTGTGAGGTGACGTTCCAGTACTGCTTTACTGTTAGTGAATTCCTTAAGAGATCACCACCTACTACAAAAACGAATGTATTTTGATAACAAACGTTTATAGAGACTTTTCAAAGCCAAATTCAAAATCATATAGTGAAATGTAACACAAAAACATTTGCATTAGGCATTCAAAAAGAGATTCTGCCCTGACATCTTGTGGTCAGCCTTAAGTAGTCATGACTTACTTAAAAGACAAACAAATCTCAAAACCAGGTGATAGATAGATAGATAGATAGATAGATAGATAGATAGATAGATAGATAGATAGATAGATAGATAGATAGATAGATAGATAGATAGATAGATAGATAGATAGATAGATAGATAGATAGATAGATAGATAGATAGATAGATAGATAGATAGATAGATAGATCTACATCTTCATCCAAAAGATTATTTATTCAATTAGTGCAATGTTACTACACATCCAAACACAATATTCATTATTTATGGACTGAATAAAGGGGGCAAAAAAGTGTCATAGGCCAATTAAAACTTGGAACTGAGATTATCCTATACATTTTCTACAGAAATATTCAATATATACACATTGTTTTGGACCAAAAACCATTACAGCATTTTCAATTATACAGTTCTCGAGCTATTAAACACTGCAGTCAAAAAAAAGAGAAAAAAAAGAGACCATTAACTTCAAAACTAAATGTGTGCAATCATGTTTTTAGTTGCAATTCTGAAACTGCAAAACACAGTGTTTGTGATTCATATGGACACACAAATCACACGTTAGGCCAATTCAGCTTTCTATCATTCAGTACAAGACATATAAACCGACTGAGTGCGACAGACCTGCAACAAAGCAGATTATACAATGAAAGCAGTTTTCATATTTTCTGTATATTAAGACTACACTCATAGTTATTCAAAGGATTTGGCATCGATAAGCTTTTACATGTAATAATTCATTATAATTTCTGTTTACATTGAATATGAGTCATCAGGAAATCGCCTTAATGCAATGCTATGATGAGCGTCCCGTGAATTCACATACTGAAATGACTATGCACACACTTTTTCTCTCAACGTTTCTCAAGTTTCTTTTCCTAATAGCACCATTAACTCTGAGTCATTCAGAGTTAAATATTAACAAGCTTAAATATGTGTTGCAAAACTTCAGCACAAAAAGCTATTTCAAATAAGCTTTGCACGAACAATTCGGAGAAATTCAAAGAAACAGACTTTGGGTTTTTTTCTTGAATAAAGTTCCAAAAGCAAAGTATAAATAGCAATGTATTTGTATACTAAAGCATTCAGAAAATCATAGTCAAATTATAAGCATGCCTTGCCTACACTGAAAATTGCACACAATGCTTCAGACACATCCAAAATACTTGAGCAGGGATTTAATTCAGGATATTTAGGCAATTCCTTAAAGGATGTTTTTTATAAAATAAATTGGAAGACTGACAATTGTTTACTACACATTATTGTTTATTAAATTAGTAACACATTAAGATATGTGTTTATAGTGTTAGTCAGGAAGACATTAATGTGTAATAGTTAACTATTAAAATGTAGGTATTTAAACTTTAATTACTAAACTATTTCTCAGTAGCATTGCTAAAGTGTAGATTACCTATTCTGTTTCTATTTATTTTAAATACTGAATTAAATTTACAGTTTATGCTCAATATGAGCAACCTGAGCTCAATGGGGGGGGGGGGGGGATCATGACAAAAGTCATTCATAATTAACTACAATTGAAAAATAGTTACACTTTAGAGCATGAAAGCTGTAATGAGAAGTAGCTGAACTGAAGTCACCCAAAATCCTGATTCGCCCTCTCAGTTATAAGTACATTTGAGAGAAAAACACATTTATAAGTGCTGGACAGGACACAGAGGACAGAACGCTGAAGAATCCTTAGCTGGTACCCACTGGCCTGGTACCTTGGATTTAGGAAAGAGCAAATCCAATACAATGAACTTCCATTGTTTTGTTTGGTTTTTGTTCCTAAAAAAGTTAGAATCAACGAAAGGTTGGAGTACACAACACAACTTTCTGAACAGATTTTAAAACATTAGGCACGATGATACACTTGACGACTTTGTAAATGGTTACTTCCAAGTCATTCGAACACAACGAACTCGCACAGAAACACACGCCTCGTTGCTAGAAGACGCATGACAGTTTAAACAACTGTTGTAGCAAGAAAAAACTTTGGATGCAGCCTTGGGTGGGTAGACGCGAGTTAGAGGTGATTCTTGTTTTATTTGTGCTGATGAGTCACATATTGAGGCTAATTTGTTACGCATGTTCTGTTAATTCACTTTTGTATTGTTATTGTATTTGTATTGCAACACCGGTAGATAGAGGACAGCTTCGGTTTCAGTAGCGACGACGTGTCATACGCTAAGATATGCGTTCTAAAATCGGCTCGTGTTTTGATAGCCTCCGACTAAATGGAATCATATTCTGAAACTAAAAAGTCTGTGCCTATCTACGCGAATTTGTCAACTCCAATCTGCAGACTGGCGCAGACTTTCGGCAACTATTGTCGACTCGTCTAACTGCAAATCGGGGCAAAAATCTGAGCAAAAGTCGTGCAGTGTATTCCAGCCTTAAAAGTACAAAATGAAAAATAAAAAGTGTTTAAAAATGACCAGTTGCTCCACCCGTAACTGTATCATTCCACTCGTTGACTGGTTCACAAGGAACATGATGACAACTCATGCATAACCAGTTTCCAGCTGAAACACTTGAGGGCTGACTTCACGGATCCTACCTACGTTACACAAGTCATGGAAAACTGACAAGTGGAAGTTTATAGTTCAAGTCTCATACCAAGGTCACCTCTGACCTTAAGGCTACTGCTTCATACAGACCCGACAGCGGCTGATGATCTCTTTCTCTTTTGCTATCTGTTGGACAGGCATACTGAAGAACAAGAAACAGGGTAAAGGTTCATTGATGTTGTTTAGTCTTTTTAAAACTATGCTTTAAATTTCAGAATCGCCCATTTAATCTAAAGCGGATTCAATAAAAATCGTTAACCTTCTAAATTTGTGTACCTGAACATTCTGCTAGGGTCAAGTGACGCAAGCCAGTAGCTGTAGGAATCAGGATAGAAGTTACAGGTGCCACGACCATGACACTCTATGAATGGAATCTTCCGGAATTCTTCCAGACAGGATCCAGGTGAGACCAGGGGTTGTCCGGTACCTTCAGCACCTGCCCCTGTTTGCTAGGATGGATATTTGGATAGATAGATGGATAGATAATAAACATGAACTAAATCTTTGATTTTGATCTCATGATGTCCTTACTGCCATACAAAATTGTCAGCCTCTTACCATTGCAAAGGAGTAACCTTGCCATATTGGAAGCCATCCTGTTGGACAATTTGGGATATAAATGGTCTGGCTGTGAATTGCTATTACATTAGCTGGTGCCTCACACACAGCACACCTTTGTGAGGAAGAGAGAGAGAGAGAGAGGAAGAGAGGAAGAGAGAGAGAGAGAGAGAGAGAGAGAGAGAGAGCGAGAGAGAGAGCGAGAGAGAGAGAGAGAGAGACCCACTGTATTTATTCATTTATTAGGATAGATTGTGTTTATTTATCTATTTATTTATATTTACTATGCTACATATGACATGATCTATACATATATGTTTTATTTCTTTTATTATTTATATATGTTGATGCTTTGGCAACATTGTGTTACACAGTCATGCTAATAAAGCTCATTTTGAATTTAATTGAATTTGAATTGAGAGAGAGAGAGAGAGAGAGAGAGAGAGAGAGAGAGAGAGAGAGAGAGAGAGAGAGAGAGAGAGAGAGAGAGAGAGAGTTTAACTCCTCTGTTTTTTTTAATATTATTATCGTATTATCTATCCATGGATGTCTTATAGTTTAACACAAACTGACTCAGCCATTAAGAACAACAGGTATCATAATGCAAGTACTACTGAGGAAACACAGGCTGTGTGTTTGTTTACCTGCTGATATACCGTGCCAATAGATCTCCAAAAATCAAATCCTCGTTTGCAGACTTCAGCGTGTCTGTAGACAGCCAATAGGAGTAATCATTTCGAGAGGCGTAGTGACAAGTGTCGTTATGATTACAGACCAGGAAAGGCATGGTGGAGAACCTTGGCAAACAGCTTCCCAGAGTTCCTGCATGCACACAAGCAACCAGATTGTGAAAATCTGAATTTCTGTGCTCAGATTTGTTGTGTGTGTGTAAATGTGTCCATTTGCATTATGTGTATTCGTTTGAGAGTTGGCATATGAATGTTCTGTCTGTGTTTCATGCCTAAGTCTTGTCCATGGCCGACGTTATTGCCGTTGATGAAGAGAAGTGAATATCCAGAGTACAGAAGTTTTGACCCAAAAGGACAGACTGGTACTTCTATTGTCTGGCTATGCCTGGTAAAAAGAAATCCGTCTCCGTTCCCATTTTTTCGTTTTCGCCCAGGTGGACCCTGTGAGCCCTTGGCACCATCTTCGCCTGGCAAACCACAAGGACCTTGGAAGGCAAACAAGGTTGTTGTTGTTTTTTACATGATGGCATTTGGCTTTTTTACTGGGAATTTTGGACAGATGTCACCTAAAACAAGTTTTTAATGAATACTTTCATTCAGCAAGAATGCATTAAACTGATCGAAAGTAACAGTAAAGACATTTATAATGTAACAAAAAAAAATTCTATTACATATAAATGCTGTTCTTTTAAACCTTCTATTCATCAAAGAATCCTGATCATAAAATGATACATGACAATATTAACCTAGTGAAAAATAAATATACCAAAATACATTTGAAATACATTTATTTTATGCTAAGTATACTACAAATACATTTGCATATTTATGTATTTATAAATACCTTGCAATTGTAGTGTTACAATTATTTAAACTGATATACTAAACTGATATACTTAAAGTCTGCTAAATTGGAACAATTAATTTTGTACTTTAGTTATCCAGGAATAGTGCTGAGGTTTCAACTAAAGATGTCTATTAGATTGTGCTAAAATGGAACTATTGCAAGTACACTTGAGGTATATTTTAAATATCTTGCATTTAAAGGGATACTTCACCTCTGGAAAGATGAATGTGTATTTAAAATAGGTCATTTATGTAGAAGAAATGTGAAGATTTTTTTTTATTTGGAGCTTTCTAGACTGAGAAAAGCCAGAAAATGTATTTTTGGCTTATGTGGATGAAAGACAACAACTCCCAGAATGCACTTGCTTCGCTGCCCTAGGAGGCCACGCCTACCGGTTAGAGAGCGCAGTTGAAAACAACAAGGTTAGGCTACCAGTGAGTCTCCGTGACGAGTCTGCCTGGGATTTCAAGATTGCCCAAAATGTCCGGGATTCGGCTTTTGCTTTCTACAGTCGCCATTCATCATGTTTACTGTGGCAAGCAGGACGAGGCTGACGGCCGCGGGAGAACGGCGCGAGGCCGGTGGCGTCATTACTGAGACGCGCCGGTCTCGTATCTCTCACGGAGGTGCGGGAATTTTCTTAGCAATGTTAAAACGCACATCAACCGATCACTTGTTTAGCATTCATGTAAACACTACATTCAGATTCACCAATCGGAATGAATTCAGTTAGATTGAAACAAGAGGTGTGCATGAAAACAATGAATGACGACCGCAGAAAGCAAAAGCTGATTCCCGGACATTTTGAACGATCTCGCCCACCGGACAAGTCCGGGAAAAGGAGGATGGTAACCCCTACTACTCAGCTTTCTCCTACTACTCAGCTTTCTTCACAGAACAAGAGCCTGCAAGCTTAGCTTCCAAAGAAAGACGGCTGATTGTGTGTACATTCTGTGAGTGAGATCCCACCCTCTATGGGCGGGTTGAACACATGCGGAACAGCTCCTTCTACTGGCTGTAGTCTTTAGCCTCTGGCCAGAAAATCCTCAGATGATGCAAAATGACGATTTTTGCGTCATCGGAGGATTTTTTCCAGACAAAAAATACACAAATCTCTCCTCTCAGGGAGATATGAGGGTGGAAAGCACGGTAATTCGAAAATACTACAGGTTTTCTACTAATACAAAGCTTAAAGTCCCCGTGAACCGGAAGTTGCAAACGACTTTTCTCCAGTGTTATGACGTATTTCCAAGTGAAACGGAATATTGAACAGAGGGCAGGGTTTTACTCTAGCGCTCCTCCTCTCCGTCTCTGCTCATAGCAGACTAACGGTTTGAGGGGAGTGGTTACGCGTTGCCCAAACCAATTCCTCAAACCTACGTCATCGGAGAAGGTCCTCCAATGCAGAGGGGAGGGGCATTTTCAGATTTTGATTAAAGATTACCATGGTAAAAAAATTTTTTTTTAAATATTTTCTTGCACGGATTAATTGTTCACCACAAGACTAGTAATATGCGCTAACAAAGTAAATAGGGTCAATTTTGATTTCATGGGGACTTTAATGCTAAATCCTGAAGTATCCTTTAAAAGACTTATATTATACAATGATCATACTATCCTTAGTAATAGTGATATTAAAACACATTTTAGACTTAATATTAAGAAATGTGCATTGTGCAATAAAGAAATACTCCAAATAAAGTTTAATTATAATATTTATATCAGTAATTGTCAAGTGATATGTCAGTAAATATGTCAATGGATTTGTAGTATACTTAGTATGAAATAAATGTATTTTAAATACATTTTGGTATAGATTTTCCACAAAAGTATTAAGCAGCACATCCGTTTTCAACTTTTGTAATAATAAATGTATCTTGAGCATCAAATCAGCAAATCAGAATGATTTCTGAAGGATCAAGTGACACTGAAGACTGGAGTAATGATGCTGAAAATTCAGCTTTGATCACATGAATTAATTATATTTGAAAATGTACTTAAACAGAAAACAGTTATTTGTAATAGCAATAATATTTAACAATAATACTAAATAAATAAATTCAGCCTTGATGAGCATGAGAGACTTCTTTCAAAAACATTAAAAACCTTACCAACCAAATATTTTTTTTATGGTAGTGTACAATTAGCTTTAGTTCAAATAGAAAAGTCCAAACTTCTAGGCTAGGCGTACTATTTTTAAGACTTACCT
This sequence comes from Scardinius erythrophthalmus, assembly GCF_964197995.2. Lineage (NCBI taxonomy): Eukaryota > Metazoa > Chordata > Actinopteri > Cypriniformes > Leuciscidae > Scardinius > Scardinius erythrophthalmus. The sequence goes on along the minus strand of NC_138227.1, from coordinate 26,264,758 downwards.
GGTTGTCCTGGTGGGCCAGTGTCTCCCTTCGGTCCAGGGCTCCCCTTTGGTCCAACACCTCCGTCTGCAAATGCATTTCCCTTCTGACCTTGCGCTCCTAAAAGGTGGGAAATTATGCAAATACAAGATGTATTCATTAAACATCATCAGAGAAAATTAGATAATAATTTGAGTTTGAGGTGTTGTACCTTCTGGACCTCGTAATCCTTTAGGTCCAAGTTCTCCTGGTTCTCCTTTCTCCCCGACTTTTCCAGGCAAACCAGGTTCACCTGAGCTACAGATGACTTCAGTCACAGCATCATAACCTTTTGGCCCTAAATAATCATTACACAAAAAGAGGGGAAACATTTTCAGATTTGCTTGTAAAATAATATATATATATATATATGACACAACAAACTGCAATGGCTTCTTTTTTAATATGTTAGTATACCTTCAATTCCAGGAGGTCCTTTACAACCTTTTAATCCAGGACGCCCAATTGGACCAAAATGTCCTTTTAGGCCTATAATGCAAGTATAGAAAAACTTTAAATAAAATGAATATTTATCTACCAGTCATTCTATTTAACTAATTGAAGATTTATTCATTTAATTTCATTTAATTAAATTCCAATTTAATTGAGATTCCTTACCAACTGGTCCAACACAACCCAATGGCCCCATATTTCCTTTCAGACCCTTGAAACCAGGATATCCATCTCTCCCCTGAAAACATTACAGTTTATCTCTGGTCTGGATCTAACAAACAAACTCCACAATTTATTCAACAACACATTCTATGTGAATCGGACTTCGACCGAAAACAAGAAGTAAATACAGATATGTGCGCTGGCTGAATTAACATCACTTTTATTTATATCTTTCACATCTACTGCAGTCAGATTCACCATGTTCACTCTGAAAGAATCATCTAACATGGCTGGGCACTTGTAATGACACATCAAGGATGTTAAGTGGCTAAAAGCAGGTTTAAAACTTGCCCCATTGAAGTCAACAGTGTGCAAATTTTAAAAAGGGGATAACACGGTGTAGGCAACACCGATTTTTGTTGTTGTTCTCTGTACTGACAGCACTCCAAATTTACAAAAAAATTAGCTCAATGTTAAAACTGACCGGAGTTCTCCTTTAAAGGGATAGTTCACTTTGAAATTAAATTTTGGTATGTTTTAGCTTACCTCAAGGGCATCCAAGATGTAGGTGTCTTTTTTCCGCAGTAGTTTCAATTTTGATATTTTTAGGTCAAACCGTTCTTGTCTGTCAGTCATATAATGCAGGTCTATGGTCACTGTATCAAAGAGCATGCACAGAGTCCAAATTAAAACAATTCCCCATCACCCAAATTAAACAATTCCCCATCGTAAGTACACATTGATGGCCTAAGACATGAAACGAGCGGTTTGTGTGAGAAAACGAACAGTATTTATATCGTATTTTCCTTCTTGTACACAGCCATGTCCAAGTGATCTGAGGGCGCGCACGCATCCTGGTGTGTGACGTGTACGCAGACTGGTGCATAGATATATACACTAGATGTCGCCTTAAAGACATTCGTTCCAATGAACTGCCGTAGAGAAGGTGACATCTAGTGTATATATCTATGCACCAGTCTGCGTACACGTCACACACCAGGATGCGCTCGCGCCCTCAGATCACTTGGACGTGGCTGTGTATAAGAGGTAAAAACGATATAAATACTGTTCGTTTTCTCACACAAACCGCTGGGGAATTGTTTAATTTGGACGATGGGGAATTGTTTTAATTTGGACTCTGTGCATGCTCTTTGAGACAGTGACCATAGACCTGCATTAAATGACTGTCAGATATGAACGGTTTGACCTAAAAATATCAAAATTGAAACTACTGCGGAAAAAAAGACACCTACATATTGGATGCCCTTGAGGTAAGCTAAAACATACCAAAATTTTATTTCAAAGTGAACTATCCCTTTAAGACTAACATATTCATACTAAAAGCTAAAAAACGTACATTTTGGTTTTAGGGGGCCTTTAAATAAATCCCAAACTAAAAGTTAAACTATTAAAAATTATTATTATCGGTAATTGAAATAAATCTGAAATAAAATAAAATATAAATATTAGATGAAGAACTTGAACTTAAAATTGCCTTGGCTTGTATACCAAAAACTCAATTTGATAAATGGGATAAACAAGTGAGTAGATTTATTTGGAAGGGGGCAAGACCAAGGGTTAAACTCAAAACTCTACAACTAGAGAAAAAAAGAGGAGGACTTGCCCTTCCAAATTTTAAAGAATATTTCCTAGCTGTCCTGTTGAGATATATAATTGATTGGTGCTCGTCAGAATATTACTCCAAATGGAAACACATTGAGCTTAACTACGGAACATGCCAACCACAAACGAGGTTTGGTGAGAAAACATCTAACCAACCTATAGAACCAAATCCTATAGTAGATGCAACAATTAAGATCTGGTGGGATATACTAAATAAATACAAAATGGAGGGGGATTGTAAATTGTTGATCTGACCATTGTACTCTCCAAAATTCAGAAGTGGTCAGATGGATAGCACATTTACAAGATGGACTGACAAGGGAATCACCGCAGTGTGTACATTAACAGAGGGAAAAAAGTTTCAATCTTTTGAAAACTTGAAGAGGGAATTTGACCTGGAAAACTTTGATTTATTTAGGTATTTCCAACTAAGACATTTTTATAATACAGACATTGAAAATCACCTCTCTCAAGAGGGCAGTGAATTAATAGATATGATAGCAGGGGCATTCAGACATTTACACTCGAAAACTGTATCCAGGCTGTACAAATGCTTACAAAATTGCAATAGGTTTGACTCACTATACATAAAACAGAAATGGGAAGTAGAACTGCAGCTTAATTTGTCAGAGAATGATTGGCATTCGATCTGTCTTTTACAACAAACTTCTACTAGCTCCAGACAATGGAGAGAATTTGGCTGGAAGAACTTGGTGAGATACTTTATTACACCCCTCATTAAAAGTAAACAGTTAAAAAAAAAAAAAAAACAGTGTTGGAGACTCTGCAGGGATGTCAATGTCAATCATTCTCATGTATTTTGGTCATGTATAAAAATTGGGAATCGATTGTAACAGAAATGGAAAAAATGTTGGGTTACAAAATACCGAATGACCCTCAGACTCTGTATTTAGGCCTGTTAACTAAAGATGTTGTAAGGGGGAGACATTTATTTAATCAAAGTGATGCTGATATCAAGTAAGAAAATTATAACGAGGAATTGGTTGAAAAGTGAACCTTTGAGTCTGGACCAATGGAGGAATATCATGGAGGAAATATTTGCAATGGAAAAAATGACCCATGACCTGAGACTGGAAGCACATAAATGTAAAATACGATGGTGGAAATGGACTTGTTATGTAACTCACTCAAATGTATTAAACAAATGGAAGACCTGTATTTGTAGCACCCTTCTAGTTGTTATTTTGTTCATTGTGAAAAATGCAAAAAAAAAAAATAGAAAAATAATAATAATTGCCTTGGCAACTAACTGAAAAAAAATTGAAAATATAAAAATATAATCCAATTCAAAATATTAACAATATTAAAACACTATAATAGTTTATAAATAAATAATACTAAAATAACACAGATTCACATTTTCACATCTAAATAATAACTATAAATGCTTTTGAAAATGGCAGTTCCCTTTCGTAAAGGGAACTCCCGCTGCATCGATACTCGATACTTTGGGGAATGCCTTCGGCATGAAGCGTCTGAAGTCAACTATGGAACTATTCCAATCTTGATTGGTGCAACGTCACCCGTGACGTCGCATGTGACGGTGATCCGGAAGCTACAAAAGGGTCACAGGAACCAGGAAATGTTAGCTTCTGGTCTTCAGCAAGCGCTCTATGTCATCTTGTCTGTTCTATTTGGTGTTGTTTGTCCCGTGAAAGGAGTATTATTTATGGCGAGAAAAAAAAAAAAAAAAAAAGAGAAGCTATTCAGGCAGTGTGCGTCCCCTTGCCCACGTTATTTAAGCGAGGATGACACACACACGCTTTGTGTAGTTTGTCAGGGAGTGGAGCATGCACGGGCGGTGCTCGAGGGCGCTGTCTGTGCAAACTGTTTTCAATGAAAAAGCTCCGCTCCCGTTTGAGCTTGTTCGATCAATTAGATCAGGCTCGCGTTTCCAGTGCATCAGGTCCCGCGTCTGTTGAGGCAGCGCGCCGCTTGTATGCATGTGATTCGCACGTGGGGCTGGCATATGATACTGAGACGGTTGCGACCCTTTCTCAGTGTTTATTAACCAGCTCCACTGGTCTCGCGCACGGTTCGGAAGCCCGCGCTGCGGCTTCTTCCGACCGTGTTAAAGACACAGCGTTTGATTTATCTGGCTCCGAGGAGTTAGATATTATCTATTAACACTGAATCACGTGGATAGGGGGATTCGCCACCCCATATTCCCGTTAGTGAGGAGTTGCTGGAGGTTGTAATCAGGGCAGTGGTTAAATTAAATGTTAAATGGCCATATAATAAGCAGGAAGCGACTAAGAAAAATAAAATGAATGAGCGCTTCCTGCAGACCCAGTCACAATCTTCGTGTCAGAGCCTTCCCTTTTTCACTGATCTCCATACTGAGGTATCAAGATCGTGGAAAAAATCCATTTTCATCTCAATTATTTTCCCCCATGTATATATTTACTCATCCATTAGGGAATCTAATGAAAATGGTTATTAGGTGATGGCTCGGGTTGAGGAATATTTTGCGAAATATTTTCTCCCCGACATTGCGTCACCCCTGATAGCTCAGACACTTCCCTCCAAATCTCGTACATCGAATTTGTTAGGGAAAGCATATATGGCGGTGGTCGAGCTGGTGCATGCCCACACACGATGGGGTTATTACAGGCATACCTGGCTGACCTCCTCAAGCAGGTGGATGATAACTGGGAGGTCTCACTCTATATTACTGAATATCGTAGAGTATCTGACTTATCTCTCCGTATTATTAAAGAGACGGCCCGTGCTATTGGCCGTTCTATGGCAGCACTAGTCGTCTCAGAGAGACATTTATGGCTTATTCGCTTGTGGATCAGGAAGAAAGACAGGGCTTTCCTTCTCGATGCTCCCCTTTCACCTTCTGGCCTCTTTGGCGACGCGGCAAGAACCGTTGTCGAGAGGCTTCAGGAGGCAGAGCGACAATCAGCTATCCCCAGTTGTCAGTCCAGGTCTCATGGGGTTGCTGCCAGGGGGCAGCCTCATGGGACAGCCGCCAGCTCCTCATATTTTGAGAAGGTTTCCTCTCGTGCCCCCCCGTATAAGGCTTGGGGCCAGAAGAAACATTCTCGCACGAAGCTCTCCATACCGAAGACAGGTCTGAGGACTGTCTCTCGGGCTAAGAAGGCTTCAACTAAGAGGTCTTGTCGTAACACGCAGACCCTTATGGGCGTTCCCCCAGGAGAGCGAGTACAGGAGTCTCGCCCCCTTATGCAGCCCTCAGGAAATCGATGTTTACTTCCCGCCGCCGATGGCGCTTCGGGACACATCGGCTTCCAGCGAACACAAATCGCAGTATCTGCCCGAAGACGTTGCGGCACTGTCGGGTTCGCCGCCTCTCAGGAGGTCTGTAGAGAGCATATTTCGGTTAGTTCCTGCCAGTTAGCTGCTTCAGGTCACCAAAGCCATTTGGAAATTTATAGCCGAGGCCAGTCTAGAGGGACTGGTCCCCATAAGGGCATATTTAGACACCCCGAGGGGTCTTCAAAATATAGCCTAGGGGGTCCTGCTTATGGTGGAGCTAATATACAAATATTATCTACTAAGGGTGGTTCACATGTCGGCCAGCCCCGAGCAGGGTCGGTTTTTGGAACAGGAAGTCTAGTCCCTCTTAACACAGGAAACCTCAAAGTGGGCTCTTCCTTGGTTACGGGAGCCCGGGTTCTACAGCTGGCACTTCATAGTTCCTATGAGGGGGGGAGTTAGGTCTTATTTTGGATCTCAGGGTACTGGATCAACCTCCGAGGGGGTTCAGATTCAAGTTACCGACTGTCAGTCAGACCAGCTCCGAGGACTGGTCTGTCTTGATAGATCCACAAGCTCCTTAACTCCTCTTTCCCTTCTAACCCCATCACAGGAAGTTTCCGAGATCCGCTTTTGGGGGGAAAAGCGCATCAGTTCTGGACTCTTCCAGTCGGCCTAGCCTTATCCCCTCGCACCTTCACCAAATGTATGGACACGGCCCTTGCTCCATTGAGACTTCAGGGGGTCCGTATCTTATAGATGACTGGCTCATTTTGGCTCAGTCAAAAAGAACTAGCAATTCAACATCGAGATGTTGTTTTGCGCCATCTGAGGTGCGTGGGGTTGAGACTCAATGTCAAGAAAAGTTCCTTAACTCCTCTTCAGAGGACTACGTCCCTGGGAGTAGAGTGGGACTTAGTCACAATGCGGGCACAATTGTCTCCTGCTTGTATAAATACTATCTTAAACACAATGAAGAGTATTAGGTTAGGCCAGGCTATCACTGTCAAACACTTTCAAAGAGTTTTGGGTCTTATGGCTGCAGCTTCCACGGTAGTACCCTTTGGTCTGCTCCATATGAGGGCCTTGCAGTGGTGGCTCAGGAACAAGGGATTTTCTCCTCTGGGAAACCCTTTTCGTACGATCAGAGTTACGCGCAGATGCCTTCGTTCTCTTGTCGTATGGAAGAAACCATGGTTCCTGTCTCAGGGCCCGGTTTTGGGAGCACCATGTGAGAGAAAAACTCTGACCACGGATGCGTCCCTCACGGGCTGGGGTGCGGTTATGGAGGGCCGTTACACCCGAGGTACTTGGAAAGACCATCATCTCACATTGTATATTAATCGCTTGGAGATGTTGGCTGTATTTTTTGCCCTGAGGCACTTCCTTGTAGACCTCAGAGGCCATCATGTTCTTGTTAGGACAGACAATATGTCGGTGGTCTCTTATATCAACCGCCAAGGAGGTTTGAGATCTCGCCCTCTTTGTAGACTGGTGCATCAAATTCTTCTTTGGTCCCAGGACAAATGTCTCTCTGTCAGATCTATTTATATTCCTGGGGTTGAAAATATGGGAGCAGACATCCTGTCGAGGCAGGGGCCGAGGCCCGGGGAATGGTGGCTCCACCCTGAAGTGGTTGAGCTTATATGGAGAGAGTTTGGCCGGGCGGAGGTTGACCTGTTCGCTTCTCATGAGAACTCTCATTGCCCGCTCTGGTACTCTCTCTCACATCCAGCTCCTTTGGGCTTGGATGCCAGGGTACAGATGTGGCTAAGGTCACATCTGTACGCTTTTCCCCCGATCGCTCTGCTCCCTGGGGTTCTAGAAAGGGTCAGGAGGTATGGAGTGAGACTACTCCTTGTAGCTCCGTACTGGCCGGCCCAAATTTGGTTTTCGGACCTTATTAGTCTCTTGGAGAGTCCTCCATGGAAAATTCCTATTAGGAGAGATCTTCTGTCTCAGGCTGATGGTATATTATTTCATCCCCGACCAGAGTTATGGAGACTATGGGTCTGGCCCCTGAGGGGGTCCCACCCATAATTAGGTTGCCCTTTCCACCGAGGTGGTCAGGGCATCCATACTAGAACCCCACTCTACTAGGAACTAAACAATTAAGTTAGGGAGGGCATTGAACCCAGTTTATTACTGCCCACTGGCTTCAGTACTGGTGTTCCATCCCGCTCTCTAACGGGATCTCCTGTTCATGCTTAGGGCCTCTGTGGCGGCCTCAGTGCCCTCCGCAAGCCTCTAAGGGTGTTCTCGAAAGGACGTTCCCACTGAAACTCCATGTTCCTGTAGATTGGAGGATGAATCCTGTCATCCAGCCTATTGGCATCAGGCTGATGGGTTATCCCTGGCACCCATCATGTCCTGTGGGTGAGGTATACAAATATATATTTGAGATATATAAGTATGTATAGGAGAATCTATTGAGTCTGCTTCCTGCTCGTCTTACTCCCTGGAAGAGTGGTGGTGCTGCCCCCTCTTACTTACTAGCGTGGGAGCCACTCAACGTTATTTTTGCCCGGTACTGAGGTACTTGTAGGCAATGTTAAGATTCTTCAGGTATTCCATCCTCCATCGCATGTGTCGGATGGTCAAGGTCGTAGCCTTTGAGGTTCCTACATTAGGACTCAGGCTGAGAGGAGTCAGTCCATCTAGTTTATGCATCAAGGGTTAGGAGCTATTCCCTTTATTAAGAGTACAGTTGGTTATCTAAAACCACTCATATTTGAAGTACAAGGTGCGCTTCTGCCTTCACCTCTCATCTAATATTTTCTACTGTCTGGGGCTCCCAGCCATGAGGTCAGTCGAGCCTCCGGCTCCAGACCTCCCCTTCTTGCACCAAATCTTATGACAAGCTAGTTTGGATCTGCCCTCTACTCATTCTATCGTCCGTGAGTGTACCAGATGCTTTATACCAGGGCGTTTTTTCTCTCAGTGTGGCGGCGTGGGGATTCGTTCCCCAAAGTATCGAGTATCGATGCAGCGGGAGTTCCCTTTACGAAAGGGAACGTCTCGGGTTACGTATGTAACCCTCGTTCCCTGAGTAGGGAACGAGACGCTGCATCCCTCGGCCACACTTTTCGCGCCCCTGAGAACGACTTGCTTTGACCAATTAGAAGCTAACATTTCCTGGTTCCTGTGACCCTTTTGTAGCTTCCGGATCACCGTCACATGCGACGTCACGGGTGACGTTGCACCAATCAAGATTGGAATAGTTCCATAGTTGACTTCAGACGCTTCATGCCGAAGGCATTCCCCAAAGTATCGAGTATCGATGCAGCGTCTCGTTCCCTACTCAGGGAACGAGGGTTACATACGTAACCCGAGACGTTCTTCAGCTAACAGTAACTATTATGGAATATTTCTTCCTGGTTCTGCAGACTTAAATCTAAAAATCTAAATATAAACAACTTCATAAAAGCCAACAGTATATCAATAAATTGATAGAGATTTAGTTGACCACTTACTGGTTCCCCACAAACACCTCGATCACCAGCACACCCGGGTGGCCCCACAAGTCCCTGGGGCCCGTCGCAGCCTTTATCTCCCTTTAGGCCTGGACCGGGGTCACCAGGAGGACCACATGGTCCTCTGAGACCTGTATTTAAAAATACACAGAAACAACACAAGACGTGTGATCAGTAATTAATAGCAGGTTAAGAGTAAACAATAGCAGGCTGCTAAGCACTATAGATGTTGCAAGAACCATAAATATGACATTTTTCATGAAGAATCTACATTTAGTCTATTTATTTACATGCATTGTCAGGACACACTTCCAATTAGATTAATATCAAACCTAAAGAGTGGTGTCTGCACACACAAAAAACTCACTACAACGATACCAGGGTTTTGCTGGTGGTAGCCAGTGTCTTGAGTGGCTTTTAGTGTGTTATTGTGGTATCTAGGGCCTTTAGGTGGTTGCTATGTCATTGCTTTGGACCTACAAAATAACCCACCCCAAGACTCTATGTTTTTCTCTATGTTTCTTTATCATCCACCAGGTAAAAATCGGGATAAGTCTCCATCAGGGAAGTCTGACCACTTAGAAAGCAATAGCACACCTCTCTCTGACACACTTGATAATTTGAGGTATCTTTCATGTCCGTAAGCAAAGCAAGTATAATGGAGTAAAGGATTTAAAAGAAATGTTAACCCTTGGTACTATCAATAGTAAGAAAGCACATTACTCATTATAAAGAACAACTAATAACCTGGTGGGCCAGGCAATCCATTAGGTCCTCGCTCCCCTTTTGGACCACTAATACAGACACCAGGTGGACCTGGGCACCCTTCTCGCCCCATATCTCCTGGTTTGCCCGGAGGACCAGTAACTCCAGTTGGACCGCAGGGACCTGGTGGCCCAGGTGACCCTGAGGGTCCAGAACAGCCTTTAGTACCTGAAATTAAACATACACATAAAGTGTTAGCATGGATAAGTGATTAAGATCTGCATGTTAGAAGGATAGGCTTTCTAACCGTGGACTTACCTTTCTCACCCTTGAAGCCAGGTGGGCCAGGATCCCCATTCTTAGTACCTAAAAGAACAAAATCAAGAATGATTTATTAGAATATTCCTTCATGTGAACGTGTGTGTTTGTGTGTGACATCTTACTCCCTCTATCTCCTTTATCTCCAGCAGATCCTGGAATGCCATCTCTGCCTAGAGCTCCTCGATTTCCTGAAGACCCAGGATCTCCAGCTGAACCAGGAACACCTTAATAAACATAAAGATATATGACTGGAAAAAACAACAAACCAGTAGTGTGATTTCATCATGTTTTACAGAATATGTATTCTTGGTGTTATATGTAAGTTACAATGCAATTAACAGAAGGGGATAATATAATGCTAGAATTGGATCGTACCCGGTGGACCCGAGGGCCCTTCACATCCAGGTGGACCTGGAAGCCCATCTAAACCCTCATCACCAGTAGCTCCTGGAGGTCCTAACAATGTGACATTGGATAACAGGATAATACTTCATGTGTCTTTGAGAAAGTTATGGGATGGATAAATATATAAATATATATATATATATATATAAATATATATATATATATATATATATATATATATATATATATATATATATATATATATATATATATATTGGAAATTATGTAATAAAAATATGTCAATGAGTATTGAATTAAAAGGATTCAATTTTACTGTATAAATGAATACCTGGATCTCCTGGTACTCCAGTTTCGCCTCTTTCCCCAGGAACCCCTGAGGAACCTCTGAGACCATTTGTCCCACATATACCCTTGTCACCCTTTTCCCCTCTACCCCCTGGAGAGCCTGGCTCACCCTTACAGAATAAGAAAAAGAAAGCAAGGGATTGGGTACTGGGTTAGGGTCCTGCCTTAAAAGGCAAATGCCACTTTTTTCAACAATGAGAAATGAACTATGGAAATTGATACCTTCTCACCAGGTAGTCCTGGAAGCCCTGGCCCAGAGGGGCTGGGTTCACCTTTGATCCCCTTTGGTCCATTTGGCCCTCGGACACCAGGAGTCCCAGTCCCCCCACGAACACCAGGTAAACCTTTGAGGCCTTTTACTCCTGTGGGACAAACACACACATTGGAAGATACATCTGAAGCATCATGGTGTTGAAACAAGGGTTAGATTAATGAACTTCATGAACTTGCCTGGAAACCCCATAACTCCTGGATCCCCAAAGTTTCCATCAAAACCTCGATTTCCTGGAAGCCCATTCTGGCCAGGGTCACCAGGAGGGCCTGGCAAAAAAGAAGGTTTGTACATATGGACTATGTTCTAATGTGAACAACAAGGTTTTGGATTTAAGCATCTATACCTGGTGGACCAGGAAATCCTGGAACTCCATTCTTCCCACATTGTCCATAGTTGCCTGGGAATCCTAATTCCCCTTTGGAGCCAGGTAGACCAAGAAGACCTAAAACACATGGAGGATGTTTAATATAATGTCTGAGAAGTGTTGCAGTTCCATCAACATGGTTGAGCTTACAGAAAACGAATCGAGGAACAGACAAACTGAATGTATAGACATAAAGGCTTGCATATTTAACAGAAGTGGAAACCAGATGTTGAAAGGGTCACCTGGTAGGCCATGGTCACCGGGATTCCCTGGACACATAATATTTGATGGCAGTCCCTTTGGACCACAGGTCCCAGGGTCTCCTGGTTCCCCGGGTTTTCCTGTGTCACCAGGCACTCCATTCCTACCCATTAAACCTGATGACAGACCATAACCATCATTATAATATGACTAATTTTACCATTATAAAAGAAAAAAGCACATTGAACAAAAAATCTTTGCTAGATTTGTATGTTTTATGTATTTGTAGGTGTGTATGTTTGAACCTTTAGGTCCCGGGAGCCCTGGTCGTCCAGGATTTCCATCTACTCCAGGTGGACCAAACATTCCAGGACTCCCCTGACTTCCCTGTGTACCTGAAACAAAACAAAGCACTTAGAAAAAGCTTAAATTGGTTCATGTGTTTTGGAAAATAGTATCTGGTCATTAATTGTTTGACCAGTCTCCATGTTCCAAAAACTTGGAGGTTGAGTACCTGGAAAGCCTGGAGAACCATCCCGACCGTGGAAACCTTTTGGTCCCCGGATACCAACCAAACCAGCCTGTCCAATTTTACCAGGTATCCCAAACACACCTTGTATACCAGGTAAACCCATTCCAGGTAATCCAGTTTCACCTTTTGGCCCCTTCAGCCCTTGCAGCCCTAAAGACAATATATGTCACAGTGGACACCATTGTGGGGATTTGTACAAACTGGTATCTTGATAGTGACCTTTGTCATCAATTCATTCACTTTAATATCTAGTTATACATTTTAATATATACAAATATTGGATTTCCTTACCAGTGGGTCCATCTAGTCCTCTGATGCCTGAGGGCCCTTCGTCACCTTTAGCTCCTGGCATACAACATCCTGGAACACCAACTTCTCCTCGCAAACCATTCAGACCCAGTGCACCTGTGTGAACAGTCTGCAGGTGAGAGATGGACTGATATACTGTATACTGTAGATGGACAGATATTTTGTGTGCATGTATAGCTGTGTATATTGCATATTCCTTAGGGAAGAATTGTGCTTGCGTAATTAAATGCATTGGCATGGAATCCACCAACCACAGTCTCCTGGTGGTCCATCCCTTCCTCTTTGACCTTGACTTCCTGATAATCCAGGAGGGCCAGAGATTCCTGGTAGCCCAAGACACCCTTCATCTCCTGGCAGGCCTTGCCGACCCTTGGGCCCTGGGGAGCCGAATGTTATTTCACCCTGTGGATGGAATTTAAATTGGGATGGAATTTAAATTTATTCTGATTTAAAAAAAAAAAAAAAAAAAACTGTACTCATGTCATCTCAATTAAATTAGTTTTTGCTAATTTTACTTCAGAATGATGAAAACTTCATGACAAACACTTTGATATAAAGTTCTGTCCTCATTTTATCACCTTCATGTTGTTCTAAACATGTCATTTTGAGGACTGGTTTTCACTTTTCAGTACAACAAAAACATACAGTTACCACTGTCAAGCTTTAAAATGACAAAAACACACTATAAAACATGATTAAACTGGTCCATACAAATGTACACTATATAAAAAGACTCTGACCTTCGTGCCTGGCATTCCTGGTGGTCCTGGAGGGCCAGGACGGCCTACACTTCCATAACCAGGTTGACCTGGCTTCCCTTTCACACCCTTATCACCTGCAACAATGAGAAGAAATTGAGATGAGTGAGAGAGAGGAGTGGCACCATTAGAAGTCACCCATCCACAACATTAAACAGCCAAAGGAAAATTGGATGCAAAACCATAATTTTTTGTCTAATTTGAAACTAATGAATGCTGTTTGTAGATTTATCAGAAACAAACTTTGTTGGTTATGTTGACTTATTTTATTTCTTTAAGTTTCTTCCCACCTTTGGGACCAGTAAGTCCAGGAACTCCTGGTATTGACAGTCCTTTCTCCCCTTTTAAACCACACAATCCCGGAAATCCCTGAACCCCAGCACAACCATCATTACCTAAAACATACATTAATTCATGGTTATCTATTCTACATCCTGTTCTCAATCTACTTGTCCATCTGCCAAGTCTTTTATCCCCTCTGCTTACCTGGAGGTCCTGGTAGACCAGGTGGACCAGGCAGTCCAGGCTCACCTGGGTCTCCAGGTGTTGTTTGTACTGGTCCTGGAGATCCTTTCTCACCTGTGGGATGCAATGCAACTGTAATATTTAAGCCTATAATTTCTCCTTCATGACTTTTTCTACTGTTTGAAGGCCTGTGTCTGCCTCTGCATTTGTATTCCAACAAAGGAATGTGCTTTAAAGACCCCCTGTGGTGAAAATCAAGTTTTTAAATGTTGTTTATATGCAGTGTTTTTAATATGCTTTAAGACAAACCATGTGCAAATTCATCATTGCTGACTATTTTCTCCTTAAAACTACAGTTTACCAAAAACAATTTCAAAAACGCGGGACCTCTGAAGCTTGGTGTGAGTGTGAGCTTTTCTTCTCAACACCCTCTACATAGTTCATGGGGTTAAACTATTCAGTAACATCCCATATTTTATCATACATTGCATCAGTTCATACCTGGTTCTCCAGGATTTCCTTGCCGGCCCACTACTCCCAAACATCCTTTTTCTCCAGGTGGCCCTGGTTGCCCGACACCCATTGACCCTTGGCTGCCCATTGGACCTGTGCAGCCACGGTTCCCACAAATCCCTGGATCTCCTTGGTTGCCCTTAGGCCCTGGGGGACTCTGGAAAAAGTCAGTTTCAAGTTCTGTCAACATCCAAACTTGTGGCTTTAAAATTGGTTACACAAATTTAGACCAACATTATAGCAGTTATCTCAAAGTTTATGATTACAACAAGTTCCAAGTACTAACTGGGTTTCCTTTTGCTCCTGGTGGTCCTTTGAAGCCTGGGGTGCCCGGCATACCATCTTGCCCCTTTATCCCCAATGGTCCTACTTCACCACAGTTTCCTTTCTCTCCTTTCTCCCCAATCTCATATCTCATCCCTAGATCTCCTTTGGGCCCTGGTGGCCCTGGAATTCCTGGAGGACCTAAGAAACCCTGTGAAAACATTTTAATTCACATCATAGACAATTGTTCTTGAGAATATGAAACTTTTGTTTGCAATACCAACTGCATAATGGGAGTGGACAAATGATAGTTTTTGCTGAGTTGTGAGGATGATGATTGGGTTTAGTGGCAGTATGCAGCTAAACTGACCGGAGAACCCGGTGGACCCTCTGGACCTTTGATGCCTTGGCATCCTTTAATGCCTTGAACTCCTCCAAGACCTGCACAAAGAAATTTAATTTGAGGTCTGTTACTGAAACCAAACCAAATCAATTAAATATAAAAGTGCTTTAAAGCAGAGATACACCAATATGGATGCACCATAGGAGGTTTCCTCATAGGCTGTTATAGATGTTGTAAAGATGTTACATAATGACTTCACCTGGATTTCCAGGTTCGCCTGAAACTCCACATGGTCCTGGAGGTCCAGGGTCAGCAGTAGAAGCAGCACACAGTCTGCAAAGTTCTCCTTGCTCTCCTGTATTAAAATAATGGAAAACAGCATTAGGTGATTAGCATGTTTACTGGTTGTACTTTATGCATTCATGTAACATACACTTTATTTAAAGGAATGTTTTAGGTCCAACTATATGGGCAACATTTGTGGCATGCTGCCGTTTACCTTAGGAAATAATTCAAAATAATAGCAAACGATTAATCTAAGTTGTTTTCGGTAGTAATGAGCTTAATTCAACCATTGAACCTGAAATATTTCTTTTAACATACACCATGAAAAGAGTGAATCTCACCTGGTTTTCCAGGATCTCCATACAGGCCCTCAGGGCCTGTTAGGCCTTTGACACCCTTGAGCCCTTTTGGTCCCAAGCGACCTTTGACTTCTGGGGATGCAGGAGAGGAGCACACAAACAGTGTCATGTCAAACAGTCATGCACAACAGTCAAGCTTGATAAATCAAATAAACTGAAGATGGCAGTCTTTGACAAAAGACAGTTACGTGGAGTTCCTGGAGGTCCAGGGTCACCGGGGGGTCCTTGTTCCCCTGGTTGGCCATCACGTCCTTTGGGTCCTCTGATGTCAGGTGCAGGTTCTCCTTTTCCCCCTTTCACACCTCTAAACCCTTGGGGACCTGGCTTTCCAATAGGTCCTGGTATGCCGGTCCCTGACATATTTGAGCAAAGAGAAAGTTAGCGTTTGTATATGTGTATATTTGTGTGCGTGTAAAAAAGAGACTACTACTATCAATTACCTGGAGGACCAGGAGGTCCAGGAAAACCATTGAAACCTTTAAAAAAGATACCAGAGATAACAACATTTGATTATATATTTTGGCTTAAAAAAAGAATAATTATTGCTAATTATTACATACAATGTCATTCGAAAATTGATTTTGTTTTTTTGTTTTTTTGTTTTTTTTTGCAACATTTATTATTATTATCAATGTTGGAAACCACTTTTGATCAATGAAAGAAAACAATGTTTTGAACAATGGTCTTGTTGGTTGTCTTTGAATGAAAGTAGTTTTAATTAATTTGATTACTAACCTTCACTACCTTGTAGACCAGGAGGTCCTGGTGGCCCAGGAATACCTTTTTGACCTTTGATCTCTATATCAGTTCTAACAAACTAAAATACATATTTGAATAACACTTCATCAATAAGTTACAAAAATATTCATTCCTTTTTAAATGTTAAGAGACATAGAGATATTATTATTACTTCATCATCAGCTAATGAAGTTGAATAAAGAGTTTCAGACTGTCACAGGCAATATGACGTGATTAAAGTGAGATTAAACATCTGGAGATTGCCATAAGTGAAAGTTTCCCTACCTCTCCACGGTCACCAGGGGCACCGGGTTCACCCTTCAGACCCTGAAGACACACACACACACACACACACACACACACACACACACACACGCACACGCACACACACAAAAAAAAAACAGATTAATGAATTAAAGTATAAAGAATTTAAGAAAGATTGAGATTCCATTTAAAAAGTCCACTCATTAGAGGGCACTGTTCAACTGCACTTAAAATAGCCAAATATATATTGTCAGTTTGGCTTGCCAACCAAAGTAAGACCGAACCCTACATGGTATGTAGCACATGACTGCACAACAGACAGACAGATAGATACCATTTCCCCTGCTATCCCAGTAGCTCCTTGATATCCCACATCTCCAGGCACTCCCTAGGAAGAAAAAACAAAACTCTTGGTTATAATAAATATCTATTAATCGACATAAGGTACTGTAACAATGCAACAATAATAAAACAATGCATTGACATTTACTTTTGATACTCAAGTATGTTTAAAATCAAGTACTTCTGTACTTTTACTTAAGTAAAAATCGGTCTTTACAACTTTTACTTGTAATGGAGTAATATTTGACCAATAGGGATGTGCACGAATATTCGAATTTTCGAATATTCGATCTGTAATTATTATTCGAAAAATAAAATACTATTCGAATTTTATCGAACCGTAAATACTTGGCGGGTTGTAAATGCAGTGAATCCCCCTGATAAATCCCAAGCACTAACTCGCAGTTATAATTAAATGCACTGGGTAGCGCTGTGGCGCGTTTAACAAGTTGTTTGCATTTGATCAGAGAATGTCCAGAGCCCGTCTACGGAGAGCCTGCCCACTCCCTATTAAGCCCTATTGTACCGAATTTTGGTTGTAGTACCACCAGAGTTCCACTGGGGGCGATCGCCATGAGTGCAAAATGAATGGGAGTCAATGGGGCTAGACGGCTAAATTTGTCTCTTTTACCCGATTGCCGTTGAGAAATCTCTGATCTGATTGTAGATTTTGCAAGTTCAACATGGGTTTCAGGTCGAAAGTTGAATGAACGAGTACTTATGTCGTTTTGATTTCTTACAGGTTGAGTTGTTGTTGCCCATAACACGCTAGCATTCTGCTAATGACGTCAGCATTCTGACGTCATTGACATTTTGAAAGACTTTTTAAAGCAAATAAGTGACTCTAAAAAATCTAACACCCAGCAATGTGTAATTTCTTTGCATCTCCTTTCGAATACAACATTCAAATTACTAGACAAAAAATTATATCCTGAGAAAAGTGGATTTTGAGGGGTATACCGCCATTGACCTCCATTCATTCTGCACTCGTCCTGTGAGCGCCCTCATATGGAATCAGAGTGGAACTGCAACCAGTTCAGAAGCCGGATGGCGAGAAGTTTCACTCTCAGTACACTTCCGGCTTCTGAACTGGTTGCAGTTCCTCTCTGATTCCATATGAGGGCGCTCACAGGACGAGTGCAGAATGAATGGAGGTCTATGGCGCTATACCAATAAAAATCCACTTTTCTCAGGATATAATTTTTTGTTTAGTAATTTGAATGTTGTATTCGAAAGGAAATGCAAATAAATTACACATTGCTGGGTGTTAGATTTTTTAGAGTCACTTATTTGCTTTAAAAAGTCTTTTGAAATGTCAATGACGTCATACACATGTACGACCAGAGATACGGCTTTACGGCAATCCTTCAGTCACACTGATGCTTTCGCGCTCTGCACTTTCTTTTCTCTCGAGACATCGACGACACAGCTGACACAGATAAACACACCTGCTAGAAGAGTTTTTGTTTTGTTTGTTTCTGGTCCCGCTTCGGATGACACGATGCCATCAAGCGGGATCTCTGGTCGTAATCAGTCCTTCAATGACCAATCAGCGTTCATTAGCAGAATGCTAGCGTGTTATGGACAACAACAACTCAACCTGTAAGAAATCAAAAGGACATAAGTACTCGTTCGTTCAACTTTCAACCCATAACCCATGTTGAACTTGCAAAATCTACAATCAGATCTCAGATTTCTCAACGGCAATCGGGTGAAAGAGACAAATTTAGCCGTCTAGCCCCATTGACTCCCATTCATTTTGCACTCATGGCGATCGCCCCCAGTGGAACTCTGGTGGTACTACAACCAAAATTCGGTACAACAGGGCTTAATAGGGAGTGGGCAGGCTCTCCGTAGACGGGCTCTGATTTGATCATAATGTCGTCGTCTGCCTCCTCGCGACGTTTGGAATTGCTTGTCGAAATGAGGTTACTAAATGATATTACAAAATGGAATTACTTTTGATCAAATTAATTAATTAATCTGGAGTTAATATCATCACCACAATGAGAAATCACATGAAATCCAAACAGCAGTCGACTGAGGAAAGACAGCTGTCAATCACTGCATCACGACTGCAGATAAGCGCAGCTACAGCTGACGACAGTGCGAGTGATCCGAGATGATAACTTATCTAATAGCTAAATGATTTTGAGACATATTCTTCCTTTAAGTTTTGTTGAGAGAGAGGTTTAAGAACAGAAAACGCAAAGTGCTGTTAGAAACTTAGAACTAGAACACTGTTGTCTTTGTTGTCTGTCAGCGCAGCGCGTTTTCTCACTCGAGCATAAATTGCTCAGCATGTGGATATTGTTTTTTTTTCTCGTGAAACAATATAAACACGATAATCATATGCTGACTCGAGTGTATGTGTACGTTCTGTACGATAACTGGCGCGATCTGCTACTCTGCTTTATTAGGCGTTTTTTTCCGTTCGCGCTGCTTGAGCTTATATCCTTTTGTTCTTTGTTTTGTTTTTTTGTTTACACATATGCCTACTCTTTAATGTTTTCAATTAAAAGAAAACTTTAACATATATTGTAAGCTTGTTGTGTATATTGCCTAATCATAAGCTTCTTCAGAAATGGTGACAAAAACAAAAAACAAAAAAAAAAACTTAAAAAATAACGTCTTTTTCGTTAAACTTCATTTAAATAAACGAATATTCGAATTTTATGAGCCCGAATATTCGAATGCAATATTTTTGAAAAATGCCCATTCCTAATTTGACCAGTAGTATCTGTAGTTTCACTCAAGTAAGGAACTTGTATACTTTGTCCACCTCTGGCCACTAGCAACATGCAGTGAAAAAGTCGCTGGTCGCTGAACATATATCCATATCTATATTCTCTATCCTGGCTTCTCGAACAAGAAAAAATGAGGGCGGGACTTGATTTTGTCCATCTGGAATTGAATTGTGCTTTGCTATTGCTGTGATCTCATGTGAGAGACAGGTTGTCGCTGGAAGAAGCAGGGGATGTTATTTTGATTAAAGAATATGATTATTAATTTAAAAAAATAAATTATGTGCATGGATAAAACATTTATAATAAAAGCTGCAATACTCCATAAAAAAATTAAAGAATGAAAAAAAATAAGAAGAATTGTCATGGTGACTTTAACGGATAACATCTGTCTATACAAAAGCAAACAGAACCCGTTATAATCACTGTCACTGTTTACACTGGATACAGTATACAGATACCCATTCAATTTCTGACATACTCCAAGCACTTCACACGACAACAGCACAAAGAGGAAAAAGAATGTTAGCTTCGACACGTCCTGTTTAAACAGTTAGCCAATCATAACAGGGGCCATTTACTGACAAGCCTTTAAAAGAGCTTGTCCTTTAAAAACTGATCATTTGAGACAGAGGGTCAGAATGAAGGTTGAAAATTATAATTTTCCTGCATATTAGTTTTTCTATTATGCAAAAAAACTCAAATTCCTAAACCTCAAAACCTAAAATTGAACCTCAAGGAACATATTAAGATAACAAAAAATGTCCCCTTTAAAAACAGAAAAGCTGCCTGGATTTTTTCTGATGGGCCACTGAAAAATATTTTATGCTTACCTTAGAGCCTAACTCTCCTTGCAGCCCCTCCTTTCCAGGTTTCCCCTAAAAAAATCAATACATAATTACAAATTGTTATATATATATATAATATATATATATATATATATATATATATATATATATATATATATATATATATATATATATATATATATAAGGATTATTGCTGTGTGACATTTTAAATATATCTATTTTAAATCTTGTTTGATGCCAAACATTTGAACTTGATGAGAACAAGTTTAAGGACAAATTGGGAGAGAATGAGTCTCCATTGTCACTCTCTCTCTTTCTCTTTCTCTCTCTCTCTCTCTCTCTCTCTCTCTCTCTCTCTCTCTCTCTCTCTCTCTCTCTCTCTCTCTCTCTCTCTCTCTCTCTCTCTCTCTCTCTCTCTCTCTCTCTCTCTCTCTCTCTCTCTCTTTATTTAGTTATTTACCGGAGCCCCAGGCTCTCCCCTTTCCCCTTTCTGCCCCTTAGGACCAGGACGACCAACACGACCCTGCAGAATACAGAAGTTGGGCTTTATGAAGTAACTTAAAGCAGTCCCAGTGAAATAAACGATTTAAACAACAGAAGAACAAGAACACAATTGATTACTCACAGTTGACCCAAGGCATCCCTTGTCTCCAAAATCCCCACTGTCACCCTGAAACCAAAAAGAAAGTGATTTTTCACAAAACTCAAATCATTCATTTGTATTACAGTGTAAAACTGGATTTTGAAATACATAAATAAATAAAACTCCAATGAATTACTTTTATGGGAAATGTTACCTTAGGCTCCTTTGGTCCTTTTACAAATAACTTTACACCTTTTTGTCCTGGTACACCAGGTGGTCCTCTCTCCCCCTACAAAAGAGCCCCGCAATGAATTTTAGAGTTTATATAATCAGCTTATAGAGAGCATTATTCAATTTAAATCAGATTATTCATCTGGCTTACCCTACACATTCATATACTGTAAGTGTCAGACATGCTTGTTTTGTAAGAATAAGCAAAAGCTCAAAAGTAAAGATGAAAATACTGACCTTTTGACCTCTGGGTCCAGGTATTCCCATGGTTCGACCCTCTTGACCCTATATGTAACACAAAAATGTTACACATACAAACATACATATATACTAAAGCCCAAAGTATGCTTCGGTCATCCACGTTCCACAGCGGACCGGCAGTTTCATCATCAGGAGGGTTCATGAACGTTTGCACTCACGGTCTGTGCGGACGGTGCGTATACAACAGAGCATGTGCAAGTAAATTGAGTGCTTTGAAATGCTCAAAAAGTCCACTAGACATTGTGCACGCGCTCACGGCCAAAGGCTTGCACACTCAACTGTGTGCAAGCGGAGCAGAATGAGGAAAATTAAGAATACCCGGTTCTTGACATTGCCCTGACATTTTATCATGAGCTAATCAGAACTAACCTTCTCTCCTTGTAACCCAGGAATGCCATCTATTCCCTAAAAATAATTACAGAGTTAAATCAGTAATAACAGCAATAATGTAATCATGATATTAATTGTAATGGGAGGATATAAAAGCACTGAACAACTTACTGGTGGACCTCTAGGCCCCTCTGGTCCCACTGGTCCTGGTAATCCTGGCAAACCTAGTGGACCCTGTAGATCAACAACCAATCAGAATCTCAGTCAAAACACTGACACTAACAATATGGAATTACATTAAAGATACATAAAGTAATAAACAAAGTGCTTGCCCAAATGTTCAATCTGAATTTTTCACTTAATTTTCTTGAATTTTCTTACTTTATCTCCATCTCTGCCTCGATTACCACATCTACCTCTCACTTGT
This sequence comes from Scardinius erythrophthalmus, assembly GCF_964197995.2. Classification (NCBI taxonomy): domain Eukaryota; kingdom Metazoa; phylum Chordata; class Actinopteri; order Cypriniformes; family Leuciscidae; genus Scardinius; species Scardinius erythrophthalmus. The sequence goes on along the minus strand of NC_138227.1, from coordinate 26,242,652 downwards.
TCGGAGGGTGGGAAGAAATAGCTATCTCCCTAAAAATAATTTAAGGTCATCATAATATTATAATATACGTGTGAGCATTTTATATTAAATGAGCAATTAAGCTAGCTTAACAATTCTTAAAGGACTGAAGTTAATCGAATACAACACACCTTAGGTCCTTGGATTCCTGGTCTTCCCTAAATACAACAACAACAACAACAACAACAACAAATTTGTGGTTTAAATTGGCAGCCTTAATCAGAGTAAGGCTCAAATGAGACTTACACATTGCAAAAAGTACCAAAGAAAAACAAGAGCATTTACTTTTTTCATTTCCCACAGCACCCACATTTTAATCTTTAAGGAATGAAAATATAAACAGAGAAAACATCTATATAGCATGCAAGTAATCATTCCATGGCATTTTATGAGAGGTTCATACCGACATCTGTCTTTCTGTGTGCCACTTAGGTGGAGGTTTCAGAATTTACTAATACAATACATTGTGAATTATATGTTGTGCATTGAATGTAATGATTAAAACATAAATAGAACACGAAAATGTACATATTGATTGCATCTTCTTATTTTCATGTTGATTACACTCTGTAGTTCTGTTCAGTGTAGCTTAGCATTTTCTGTTAAGGTACTTTTATTATGAAATTGCCATTTTTCCTGTTCCTGTTTCCTGCATATGCAAATGTATTTAATATAAAATAAATATATACAAACAAATATATTATTTGGTTTACTTTTCCTGCTATAATAATAATAATAATACAAATTGCTCTTTTAGTTGAAGCCACATTGTTTAGTTATTTATTAGGTCTTACGCTGCCTCCGAAATCGTTTACTTTCCTACTATACTGAATATATGTAACATCTGTCAGCTGCGGTACCCTTAAGTACCACCAGATGGCAGCCTCACTTTCACCATGAACTCTGTTATTCCCGAACTTCATTTCCCAGAACTCTCTGCTCATTATTAATTTAATCTGTTTCAGATGTGTCTTGTTTTCTTAGTTAATTACCCTGTCTATTTAAATGCCTTTTCCCCTGCATTCATTATAAAGTCTTGTTTGTTTGTTTTGGTTCATTTGCTCTGTCAGCATTCTCTTTATGTTTATTGCATCCTGAGTCTTGGATTCCTCTTCCTGTTTGCCCTTCATGGATTGTATGTGTGTTTGGACTGATTACATGTGCTGTGTTTGAGCCTCTGCCTGGTATGGATTATGAACTTGGATTATGATTGTCAATGAACTTCTTTTTGATTCTCACTCTCTCTGTTGAATGCTGTCGCTCCAACACCAAATCATAACAATATGAAGAACAGCACGCCAAAAGATTAGAATGTCAGAATACATAGTATTTGAAAAACAGTAAAAAGTCCCCAGATGATCTGCTGTTTCAGCTTAGATTCTGAAGTGTGCATTCAAAGACGTATCATAGCGAAGTAAGTTCAATTCCAATTCAAATGTATTACCTACTCAGACAGTATGCGATTTGGGATGTGATTTTAACTTTTATGTGTTATGTATCCTCATTTCCACCTCAAAATAACCTTCCACCTTTCCCAAAATAAAGCACTGCAACTGGGTTCACTTTGCTATCTCAGCCAACCGTCATATTAATATTATCTAATATTATACTCATTTTCAGAACTCACCTGCCATCCAGGACGTCCCATCTGGCCTATTGAGCCTGGGAAACCAGACTCACCCTGGAAGAAAAATAAATAAATTTGACAGTGACTTTTAGTACGGTGACAGTTGGTGGGCTTTAGTGTAGTTAAAGGAATAACAATTTATTCACAAATGCTGATCCATTCTTCTGGATTACCTTTGTTCCATTGCATCCTGGGAGACCAGGAGCCCCCCTCGGCCCCTCTTTCCCAGGGAGCCCCTAAAAGAGGAAAACATGATATTCTCTGTAAATGTTAGCAAAGCAGCAATGATGGCGTCATAAAAAAAGTAACTTTTATGACATAAGTAGCATCTGGTTTCCTCTTTTAAGCATTTTGGCCAGAAATGGATATTGATACTTTGCACGTGACGTCAGTTGTACTGGCTGGCGGGCAAGAACGTCATTCTCTAGCAACGAAAACCGGTAAACTAATCAAGGATCTTGCCAGGATGTTGCCAGTTTTAATATACAAAAGTTGGTGTTTTGAGGTGTACACGACATGCCAGATAGTTGTTGTGCGATTGGATGCACTAACCATGTTTGTTGCCCGCCAGATATCACGTGACTGCAAAGTATCAATATACACTCTAATGCAAGTTATTGAAGGAGAACTCCGGTCAATTTTAACATTTAGCTCATTTTTTTTGTACATTTGGAGTGCAGTCAATACAGAGAACAACGACAAAAATCGGTGTTGCCTACACCGAGTTATTCTATTTTTAAAATTTGCACCCTGTTGACTTCAATGGGGCAAGTACTAAACCTGCTTTTAGCCTCTTAACATCCTTGATGTGTTATTACAAGTGCACAGAAAATGTGAGTGATTCCTTCTGAGTGAACACGAGTGAATCTGACTGCAGTAGATGTTAAAGATATGTATAAAAATGATGTTATTTAAGCCAGCGCAAATACCTGTTTACATCCTGTTTTTCGGTTGAAGTCCAAAGTAATTGATTGCCGAGTTCACGCGCGTGATCATAGGTAACTAAAACTATGCACGTGAACTCGGCAATCGATTACTTTGGACTTCAACCGAAAACAGGATGTAAACACAGGTATTTGCGCTGGCTTAAATAACATCATTTTTATACATATCTTTCACATCTATTGCAGTCAGATTCACTCGTGTTCACTCAGAAGGAATCACTCACATTTTCTGTGCACTTGTAATGACACATGAAGGATGTTAAGAGGCTAAAAGCAGGTTTAGTACTTGCCCCATTGAAGTCAACAGGGTGCAAATTTTAAAAATAGAATAACTCGGTGTAGGCAACACCGATTTTTGCCGTTGTTCTCTGTATTGACAGCACTCCAAATGTACAAAAAAATGAGCTCAATGTTAAAATTGACCGGAGTTCTCCTTTAAGCAATAAGCTCTTAAAACTATTCTCAAAACTTACCGGTAGTCCCGGTGGGCCAAAGAATCCTGGAGTCCCTGAAGTTCCCTTATTGAGAGAATGAGAACGAGAGAGATTGGCTAGTGTTCAATTATACTGCAAGTGTCACCGGAAATATATTAACACACTCACACACTCCGTACCCTAGAACCTTTATGTCCGCGCATGCCTGTACTTCCCATGTTTCCCTGTGTGATAAAAAAAATATATATATATTTACATTTTATCAACATTAATCAGCGCTCTAATACAGAATCTATACAACAATCAATTTGTTTGTTGTTGAATGTCGAAAAGATAGTCTCAATCTCAGTATAAGATTATGGCAACATGTTATAATGAAAAGTAAAGCATATTTTACAATGGACTTACACAAAAATATTGCAGTAATAATGTCTCAAATTCTATATGGTCATCATTTAACAGTTATGCCTTAATATGTTTGTCTGTAGGTGAATGGCAAAGAACGAAAAACTCTATAAGCAGCGGAGAGGAAATAGAGGGGAAATTCTATATTGTTCCTCTAAAAGCTTGTGTAAGATTTAGAACATTATATTTTATACATTTGATATATTTTGAAACTGTGTGCTTGTAAAGCAGCTGTATGTTACATACAATTGGACCAGGAAGTCCAGGAGGGCCTTCCTTTCCTCGATGCCCCTGAACTCCCATTACACCTTCTGAACCAGGAGACCCCATCTGACCCTGAGAGGAAGACAGATAAAGCAGCGGTAGCTCATTAAGAGATTGAGATTTTGACAAATTATTTTATTTGTATAAAAACATGTGATTAAAAAAAAAAAAAAGTAACTATCAGTGAGGGGTAAGCAGATCATACAAAAATGTACAAATGAGATCATATGAATTCATAAGAATTAGCCACTAATTCTGCAAAACAAAATATAGTAGATACAAATTGGCCTGAGTGTGTGTTGGTTTATCAGCTACTTTAAACTAAAATATTTGTAACTTTGATGACTGTGTTGCATGATTGAGTAACATGTTTGTTTAAAACACAGTAAAGGCTGGAATACACTACACATTGTTTGCTGAGATTTTTGCCCCGTTTCGGTCAAGAGTCGACAACACTATAGACAGAAATATGATGTGCAGGGACTTTATTTTTAAAATGTTTTAGCTTCAGCCTATGATTCTATCAAGTCTGAGGATATCAAGCATGCTTGATACTTTTATCGGATTTTCAGAACACATATTGTTTTCATTTGTCATGCGTAACGGGGCACGTTTCTATGTGAGTTTGTCGTTTTCAGATCATCTCAGACCCATCTCAGTGTGTGATCTTCAGTCGTTCACTCTATGATGCCCAGTTTTCTCTGTAACTACAAAAAAACAGCAAGTGTATGATGCCTATTTTAAAGAGTTCCTGACATGAGAAATCAAATTTGCCTTGATGTTTTGAAATACAAGAGGTACCATTGTTAAAACACCCTGGGTCTGCAAGTTTTATAGCTTAAAACGTCATTTTAAGCTCATTTGGATATTGCGGGATCTGTGACGTCACAGACACGGGCAAAGTTATTTGCATATGCCTGCCTCCAGAGCAAGACATCGATGAACATCATTTCATGTATCATTCCATACATCATCGCACCACAGGCCCCGCCCACTGGCATTCAGTCGCTTAACAGCTGACATTTGCTTACACTGGATGTGAGCGTCACGTAAAAAGCAAGTAGAACCCATTAATCACAGTGAAATCACAATGCTTTGTCTGTAAATGACGGATTTATATGATAAATGCTTTCAAAACATTTACTCGTATGCAATAGCTAATGGGCGTTGATACTGTTTCCTATGCAGTGGCATTAGCCAGTCATAACAGTGGCCGTTTACTGACAGGCCTTAAAGGAGCCGCCCCTTAAAAACTGACCATTTCAGACAGATGGTCAGAATGAAAGTTGAAAATAATCGCTTTTTCGCATATATATTTGTTTGTTTTTTGTGGAAAAAAACCTTAATCCCTGTCATGACCCCTTTCAAATCTGTTTCACTCCAGTGTTGAATTTTCTGTGGAAGACACAAGGGTTTATTATCAAATTGTCAAAGATGCCAGTAAACACATCATCAGAGAAGAGATATCGAGGGGAGGGAAATTAATTTGATAAAATTTTACTAGGGCATGTGATTAAAATAAAAAATAAAAAATTATAATAATTAATGCAATATTATATTACAAAAATATTAGAATTGTCGATTTTGATTTAAAGTTGAGTGTTTCACATATTCAGATATATTTGTTCTTTGTTTTGTTTTCATGGACTTCTAGTTTGTATTCGGTAGTTCCTATGTTCCTTTGTTTCAGTTTCCCACTTCTCATCATGGACATAAATTTATCATCACGTGTTAATCATTAAAGGCACACTATGCAGTTTACATTTTTCTCAAACAGCGACCTCTAGAGTCTCTGTGGAGTAATTTAACGTTACTGTCGTAAATACCACTCACGCAGAGCTGTCTCTGCACTCTTCCGACCGCACTTTCTTCATTTTCTTCGTCGACTCTGCCATGATTCACGTCTGAAATGCATGCTAGTGTCCTTCATAGAGGCTGCTTCATAAGTTGTTAATGTATGTTACGCCGTGCCGTAATGCAAGTCGTGATTCTCGCAAGATTTGACGGGGCTTCCCCCCCGTTTTGCTATCGGGATGATTCACCCTACTACAAGTTTGTATACCATCGAAATGATTTCAAAGCTGTTATATTAACCCTTTCGCACGTACGATCACACCGGTGTGATCAGTCTAGGCTGGTCCCTGGAGCGTATGATCACACCGGTGTGATTAGAACGGTCAGTGCATCACGTGACCAACTGCTAAATTCAAATGTGCTTTCGCGCGTTGGCTGGCGCTGAGCCAGAGACAGGCGCGCTCAGAGCTGTCATATAACACAACTTTTCAGTGTTTTCAACCACATAATGTTTATTTTAGGTTTCAGACATATAAGTACTAAAAAAACAATACATTTAGAGTTTGTAAAATACACACTGATGTCAAAGGAAGAGGCAATATTAATCCTTTCCATTATAATTAGACACGTTTTATTCATATCAGATACACATTGTGTAAGTAACTTTAAAGTTTACTCTATTCTTCTCCTAGTTCACCAGCCACTTACTTTTATGTATTTCGGGAGAAGAGGATGAATTCACGTGTTGTAAATCCAACAGATCCGATTCTCTGAACTGCATCTGCGGCACAAACTAAGATGGCGACGCCCATCACGCATACAGCTCAACTAACGTGATCGTTATAAAGGTGTTTAAACAACAAAACACTTCCACTTACATATATTTGACAATCGGAATATCAGATTTTTCATGCCATATCTAACAAATTTGTGAATATTTTGAATAAAAAAGGAAAAATGACATAAAAGCAGATCATCATTCATTCAGCTCTGTTGTTGCTGCGGTGTGTCACGTAACAAGCAATGACGCGTCACCATGGAAACCATAAAGTGACATGTTCTAAATAACGGTCGCCTTGAAAAACTCACGCTGGGGGGTCAGCCAGAATATTTTAAACTTACGTGTGAAAGGGTAAAGGTAAAAATCTTGCATAGTGTGCCTTTAATTCCCTAATTTGCCCTGTATTTAAGTTGCTCGGTATAACTCTTCAATTGTCGGTTGTTGTTTGTGTTTGTGATGCTTGTGTTACTGCCTTCCTGTTTAATAAACCTCGTTGTTATTTTTATATCCAGTCGTCAGTCTTCTTCAGTCTACATGACAGTGACTTAAAAATAGGTGCATGATGCCCTTCGCCTACACAAATGGGACGGAACAGCGAGAACTTCATCAAAGCTCAACTGGGTGAATTTGCAGGATGAACTTTTTGAAGCAGATTTTCAAGATTATTTGCAAATATTCATCAACAATGCAGAGATCAGAAAAAAAGAGGAACTTCTGCAAAGAAGCTCCATGGCCATAGCTTTTATAGAAATGAACATACCATGACATGTATGCCAAACTCATGTGAATAGAGAGAAGTGGAACACAGACTCTTACACAGAGGTGGACACATACAGAGGAGCAGATGCATGACTTATAATGCTGATAAGTGTTCTGTAGCTTTGGGCATCAATAGTGTAGCACAGCTGATCTGATACGGACACCTGGGTGGCCAATATATCTGTCAAGTCACCTTGAAATAGTCATGAGGCCACCCACCACCACCAGACACATTTTTCTTCTTTCTCTTTTGAACCTGGGGACCCAATCTTCAGAATTCCCAATGGCATGACAAACAATGATTGATCTTTGTGTTATGCAACAAGGAAATAGACAAAAGTGTAGATGCTACAGTCAAGATACAGAAATGGTGGAAGTTGTTTAATTTAAATCTAAACTGAAGTCCTGGAAATGTTGCATGCCAGATTCAATCTCGATTTTCCTGAATGAGCACCATGTCTCAATGTGCCATGTAAGGTGTAGGGATCAAACAGAAGTTGCGACAGTTTTTTCTTCCTACTGTGACATATCTGAGCAAAACAGCTTCTTCAACAAGAAGATTTGTAGGATGGAACGCATTGGATGGTTGTGGTTTGATATTGCTGTGATCTCATGTGAGAGACAGATTGTCCCGTCCTGGCGCCAAAAACACGTCATCAGAGAAGAGATGTCCTTACAGGAGGGCACATGAATTTAAAAAAAAGATGTGCACGGAAAGGTCATTTATAATACTGAAATATTCCATAAAAACATGGGTCCTCCACTTTATAGTAGGTGTCTTTAACTACTATGTTCTAAAATTTAAATTAATAATTTGATACAAAGCACTTATTGTTTACATACTTGATTTTACATTGTACTTATGTACTTTAAAAATATACCTGCATGTAATTACAGCTGTAATTAATTTATGTAATTAAATCTATAATTACAATTTTGAGCCTTCCATTACACCTTACCAAACCTGTGCCTAACCTTACCCGGACTGTACCCCAAATGCTTTGCAATACAATATGAAAACAATGAGTACGTTGTACTTGTTTTTTATATAAGCACATGGTAGTTAAAGGCACCTAATATAAAGTGTATAAAGTGTGACAAAAACGAGAATTGTCCATTTTGATTTCATGGTAACTTTAACTGTGTTTAGGACATCCTTAATCATCCTAGGACATTACTATATTATTGCCCAGCTCTAATCTGCTAAATGCAACTATAAGGCATGAAGATATTAAGATATAATAAACATTAACATGATTATCTGTAAAAAAAAAAAGAAAAAAAAAAAAAAAGAAAAAAGAAATCATGTGTATTGTAAAAAGTGCTTTACAAATAAATTTGGCATGATTCCACTATTAACCCTCTGGGGTCTGGGGTGTTTTTGGGGTCCTTGAGATGTTCTGACATGCCCTGACATTTGTGCTTTTTTCAGTTGCTTATAAACATATGAGAGAATAATGTTTATGCATGGTTATTGAAAAAACTAAAAATGAAAGTTTCTGAAATAAGGCCACAAAACACATACTAAATATATGTCAATAAGACTTTTGACTAATGGATGTCGAAGTTTTTTCTTCAAAATGATGTGAAAATCATCCTGCCTAATCATTCACATAAAACGATACATTGATTTAAGTTTTGCAAAACACTTTTAGTTTGGAAAGGCAATATGCTGATGGGGCGTAAACGATCATGCATATTTAGTAGTTCACACCTGATGAGACAATGCCCCTGCATACTTAAAGGGATAGTTCACCCAAAAATGAAAATTCCATCATCATTTACTCATCCTCAAGTTGTTCCAAACCTGTATGAGTTTCTTTCTTCTGCTGAACACAAAAGAAGATATTTTGAAGAATGTTGGTAAAAGACAGTTGATTGTAGCCATTGACTTCCATAGTATTTTTTCCTAATTTGAAAGTCAGTGTGCCATCAACTGTCTAGCTATAAACAATCTTCAAAATGTTTTATTTTGTGTTCAACAGAAGAAAGAAGCTCATTCAGGTTTGGAACAACTTAAGGGTGATAAATGACAAAATTTTCATTTTTGGGTGAACTATCCCTTTAAGTGGCAAATATGGAAGCTTCAGCACCAGTAAGGAGAGGAGTACATAAGAAACCAGAAGGGGGCAGCATTTACATTCAGTATAAATATGAACATCCTTGGATGTTAAACTTGAACTCTAGATCATTTCTCACTAGGTATGCTGATGTTTTGAACACACTATAAGAATAATGGTGATCACTAAGCAGTATGTTTTGTGACATAATATTATCATTTTCATCTGTTGTGTGGATATTATTGTATGTGGTTCTGTTACCTTTTGTCCTTTAATTCCTTGACAGTCACATCCTGATTTCCCACTGCAAACACACCCCTGAGAGGAAAACACAAGCAAAACAACACTATGACTGCATGAAAACATTTACAATAACAATAAGGTGGGACTCTCATTCTTGCTTACTGAAAAGAATAGAAGGCCACCAAAAGGTATTAGAAAAAAGTCTAAATCTAGTGGTTTTGTAGCATCTTAATATTAGGATTTCTGAGTTAATTGACTGAAGGCACAGATGTGCCCAAACAGACATCCATAATTTAAATAGAATCACATAATCAAGAAATGCATAAAATCCGTGCCTTAAAGGAATGCCGGGAGTTTAATCGGCTCTCTGCATGAACTTGCATTGTTACAGATAAACTCCAAAATTAAAGGCATGACAGCGACAAGCATGGGTTCATTGCCTCATCTTACCATTTAAGATCATAGACTCATACATTATCTCTATGAAAGGTAGGTGAATGAAAGCATAATAGCTTCATTTGACATCAACAGAAGTTGATAAATGGGTGTTTCTTAATTGAGCAATATCATATCCCATGAAATGATTTTTATTTGTTTATTTTTTCTTTCATCAAAATTTCCTTGGATACGTTTTACTGTGTTTTTACATTTCATTTTTTTAACTTTGTTTAGACTTTCAATCTTAAATGATGATAATCCTTTGTAGAACTAGATGTACCGCATTGCGGTACAAAATATGACCGCCGCTCAGGCCTGCACTGGCTTTCCACAAAAATAAATGACGTGGAGTAATTTGGCTGTATTGCGTGTTTATGTATATACCTAAAAAAAGTAATAGTATGTGCATGTCTGTCTGTGTGTGTGTGTGTGTGTGTGTGTGTGTGTGTGTGTGTGTGTGTGTGTGTGTATGTGTGTGTGTGTGTGTGTGTTTGTGTATGTGTGTGTCTGTGTGTGTGTGTGTGTGTGTGTGTGTGTGTGTGTGTGTGTGTGTCTGTGCGTGTATGTATGTGTGCGTACATGTGTGCGCGTGTGTGTTTGTGTGTGTGTGTCTGTGCATGTGGATTTGTATGTGTGTGTATGGGTGTGTGTCTGTGCGTGTGGATGTCAGTGTGTGTGCATGCTTGCGTTTCTTTGTATTCCTGCATGTGTGTGTGTGACAGTATCATCCTAAACCAGCAACCCTTCGCTCAACAGCACCATCTACAGGCCGATGAGTGTACAGTCACTAAATGTGCACATAAATGAATTTATTTTATACCCCCCCATGGATGAAATTCTACAAAACTTAGCAGAGGATACCCCCAGAGGATGTCAAGTTAATCATACACATGAAATATGGTGCAGTTCTGAACATCTCCACTGAAGATAGGGGCGATTAAAGCAGAATAATATTGCATTTTCATTTTTTATGGGAGGGGCGCAAATCACAAATGAGTGATTAAGGGCTAGGTTGATGTGGGCCCTTAAAGGAGAACTCGGCAACTCTAGCGAACTCTAGTCACTTCTTCGCTGATTTTCCCTTTTGTTGTCGCATGTTTTCCCCACGAGCTCCCCCTACAGCTGTGGGGGGGCGTATATTTCACAACACAGTCGTAAAAAACTCACTTGCGGCGGCCTCCTCCCCCTCTCTACCGCTGCTTATGTGCGTTTGTTTTGATCGGAGCAAGCCAACTGTATCGTGTGGAGCTTTGTCTACCGAGGTGGGTAATCTGGTAATACATCATGCATGCGTGTGTGTTTATGTCGAATTGCCATAAAGCAATTTGTGTTTCGCGCTCGTTCTCGTTCTAGTTCTCGCTTCTCACGAGACTTCCAATTTCTATCTTGCCGGGACGGTAGTGAACAAGTTGCAAGGTTGGTTTTCCGCCTGGGAACGCTGGGGGGAGCGGGGAAAGTCACCAATATCACCAGAACAGGTTGTTTAACCATCCAAATGATTTCTAGACAGTTTTATTAAGTTAAAAAAGCTACCAAGTTCTCCTTTAAGAGCAACATACCATAAAAATTTCTTCATCCTCGTTGACACGGTTCAGGTAGTTAGTTAGGAAAAACTGCATTTTTTTGGGTTTGGGGGGGCCCAGTGCGGGGGGGGAGTGGCCCCCGGGGACCAAACGAAATTTTTCCGTAGAAGTCTAGTGGGGCTACATGCCCACCAAATTTCATGTTCCCCGGTGCTTCGGTGTCCCTGGTATCGTTGACGAAAAATTTACGGGGGCCCCAGCTCAGGGGGGGAAGTGGCCCCCGGGGACCAAACGAAATTTTTCCGTAAAAGTCTAGTAGACCAACATACCATAAAAATTTCTTCATCCTCGGTGCCACGGTTCAGGTAGTTATTTAGGAAAAACTGCATTTTTTTGGGTTTGGGGGGGCCCAGCGCGGGGGGGGAGTGGCCCCCGGGGACCAAACGAAATTTTTCCTTAGAAGTCTAGTGGGGCTACATGCCCACCAAATTTCATGTTCCCCGGTGCTTCGGTGTCCCTGGTATCGTTGACGAAAAATTTACGGGGGCCCCAGCGCGGGGGGGGGGGGGGGTAGGGGGAGTGGCCCCCGGGGACCAAACGAAATTTTTCCTTAGAAGTCTAGTGGGGCTAAATGCCCACCAAATTTCATGTTCCCCGGTGCTTCGGTGTCCCTGGTATCGTTGACGAAAAATTTACGGGGGCCCCAGCGCGGGGGGGGGAAGTGGCCCCCGGGGACCAAACGAAATTTTTCCGTAAAAGTCTAGTAGACCAACATACCATAAAAATTTCTTCATCCTCGGTGCCACGGTTCAGGTAGTTATTTAGGAAAAACTGCATTGTTTTGGGTTTGGGGGGGCCCAGCGCGGGGGGGGGGGGGGGGGTAAGTGGCCCCCGGGGACCAAACGAAATTTTTCCTTAGAAGTCTAGTGGGGCTACATGCCCACCAAATTTCATGTTCCCCGGTGCTTCGGTGTCCCTGGTATCGTTGACGAAAAATTTACGGGGGCCCCAGCGCGGGGGGGGAAGTGGCCCCCGGGGACCAAACAAATTTTTTCCTTAGAAGTCTAGTGGGGCTACATGCCCACCAAATTTCATGTTCCCCGGTGCTTCGGTGTCCCTGGTATCGTTGACGAAAAATTTACGGGGGCCCCAGCGCGGGGGGGGAAGTGGCCCCCGGGGACCAAACGAAATTTTTCCGTAAAAGTCTAGTAGACCAACATACCATAAAAATTTCTTCATCCTCGGTGCCACGGTTCAGGTAGTTATTTAGGAAAAACTGCATTTTTTGGGTTTGGGGGGGCCCAGCGCGGGGGGGGAGTGGCCCCCGGGGACCAAACGAAATTTTTCCTTAGAAGTCTAGTGGGGCTACATGCCCACCAAATTTCATGTTCCCCGGTGCTTCGGTGTCCCTGGTATCGTTGACGAAAAATTTACAGGGGCCCCAGCGCGGGAGGGGAAGTGGCCCCCGGGGACCAAATGAAATTTTTCCGTAAAAGTCTAGTAGACCAACATACCATAAAAATTTCTTCATCCTCGGTGCCACGGTTCAGGTAGTTATTTAGGAAAAACTGCATTTTTTGGGGTTTGGGGGGGCCCAGCGCGGGGGGGGAGTGGCCCCCGGGGACCAAACGAAATTTTTCCTTAGAAGTCTAGTGGGGCTACATGCCCACCAAATTTCATGTTCCCCGGTGTTTCGGTGTCCCTGGTATCGTTGACGAAAAATTCAGTAAGGTGACGAAAAAAAAAAAAAAAAAAAAACTTTGACAATCCCTATATGACCGCTTTCGCTAGCTACGCTAGCGACGGTCATAATTAGTACATTTTATGATCATTTACATACTGTACATATTTACATACTTATTGCTTGAAAATAATTTTACGACATGGACTAGTTATGGCATAATTTCCCAAACAACCAACAATTTTGCCCCTTGCAAAAAGCTCTATATACAATAGCTTTATATGGAGCAAATGAGCTGTTCCGCTGGGTCCTAAAGTCAATTCTTGAGTTTTTCTCTTTAGTATGCAGATATACGTGTAGGCATTATAAAATAATTATTTGGTAAAGTTTTAGAATTTTATATTTAATTTTGAGCATTTTTAGGTTTTTCTATGTATACTATAAGCATTCCTCGCATTGCATTCATTCCAAAGGGGGTTCATTTGATACTCAAGGGAAGGATTTGTTACTTTTTGTATTACAACCACATAAACACATAAAGTCCTAAGGTCTTAAACCACTCCGATGAACAATTATTTATTTTTTTAAACGACTTTCGTGTGGAGGCAATGAAGGTGTGTATTTTGTATACATCCAGTGCATGAAGTCTTAACAAGACAAAAGAGTTGTATTTTATTTCAATGTTAAAAATGTACTTTCCACCACATAATGCTATTAAGCACAATACATCTTTTGAAAGATGTTAATGACTCTCAGAATGACAAGAAGTGCCCATGCATAGTTTACAAAAATGCCAAAACATCTGACTGTAGATTTGATCTCAAAGTTCAGATAACCTGTGGACCTGTCTGTCTCATGTACCCTTGAACTCACTAAGACACAACATGTCTCCTGATGATCTCAGATCAGCAAAACCATAGTCGCTGGGACAGCCTGTTTTTCTCACTGTAACCGAATCTGTCTGGCATTGTGTGCATTGTCTATGTGTGGTTCTGAAGAATGGGAAAGTCTGTATACGGACACACCACGATCAGAAGGGTTGTGATAGACAATCTGTACACACGGGTTGTTTGGGTTTTACCGTGCTTGTAACACTATCAGAAAATAGAGAGACATACACCCACGCACACATTAATGCTCTCACGTGCCTGAAGGGGAAAACGCTGTAAACTGGGATGTGAGGCTTCTATGGATCAGTCCAGGAATGTTTAACAATTTGGAATCCATTTAAGTTCATTTGTACACGTAATGTGCAGTTATATGTGATTTATATGTATTTGGTGTGTATGGGTTCAAGCATAGGCCCATATGAACCCCTGGGAACGGTTGTGCACGTGTGCATCTTATCAGTCGAGAATGGATCTAGTCACTGGGCTGTGGAACACCTGAACCAGATGCCATAGCACAGATACCATCAGAACAGACTAGAATCAGATACAGACCTGCATTTTCCTGCAGAAAGAGAGAGAGAGAGATGAAGACTGGGAGAAGAGGAAGACTCTTCCCCCCGGTTCCACAGACAAGGCTTAAGCTAGTCTAAGTCCAGACTAAAATGCATGTTTGAGCTGTTTTAACTGAAAGCCACTTGCACTGACGTATCTTCAAACATGTCAGTGCCATTGCTATACACCGGTGATGTGTCTTTCTAAGGCACAACAGAACTAACGCCTAATCCTGGCTTAACCTAAGCCCTGTCTGTGAAACCGGGCCTTCATCTCTTTGTGTTTCTCATCTTACGAAAAGTGCCATTACTAACAATGACATTTTCAAAGCAGTTTCTGTAATTTGGGTTGCTATCAGTCATTATTAATTTTTTCTGTGAGAGAAAGTGGGTAATAATAGGCTACTAACAAAGGCCCTGTTTACACCGGCTGGTATTAAGATGAGTTTTGGTCGTTCGGATAACAAGTGGACGAGGGAGACACTTTCCCGTTTACACACGGTATTTTAATCCATCTCTTTTGTCCACTTTCAACCACTACTGTATTGATTTCTTTCATGGGATGGTGTAAATATGGCCTTTCTATCTAATGGACAAAATAACCTCAAGCTATTTATATGAACGTGACCAGAGACGTCTGACAAAGTTTAAATCCCATCTGACTAGAGCGCGTCCCATAATGTTTATGTATTAAGTCAGTATGCAGAGAAGATGGCCTTTGTGGCTGTTCCAACGCTTTCAACCACACGAGTCTATATTAGAGTGATTTCTGAAGGATCATGTGACACTGAAGACTGGAGTAAAGACCCTGAAAATACAGCTTGTCATCACAGGAATAAATTACATTTTTAAATATATTACATATATATTAAATATTTTTAAATATATTACAATATTTCACAATGTTCCTGTTTTTATTGTATTTTTAATAAAACAAAGGCAGCCTTGGTGAGCATAAGAGACTTCTACATGGTACGTCAAAGATTACCATGGTACCATGTCTGTACTTTTTTGTAAGTGAAATCTAAACGTAAACTAAACCTAAATTATGAACTACTATCAATTTTAACAAAGTTTGTTGTCTCTCTGGATCGAAAAAATCTAAAGCTCTGCTAACAGTGCAGATAAGATATGACACAACACAGGCTTCAACACACACAGAGACACGTGCAAAGAAATATGCGGCCTACTGAGACATCTAAAGATGATTGAGAACGGCCCTGTGTCCTGATGCACTAGTGCTAGGGGCTTCAAGATGCTTCAAAAGGCTCTGCAGAATGAGTTCATTTGTGTGCGTTCACATATGCACTGCCTCTATGCAGGTGTGCCCAGGTTCAGTCACGTTCCGACAGGTAAACACAGAGCACACACACCACCATTGTACAAAACACGTCTTGCATTAAAAAGACATTCATCAGTCATTTACAAAAACATTTTATGCGACGAAAAGGAAGGTCAAAATGATTTCATATAAATGAGAATCGAGACTGGACAAGACTAAGAGGGAAAAAAGAGAACAATGGCAAAGTGATGAGATGAGATGACGTGAAAGGATGAGATGAAAAGTGATGAGACAAGAATAGACTAAATGCGAAAGGAGGAGAAAACAAGAACATAAATGATGAAAATATGAATTTGTTGGATGAGAACAGATAAAAAGTGTTTTGAAAAAAGGAAGAATGGAATGAACATTAGACTGAAAAAAGTATGAAATGTGAGCACAGCAAAGCATTGGTGTTGGTTTTAAATAATTGAACCATTCCCAGACTTAAGAGCATTGAAGCGAAGAATAAGGTCCTGGTCTCTTTGAGACGGAGAGTTGTGTGTTAGTATGCATATGATCTGGCACCAATATGATACATGTCAGAAAAAATTAAGCTAATGTTTGTCTGCTCGTGAAGAGCCTGTAGTCATCATTCAAATGTCTTCTCGTATCAACAGAAAATTTGTTAAATTCACGGGCAGACTGTCAGTAAACACTACTGTGTATTAACATGCCCTTGGAAGCTGACTGGCAGTCATTCAAAAACAGTTACACTCAACACACCACAATGGAAACCCATCAGAAAATGCTGTCAGAATACCAGATGTAAAGAGAAGTACAAATCATTGAATATCTCTTAGCACACACTCATTCTACAGGATTTCCCTGATAAATTCATTAAATATACCAACGGTTTTTATTTTATTTTTAAGAAATTGATCATTTTATTCTGCAAGGATGTGTTCAATTGACCAGAAGTAGGACATTTATAATGTTACCAAATATTACTATTTTAAATAAATGCTGTTCTTCTAAACTTTCTATTCATCAAATAATCCTGAAAAACAAAAGCATCATGGTTTCCACAAAAAAATATTAAGCATCAAGGCATGATAAGTCATTTTTCTTGATCATCATATTAAGGTGCGATCACATTTACAGCAGCTCTGCAGAATTTCACAAGCAAGATCTACTCCTTCCATTAGGAATCTGCATGATCGGGAAAAGTTGCCCATGCAGATTTATTCGCTGTTCTGAAAGACCTTGAAAAACAGAAAGCAGCTTGGTTTGAAATTGACTTCTGTGTGAGCGGTGCCTCATCTCTAGCAATGGACAATGGACTTTTTTGGATGCAAAATTTTGCTGATGTGAAAATTCAGCTTTGCCGTCAGCATAAGAGCGTAAGAGAATCCTTTCAAAAACATTCAAAAATCACACCGAAACCAAACTTTTGAATGGTTGTGTAGGCCTGTATCTGGTTGACATGTATAGTATCAATATGATTGCTAGGTGGTTGTTAGGTGATTTCTTCCTCTCTAAAACGGTCTTCTGTGTTATTCAGGTATGGCTAAATACAGCTAAATCCTGCTTCAAGTCTATAGAATGTCATCCATTTTATTCTCCATCTCCACCAGCTAAAATTGTTTGTAAAAGTGAAAGACTCAAATTCCTGATCAACAGCATCTTCCCAACATCCATCGAACGTACACATCACACACTAGTTTTCTGACTTCCTGCAGCTTGGAATGGCTGAGCTCAGTCAGGCCTTCTGATTGGTCAAACACGCAGAAAGATAAACGTGGCGGGGTCCGTCCTGCATCTGTAAATCCCCCGGTGGGCCACGATGGGTCCTACAGGCTTTATGTGAATAGATGGACTCAATCAACAGGCAGGCTGGACAATGAGCTGAATCCAGGGACTAAAAACACACAGGTCACAGTCGGGATATGGGATTAAGTTCTAGCAGTGGAGAGGAGAGAAGAGAGAAGCTTCTTATATTTCCCTCTGCTCTTCTTTCTCTCCTCCATGATATCTTCTTCACCCTCAGGGATGATGCTGAGGTTATCGACTTCATAACATTCCTGGCATTTCTCGGTTTATTCCCGCATTTCTCCGTATTACTTTGAACACAAACATGTTGCTCTCTGTAGCTCCCTGGAATCATGTTTTGACTCTCTCCTGCGAGACAACGTAATTGACACAACATGGAAATCCCGAAGCATGTGGCCTAAATCTCTAGCAGCACAAACAGTACAAATAACAGACTTAACCAAAACTTCAGACTTTTTTTTAATAAATGAGAGAGAGAGAGAGAGAGAAGAGAGAGAGAGAGAGAGAGAGAGAGAGAGAGAGAGAGAGAGAGAGAGAGAGAGAGAGAGAGAGAGAGAGAGAGAGAGAGACAAGACAAGACAGAGCCTGCATAAACAGATGTCTGTCTCTGATACAACAGAGAGATGGGTTACATATCATACTGACCCCACACTCGCAATACACAAAAACACAGAAAAATTTGCATATCTAACTGCATATGACACATGCTCTAGGACAGGGGTTTTGTAAACTGGGGTCTGGGGGCTGCCCGGGTAAGTGTGGCTTACCTTTCACACTTTCCCATCAAATGATCGCAGGCATCATCTTCTCGGTTCTCGCACATGCGTTGTGGCGCTCTCGTGAACTCATTCAGAGGCCCACACAGAAGAAAATGAATAGTAGAAAAAAGTGTGTTTTTTTTGCACAAAAAGTATTCTCGTCGCTTGATAAACTTAGGGTTGAGCCACTATAGTCACTTGGACTATTGTAACGATGTTTTAACTAACTTTTCTGGGCTGGCAGATATCGATTACCCAGCAGTCTATGAAGGAGTGAGCCAGGTCTTACGGGGTTGGAACAACACCTTTAATGCTTTTCAGAGTTTCTTTTTGAAAGGAATGTTGTGAACAAGATGTTTCATTTGTTGGTATGTTGTGGGAGTGGCATTTTAGAGTGTTTAGTTTAATTGATGAATTTGTTGAAGCTTGAGAGCATAAATAATTGGTAACTTAGTTGATATTAAAATGGCATTTAAGCCAATTCATAGGTATTTAATGGGCCCTATTTTAACGATCTAAAACGCAAGTATCAAGCGCAAAACGCAAGTAACTTTGTGGGCGGGTCTTGGGCGCTGTTGCTATTATACCGGCGGGATAAATGACTCTTGCGCACCGACGCAAATCTAAAATGGGTTGGTCTGAAGTAGCTTCATTATTCATAGGTGTGGTTTGGGCGTAACGTGAAATAAACCAATCAGAGCGACATCTCACATTCCCTTTAAGAGCAGGCGCGCTTGTTCTATTGCGGATTGCTATTGTAACGGCAGATTTGGCAGGCACGCCGGCAGCTTTTCACAACCGAGGAGACCAACGTTCTCGTCAGGGCCGTAAAACACAGAGAAGTGACGTTGGGGATAGATAAACACACCCAAATTAACTTAGGTTAAACAGGCGTATGATAATTTGGGTTAATGTGTAAGCTAGATTTATGCTTTTATAATAAACTATCTATCTATCTATCTATCTATCTATCTATCTATCTATCTATCTATCTATCTATCTATCTATCGTAATAATGTATGATTTGCAAAAATGAAAACTGCTGCTTCCGTGTAGTTGAGAGAATCAAAGTGTATGCGCGTTGTGCACACGCTACATTGATTATGGCCAAGCATGCGCCCTTAAAATTGCATATGAATAACATGCGCATTGTGCCACTGAGTTTTAGTTTTAGACTAGTTTTTTTCGGTCAGTGGCAGAATTGTTTTCTAAATTTGCAAAATAGCATGAGGGAACGTTTGCGCCGGAACACGCCTCCTCTTTGCGCTGAACCGCCCCCAGGAGCGCAAATGTATTTCTTAGTTAACCGATGTGCGTCTGTGGAGGGAAAAGTCTGCTGTGCGCGGGTACAAAATAGGAATGATACATGCGTCGGTGTACAAAGTCAATTGCGCTGGGTGCAAGATAACAGTGTTTAAACGGTTTCTTTTGGAACAAAGGATGTTTCTATATTGAATGCTGTGGGTTGATCTTGTTTAATGTTATGTAACAGATTAATCCACAAGACATGCTTTGAGACAGGTGTAAAACACCTTTCCATGAGGTTGTTTTCTGCAATTTCATTGCAGTTCATTGCAAAAAAATTGTATTGTATATAACACCTGATGTACTTGTTACATCATAAGAAGAATGGCATCTATGCTAATGTTAGTCTTCCTGTTTATTCCAAGGTTTACTGAAGTCAGCCGGATCCGGGACGTATCCAGATCAGGTGGTGGACCTGCGCCTGGACTCATCCACGACACATCCCTGAAGTGCCAGCCTCATCAGCCCTGTGAAGGCCTCATCGACACAACAGCCATCTGCACTGATCCTTAACAAACTTGTATACATACCGGCGTGACTCTGACTTCCAGTCAGATGAAACTGGATAATATTCTGAATGTTCTGATCCAATCTGACTTCTGACCTGTAATGCTGCCTGAATCATAATCATCAGTGATGGGAATAACGGCGTTATAAATAAACGGCGTTACTAACGGCGTTATTTTTTTCAGTAACGAGTAATCAAACTAATTACTATTTCCTCCGTTACAACGCCGTTACCGTTACTGTCAATAAAAATGCGGCGTTACTATAATTGAGATCACTGAAGCGGTTTTCATCCGAGTAGGCTCTCTCTCAACCATATGAGCTGCAAAGTTTTTTCTCTGGTGTGTGTGTTTATGATGCGCCGGACTGGACATAAGCGAGGCGAATGCCGCGAGCGCACTCGACAGTGCGTGAGAGAGACCGAATGTGTCCGAGAACGCGCTCGATAGTGCGCGAAAGAGACCAAGTGTGTCCGAGAACGCGCTAGATAGTGCACGACAGAGACCGAATGTGTCCGAGCATAAATACTTTATTTATAAATAAATTACACATTTCAGCATTAGAATAATCTCTGTAGCATACATCATATGCAATGTTTTGATTAGTTTATAACAAACTCCAAAATAACCTGCAGGGAACGTTCAAACATTCAAACACATTCGAACGTTCAAACAGGCAAACATGACTAGAATTTGGCTAAAATAACCTCTGATGATGACGTTCTCTGTAGGTTATAAAAATAAACCCCCAAAAGGTTATATTTTATTATTATTATTTATGTTGGTACATTGTTCAGTATTATATTGAGAGCACTTTTTGTTAAACTTACTATTGTGAGGAAGAAAATACTTCAAGTAGGCTATACAGAATGTCTACCAGTTGTAAAGGTGTGTGAGTTTTATCATTTTAATTATATGCACTAGTGTATGTATATTTTTTTTATTACTATTTATTTATTTTTGGTACATTTCTTAAGAAGCATGATTTATTTTTAGCCTTTATTCTTGGCCAGTTATGGTCTGTGCAATAAATATTAAATGTTCTATTGATTGTGTTTTGTTGTTCCATTATAGTAGTGATAATATTTTAATATTTAAGTTAATAGGTGTCTCTCACATTGTCCCACAGCAACATTAAACTAGTGTAGATTAGTGTACAATGTTTTAGAATAATAAGATGTTCTATTTAGTGTCCATTTAATTCATTTAACATATTTAATATTGGGGGTATCCAAGTTATTTCACATATTTAAACTTTTTTTTTTTTTTAAAGTAACGCAATAGTTACTTTCCCTGGTAATTAGTTACTTTTGTAATGATGTAATTCAGTTACTAACGCAGTTACTTTTTGTGAGAAGTAACTAGTAACTATAACTAATTACTTTTTTAAAGTAACTTACCCAACACTGATAATCATACACTGTTCGCTCGTTGCCCAGAGGAGAACTGAGCGACTGAGCCTGGGTTCTCCCAAGGTTTTTTTCTCCATTCTGTCACCTGATGGAGTTTTGGTTCCTTGCCACTGTTGCCTTGGCTTTTGGCTTGCTTAGTTGGGGACATTTAATATTCAACAATATTATTGATCTGCCTTACTTCAGGTGGACAATAACTCAATTTTCTTCTAGAAACAAACTTTGTTGTATTATTTTCATGTTATCACTGTGAAGCTGCTTTGATACAATCTGTATTGTAAAAAGTGCTATATAAATAAAGGTGACTTAACTAATTAACTTATTGTAAATTGTATCAGTGATCATTAATTTTCCATTTTTTTTTTAAATCAAATGTATTTTACAAATTAATGTTCTAGTAGTAATTCATTATTTGGTACTGCTGCAGGTTTCAAAACACCACTTTAGTTGGCTGAACTTATTGGATGTAGTTTAGAAAACGTGCTCAGGTTACGAATGTAACCTAGGTTCCCTGAGAACAGGGAACGAGCACTGCGTCGAATGACGTAAGGGGAACCGCCTCAGCGTGACCAATGACTGAAGTACCTGTAAAAACCCGACAATCATATTGGCCCACGTCAGCCATGACGTCATGCTCTAACGTACCCGGGAAGTATAAAGGAAGCGCTCAGAGAATATGTCATCCTCTTCGTCTGAAGGGACTGAGTTAGCAGACCGGAGGCATGGCAAAGAGACGCAGTGCTCGTTCCCTGTTCTCAGGGAACCTAGGTTACATTCGGAACCTAGGTTACATTCGTAACCTGAGCACGTTCCCTTTCGAAAGGGAACTCCCACTGCGTCGAATGACGCTAGGGGAACGCTATACCCACGCCGCCATGCTAAGGGGATACTTAACCTGTTAAGCTGCAACCCCACTTTTAAAAAATCCCAAGAAATGACATACCCAAACTGAAACAGATACAGTTCATGAACCCTTTGTACTAAAAGCATAAGTATGATCTCATTTGAAAGCTGACACCTGGCAGTTTATTGTAAATGTAGAATTAATTATTGTCATAATGACAAAAATTGTTATAAATAGCTTCAAAGTTTTGTAAAGTTATTAGAAATTATTTTTTATGAAATATCCTCATGAAAATAAAATTGAAGTTGGCCCTGGAGCAATCTAGAAATGCACTACAGCTAATGCCACATGTCTAAACATTTGATGTTTAAAATCTTAAGATAGTAAGTCCAAAACTCTGTATTTAGTGAAATGTTTTTCAAGACCATGTCATGTGACTTTATTTTGATTTGACGCTAAGATGCTTCTGATGTTTATTGCCATCTTCTAACCATCTATCCAGTATATTGTCTTTATTGTTTTGTGGTGCAAACGAGCCCCATTCAGTCTCAGTCTCCCCCTGAACACATTCACACCTCTCCAGCCTGGTTATGGCTGTAAATATGCATTTCTTTTGTCTGCATTATAGTTACTAACGACTGGCTATTCACAGGCTATTCATATGGTTTCACTTTCAATCACCAATTTCTTTTCTCAAAGTTCACCCTTACATTTTAAACTGTATCTAATGCATTTCTTGAATAAAGAAACATTTCAGTAAGCTTTCAAAAAATAATAAAAATATAACTTCTAGGTGGCAGGTGCACCTAGGGCTAGCTAGCATGTTAGCTTAGCACACCATCAATACACGACAATTTATGAGATTAAAACCATGTTTGTGCTTATAAACTTACTTTACTTTTATATTTACTATATAATCGAGTATTTTAAATAATTTTCTGTGATCTAATTTGGCTTCAGATAAAAAATCAGACAGAAAATATACTATTGTCAGAGAATGTCTAATACTGTTCTGCACAACGATTCTATATAGATTAGCATTACATTATAAATATAATCTATTATTATGGAAATACCTGGCATGGATTGAAAAACACAGGTAACTCAAATATCATAGCAAACATGTTTATTGTCTTCAAAACGACAATATTTTCTCGACAATATTTCTCCATGTTACAGCGCGATCTGTTGTTAGCTGTGTGTGTGTTCGAGGCTTCCTGGATTGTCACATGATTGGCACTTCTTCATGTTCTAATACTGTGCACAGGGCGGCGAGGGCGCCCTCAGGCTATTGGTATGAATTGAAAACACATTAACAGAGTATGCAAACGCTCATAATGATTACATCGACGCATTTGGGTATAAATTCAATAAATATTATTCCTGTCTATAGAAATCTGATGTAAACCTATGAGAATATATCAATATTTCTCCAAATCTGCACATTTTTGAGCTAAAGCCTAGAAGGACGTTGTTCTCTTACGAGAGGTTCTCTCGTATTGCGTAAGTAGCTTACGCATCGGAAAGTCTTCTTTCTTCGAGATCTGAAGCCAAAAAATTATCCTTAATTTTGTATTCATTGTCAACGCAGTGCAGCAGCCGACAGACCTAGGCAGGCTAAATAAGCGTGCTCATTGGCTGCTCGGCTGCAACTGCTTAAGCCTATCGGTGAGCACTCTGAACGCGGCAACCAATGAGGGCGCTTCGCGCCCTCCACACCCTTCTAACCGTCAGAATGGGCGTGGCCAGCGTGTATATATTCAGCGCTCACAGGCTAAAATTCAGATTTTCTTGTCTTCAGCGACGCTCTTCGCATCGCTGGATCTTGAGAGCCGCCGCCGTTGAAACCAGCGACCAGCAAGCTTAGGACAGCGCCTGAGGAAGCCGGCCGTCTTCGCCGCCTTCAGCCATCCGTGCCTGCTACGCTATCCGGCGACATATCCTTTACTTTATTACTGTTTCTGTGTGTACTCTAAAAGAGCACGAGGCGTTTTTGTAAAAACGCCTCGTTTTTGCGGCTCGTGCCGCGCCCCGCTCAGCAACGCAGACCGCCACCTCTCTGCGCTCTCCGCCTGGGCCGCGGGCACGCCGCCACCGCACTCTCCGAGTGCGAAGAGCTTTCAATGTCGACCCTGCGGGCTCGACTTGAAGCTTTCGACCAAGCTGTCGCTCCGCCTGTCCCTGCCGGGCCGCGCAATAAGAAGCGCCGCTCGCAGCGACCACCGGAGACTGTTGTGACTGAGGAGCTCGCCGGAACCTCTCCCTCGAGCTCTCTCTCGCCCTCTCCCTCCCGGCCGCTCTACCGCCGGCTCTGCCCGCGCCGCCGCCGCGTCAGGAGATGAGGAGAATGTGATAGATACCCGTACTCTCCCTCTGTTCGAGCCGTGCAGTACGCCGCTCACAAGGGATGGCAGAAGCGGACGGTCTCGGAGCGAGTTTCCTCTCCCTCTGTTCGAGCCGTGCAATACGCCGCTCACGAGGGATGGCAGGAGCGGACGGTCTCGGAGCGAGTTTCCTCTCCCTCTGTTCGAGCCGCGCAAACTGAGCCGCTCACGAGGGATGGCAGAAGCGGACGGTCCCGGAGCGAGTTTCCTCTCCCTCTGTTCGAGCCGTGCAATACGCCGCTCACGAGGGATGGCAGGAGCGGACGGTCTCGGAGCGAGTTTCCTCGCCCTCTGTTCGAGCCGCGCAAACTGCGCCGCTCACAAGGGATGGCAGGAGCGGACGGTCTGAGCTCTCTTTACGTTACAAGAAAGCTACTCCGTCCTCGCGCGTCACTGGTGAAAGGGGAACAGAGTGTTTTCGTCCCGCCGTGGCCTGGACTATAACCTCCATTCTCACACATTTCTCAGTCCCCTCTTAAGTTCAGGCGACTGGAATTGTTACTATTGCAGTATACGAGCCTGTTATAAGTACACGCTCGCCTGCAAGCAAAAGCCGTCACAAGACATGATACTAATGTATTCTCCCCTGTGGCTCAGTGGCGGAATCCTAGACTGTCAAGCTAGAGACCGGGGTTCGGTCCCCGCTCTCGCGGCAGTTAAAGTTATGCTGTTCGCTTCTCCGAGCTCGCGGCCAGTTTTTCTTACATACAGAAAACAAGCCCGCTCTCTCCCTCGTTGGGCCGCGCAGATTGCGCCGTTCAAGGGATGACAAAGCGGACGGTCACGAGCAGCGTTCAGCGTACGCGCCTCACTCACCGGCGAAAAGTGAAGAGAGTGTGTTAGTCTCGCAACGGCTGGACAACCGCCAATTCTCACACATTTCTCAGTCCCCTCTTAAGTTCAGGCGACTGGAAATATTACTATTGCAGTAAACGAGCCTGTTTTAAACACACGCTCGCCTGCAAACGAACGCCGACGCGACACATCAGGTCGCTTTTTATATGCTCGCGCTAACTTAAAGCCTATGTGATTCCCCTGTGGCTCAGTGGCAGAATCATACGCTTTCATGCGAGAGACCCGCGTTCGAGCCCAGCTCTCGGGGAAAATAAAATTTATGCTGCTTGCTTCTCCGAGCTCGCGGCCAGTCTTTCTTACTTACAGAAAGCGAACCCGCCCCTCGCACCACACCTTCTCAGGGTGCTCGAGTATTTTTTGAGCGTCTAAACACGAGAGAAGAAAAGACGGTTAAATCCCGCAGCCCTGCGGCTGGACCACCGTCGAAGCTTAACGCTCTGTCAGTCCCCGTTGCCACGGCTACTGCAGCTGTTTACCCCGCAGTCAACGAGCCGGTATCTACCCGCTCGCCTGCGCGCATCCGCCGTTCTCACGGCAACCCAGAAAAATGTCAAAAGAGCATAATGTCTGGTTGCACGGCTGACGCCGTATGTGTTTCTAGTACAGTGAATGTGCCCACGTTCTGTGCTCACCCCTGTACACAAGCACTATACATCCCGTGTCTCTCACAGAGCCCACTCTCATGAAGCAGGCAAAAGCCGCTTTAGTGTTAAAAGTAGGTCACGTGTCCACTTCTCCGTGCCCACACCTACTCACTGCCCGCTCTGTCACACGGCCTCGCACGACCGGTCATGTTTTAAATGTGAGTCCTGTGCCCGCCCTCGAGCGCTCACACATACATTTTCGCGCCTCACACTATATGTTCCCCGTCCAAAGCCACCGGGACACTGTGTGTAAAACGGCCAGCTATCGCTACGTGCGATCCGCCGTATCTAACCACCAAGAGCGCGCGCGCCGCGCCCGCCCCTGAATGTAACTCCTGTGCCCGCCCTCGAGCGCTCACACATACTAACGAACATTTTCGCCCCGACGCCGCCATCGCGCGTCGCGCCTCACACTTTATGTTCCCCGTCTAAAGCCACCGGGACACTGTGTGTAAAACGGCCAGCTATCGCTGCGTGCGATCTGCCGTATCTAAGCACCAAGAGCGCGCGCGCCGCGCCCGCCCCTCCGTTTCGAGCTCTCGAGCCCGCGATGCGCGGCGATCGGAGCCCGGAGGCCATTCTGCCCCTGGCTGCACACGCAAAAGCGTGGGAAACTATTCCAGGCGCATCAGAACGGGTGCTAAGCACAGTAAAACAGGGCTATACTCTGCAGTTCGCTCGCCGCCCTCCGCGCTTTCAAGCGCGTATCGAGACCAGAGTGAATGGGGAAGTAGCACATCTACTTCGAGCAGAAATAGCTACACTTCTGTGCAAAAGGGCTATGGAACCGGTTTCCCCTTCCATGAGCGAGTCGGGCTTTTACAGCCGTTATTTCCTCGTTCCCAAGAAGGACGGAGCACTCAGACCAATTTTGGATCTGAGACGTTTGAACGAGGCTCTTATGAGAAGACCGTTCAAAATGCTCACAACCAGACAAATTCTCGCGCAAATTCGCCCGAGGGACTGGTTTATATCTCTCGATCTAAAAGACGCGTGCTTTTCAGATCCTGATAATACCCCGTCACAGGCCATTCTTGAGATTCGCCTTCGACGGTCAGGTATATCAGTACACGGCCCACCTGTCGACACAGCGCGCGCGCTGCATTCGACGCCTGGCCGCGTCCCTCCGGCCGGGCAGCACCGTACCTCTCAAAACATTTCAGAGGCTACTGGGTTGTATGGCCTCAGCCGCAGCAGTGCTTCGGCTGGGTCTTTTACGAATGCGCCCGCTACAACGCTGGCTGAATGCCCGAGTGCCTCACAGAGCATGGGCTTCCGGCGGTATTCGCATCAGAGTGACTCAGAGCTGCGTTTCAGCTCTGAAGCCCTGGTTAGCGGCCGACTGGTACCAGCGGGGAGTGACAATGGGAGCTATCTCACACCGCAAAATTATCTCGACGGACGCTTCCACCTCAGGCTGGGGCGCTCTGTTCGAGGGCAAACCGGCTTTTGGCCTATGGTCAGACCGGGAAAAATGCCTCCACATAAACTGTTTGGAGATGATAGCGGTCGAGAACGCGCTCAGGCGCTTCCTCCCATTCATACGGGATCACCATGTGCTAGTCCGCTCGGACAACATGTCCGTGGTATCCTATGTGAACCGACAGGGCGGTGTCAGATCCAGGAATCTGTGCAGGCTGACAGAACGCCTTCTCGTGTGGGCTTACCGCTCGCTGCGCTCGCTGAAAGCCGCGCACGTACCGGGCCACCTGAATGTCGGTCCAGACAGACTGTCCAGGGACAACATTCCCCCGGGAGAATGGTCTCTGCACCTCCAGACAGTCCAGTTTCTCTGGCGCCTATTCGGCAGAGCGGAAATCGACCTCTTTGCGTCGAAAGACAATGCTCAATGCCTGAAGTTTTAATTTGAAGAGCGAGGACGCGCTGTCCCAGACATGGCCCAGCCTCCCGCTGTATGCTTTTCCTCCGATCTCCCTGTTGCCACAGGTCATTTCGAGGATCAGAGAAACGCACCACTCAGTGCTGCTTATAGCCCCGCGATGGGAAAACCAAACTTGGTACCCAGAGCTAGTGAGGCTGTCGCACTCACCCCCGTGGCCGATCCCGGTGAGAAAGGATCTCCTCTCCCAAGCCGCTGGATCGATCTGGCATCCCCATCCAGAGCGCTGGTCGCTGCATGCATGGGTGATCAACGGATACCCGTTGACCTGTCAGAAGGGGTCGTGAACACGATCACACAGTCGAGAGCCCCCTCCACGAGACGGCTCTATGCGTCTAAATGGTCGGTGTTTTCTAAATGGTGCGCTACTCAAAACCTGGATCCGCGCGCATGCGGGGTCCCGCGGGTGCTCTCCTTCTTACAAGAGCTGTTGGAAAAGGGCAGATCCCCTTCCACGCTCAAAGTATATGTAGCCGCTATTACAGCGTTCGCTGAGACGACGCGCGGCCGGGAAATGGGAAGGAATGAGCTCATTATCCGCTTCCTCAGAGGAGCTAGACGGATGAATCCCCCGCGGCCCCCCTCGGTTCCCTCGTGGGATCTGTCCTTGGTCCTGGCGGCCCTAAAGACTTTTCCCTTTGAACCGCTTGAATCCGCGGATCTAAAGTATCTGTCGCTTAAAACCGTTTTTCTGATAGCTCTGTCTTCAGTCAAACGAGTGGGTGATTTGCACGCGCTATCTGTTAGCCCTGCATGTCTCGAGTTCGGGCCGAATGACTCGAAAGTCATTCTCAGACCGAGGCACGGTTACATCCCCAAAGCGATTGGAACCCTGTTTAGGGCACAAGTTATTTCCCTCTCGGCTCTGCCAGCATCCGATAGTGGGGACAGTGATAACCTCCTATGCCCTGTCCGGGCGCTGAGAGTTTACATCACGCGCTCCGCCGCTTTCAGGCGTTCAAAGCAGCTCTTTGTTTCCTTCGGCGGACGCACCAAAGGTCTTGCCGCCTCGAAGCAGAGCTTGTCCAGGTGGATAGTGGACGCGATAGCAGCAGCTTATGCCTCCAAACACCTGCAGTGCCCTCTGGGCATCAGAGCCCATTCCACTAGAGGCATGGCCTCGTCGTGGGCCTGGTCCAGCGGAATTTCTATCCACGACATTTGTATGGCGGCGAGCTGGGCCTCCCCGTAAACATTCGTGAGGTTTTATAACCTGGAAGTTCCTGCCCTACAGGCAAAAATATTGTCAGTATAAGTGACATGTATGCTCTGCCCAGCTCCCGTGTGCAGACTACGTTCATATGCTGGCGCTATTCTGGTAACTACTCAGGGTGAAGTGTTTGACTCAGACCGGCTGATCCGTTCTGTTTCCTATTTCCCGTTACGCGCTGTTATCGGTGCTGAAATTTTTCTCTTCATGTGAGACCGACTATGTCGTTTTCTCCTACCCTTATGAGTGCTTATGTACTGTATGGGCTCGCTCCGCCGGCCCTACTGTTTGTACTGTTATGTTTATAGACCGGCCGCGCCGCTCTATTTCATATGCTGCATGAAGTGCATGTACTGCGCTGGCCCGTCTCTCCGACCGGCCACATTTCCCAGCAGAGTGTTTTCCCCGGTTCCCCTGGGATTCATGGGCTGGATGCTCGGCGCACACGGCGTTGACAAAGGGTTCCCGATGCGTAAGCTACTTACGCAATACGAGAGAACCTCTCGTAAGAGAACGTACTCGGTTACTAATGTAACCTCGGTTCTCTCTAGAAGAGGGAACGAGTATTGCGTAACCTGCCGTGTCGCGCCACGAGCTTTTGCGCTTCAGACTGCGAAAACCAGAATTTTAGCCTGTGAGCGCTGAATATATACACGCTGGCCACGCCCATTCTGACGGTTAGAAGGGTGTGGAGGGCGCGAAGCGCCCTCACTGGTTGCCGCGTTCAGAGCGCTCACCGATAGGCTTAAGCAGTTGCAGCCGAGCAGCCAATGAGCACGCTTATTTAGCCTGCCTAGGTCTGTCGGCTGCTGCACTGCGTTGACAATGAATACAAAATTAAGGATAATTTTTTGGCTTCAGATCTCGAAGAAAGAAGACTTTCCGATGCGTAAGCTACTTACGCAATACTCGTTCCCTCTTCTAGAGAGAACCGAGGTTACATTAGTAACCGAGTACGTTTTGTGTATCGCTGTCATGACGACGGCACGGGAGTTTTTTTATGAATGAAAGCGGCTGACGCGCATAATTCATATTAAAGGTATCGACTCATTTTTTCATTTCATAACTCCTGACACAAATTAAGAAATAACTGTCGCTATAAGCTTCTCAGAATACAATAGTGGTCAAATTCTGAAACTTGAGTCTTATATCTTTTTAATGATGCATAGTTTGTCAAGGTATAACATTAAATCTGATAGTAACTTTGAACTATATATAAATAAAACCGCTTCAGTGCGCCCGCGCTCTGGCAACGGTTAACAGGTTAACAACTATGTGTAACAAGCACAAAAACACATTAACCCAAGGTTAAAGCCCCTTACTGCTTACACGTCAGGCTAACAGTAGCACTTCTCCCTAGGGCCACCGCCGAGCTCCAGCTCAAGGCATGGATACCACATGTACCGAGAGGGGTTCCTTAAAGAGAGTACAGCCCCGAGCCAAAGGACTCTGGCCTGCTACATTCGGGGGGACCAAAGTCGACCCCTATGCCAGGGAGGCTATCACGCTAAATGCTGAAGCCAACAACCTATTTAGACCTAAGGAAAGCGGAGGCCTCAGCAAGAAGACTCCGAGAGCAGAGGAAGCCTGCACACTTACATGGTCTCCATATTAGAACTTATTCTCAAATTGTGAAAAATTCAGAAACTGCAGAGCTCAGACAGAAAACGGCT
Source organism: Scardinius erythrophthalmus (assembly GCF_964197995.2). NCBI lineage: Eukaryota > Metazoa > Chordata > Actinopteri > Cypriniformes > Leuciscidae > Scardinius > Scardinius erythrophthalmus. The sequence continues at coordinate 26,211,655 of NC_138227.1, read as the reverse complement.
AAAAACAACTCTCCGATATTGAGAGGGCCCTTATTCTGAACTACTGCCTGAAATGCTGTTTGCATGGAAGCCTCAGCAGGGTGACTCTCGAAAGAGAGGAGGCCTGACACATGCTAGAATACAGCTCTTATACTCAGCGAACTATACATGGAGGCCTCAGCAGGATGACTCTCAAAGGAGAGGAAGCCTGACACATATTTCTAATAAAGCTCAGGGAGCGAAAGACCTGAAGCACTTCCCTAGAGAGGGAGGGCCACATCTCAGACTCCAACCTCAAATGCTGCTTGCATGGGAGCCTCAACAGGATGACTCTCAAAGGAGAGGAGGCCAGACACCAAAAGCATCCCAACTGTATATATAGAGGTTTTCTAGCTCGACAATAAAAAGGAGCTTCAGGGAGTGAAGGGCCTAAAGCACCTCCTCAGAGAGAGGGGCCACTTCTAGGACTCTACCTGTAAAGCTATTTGCATGGAGGCCTCAACTGAATAAGAGGAAGCCTGACACACATGCCTGTATATATGGAGGTCTCAGCAGAATGACTCTCGAAGGAGAGGAGGCCTAACACATATAGCTAGGTCACTTCTTAAGACTCCATCTGCAAAGCTGCTGGCATAGAGGCCTCAACAGAATGACTCTTTAATAAGAGGAAGCCTAACACATATGACTGTATATATATGGAGGTCTCAGCAGGACGACTCTCAATGGAGAGGAAACCAGACATTCATACCTATGATAACTAGCTCGTTTACTACCAGAGCTCAGGGAGCGAAGGGCCTAAAGCACTGCCCCAGAGAGGGAGGGGCCACTTCTCAGCTCCACCTGTAAAGCTGGTAGCATGGGGCCTTAAAGGGTCATGAAACCCCCCTCTTTCAGCTCAAGTCTAGCTCAAAATCTTTTTGAAAAATGCTACTTAAATGGGCGTGGTGGCTGTGAGAAGAAGGGAGGGGGAGTTGGTGTGGTCAAAGCCAGTGGCCAATGCATATCGACCGTCACTGTCAGTGGTAAAACGTGAGGAAATGCTAGATTTTTTATAGCTGGCAAAGTTAAAGTCTAATGAAATACACTGACACCTTATTTTTGTCCTTAAAAAGTAACTGAATGCCCTGCTACACATATTAGCCTACTACAGTAATCATTCTATTTAAAACATATACATGTACATGCATATCGGCCATTATAAAATATATATTTGTTTATATACACTAACACTATAAATGCATATATTTGAAAATAATACATTTTCCGCTTAAAAAAAAAAAAAAAAAAAAAACGTTCCGTAAATAGCCTAGACTACGCGCCCCCTAAACCCACTAAAGATGGACAATGAATGTGACATAAATTTGCACAAACTAAGCATGCGTTGATGTATTATCGAAATATCTACATTTTAATAACGAGTGATTATTTAACAAAAGGCAAGTAAAAACGGTCAGGGTTACATTTAGACACAAACACACACACACACACACACACACACCTCTGAAGCGATAGAAAAGTCCTCGGGACCGCATCACTAGCAAGACGAAACCTGCATTGGTGTACAAGGCTGAAGTCCACCATTCTCCAGTTGAATGGTTGCTACACACACATAGTTTAGATGTGCCCGTGGTTGATGGCCAACCAACCGCCCGCAGTCAGAGTCCAGCCCTGGCAGCATCGCGGGGAAAGATGCACTGGAACTTTTACACCATGAAAACAAACACGCGTCCCATCATTGCCTCTCTCATCTACTTCGCGATATCACAGTTTGACATGTCTGTCTTTGGAAAGATCCACGTGGTATCATGATTAATTCAGTGAAGTGTCTTCTCATTGGATATGAAGGCTTAGCCTCATTAATAATTATGAGAGAACGATGAGTCATCACCGGACGATCCGTACAGAAAAACGTCACATCCTGTGACGTGGACTCGATGAAGATTTCAAACCCGGAAGACGAAAATAGCCGATACAAACTCAAATTTAACCATTTATATCCTATTATTAAATTTTACAGATTATAACATTGTCTTCTATGGTGTTCAACACACCTATCTCTGTTAAAATCTCAGAAAAATTGGTTTAGGGTTTCATGACCCTTTAATAGGAAGACTCTCAAAGGAGAAGCGGCCTGCCACATGCTACAGACTTAACTATGTATGCGGAGGCTTCAACAGAAAACTCTCAATAGAGAGGAAGCCTGCCACACACACCTAAAACAGCTAGTTACCTACTACCAAACTGTTCGCATGAAGGCCTCAGCCTGAGGCATGCACTGCATATATGGAGGCCTCAGCAGGATGACTCGCAATGGAGAGCAGACCTGGCACATATACCAAAAACAGCTATCTTGTCTAAACTAAGTGCATGAAGGCCTCAAAAAGGGATGACCCTTAAAGGGGGGAAGCCTGAAACATGCACTGTGTATACAAAAACCTCAGCAGGATGACTCTCAATGGAGAGGAGGCCTGACACGCACATACCTGTGATAGCTAGCTTATCTACTACCAGAGCTCAGGGAGCGAAGGGCCTAAAGCACCACACCAAAGGGGGGAGGGGCCACTTCTCAGCTCCACCTGCAAAGCTGTTTGCATGGGGCCTCAGCAGGAAGACTCTCAAAGGAGAGGATGACTACAACATGTTACAGACAACAAAGTGTATATGGAGGCCTCATCAGGATGACTCTCAATGGAGGGGAAGCCTGACACATATATTTAACCATAGACAGCCTAACTGTGTATATGGTGGCCTCAGCAGGAAGACTCTAAATGGAGAGGAGGCCTGACACATATATCTAAGAAAGCTAGCTTAACTTCACCAAGGCTCATGGAGCAAAGGGCCTAAAGCACTACCTCACAGAGAGAGGGGCCACTTTTCCAACTCCACCTGTAATGCTATTCTCCTACATAAATAAATATATCATAGCAAGCGCTTGATGATAAATACTAATAGCATGGCAGTTACGGCCAAATGGTGCATTACATACAAACCTTAAGTAAATTCAATGTTTAAGGTAAATAGGGCCTGCCATATTGAGCAGGCCACACATGATTCCATAGAAACTATCTGTATAGCAGAATAGAACCAATATATATATATATATATATATATATATATATATATATATATATATATATATATTTATTTATTTTTTTTTAAGAACGGAGGCAAAACAATACCAGGAATATATAAAAATATATTACTTCCAAATGAACGGAAACAGCCTATTCTACGTTCAAAAAAGATATATACAAAGCCTGATGCAGACCATCAGATTTATAGATTATCAACATGGGTCCGCACATGGGCCTGATGTTACTTTAAAAAAGGGGGAAAGAGGGAAGGCAGGGCGTGTAAAGGGAAAAAGGCGCTTATCTGGGCGATAACCATCCCGGTTAGCCTGGAAATCCTCTCTCCTTACCCCCTGCCTTTTCCTCCTGGACTCGCGCTGTCTCACGGTCCTGCTCCTACCAGGAGGAGGGGCACGTGCGCCGACTGAATCCCGCTGGCCCTGTCTACGGGCCAGGACCCCGGGGTGTCTGGGTGTGGACCTGGACCGGCGCGGAATATAGGACTTATACGCCGCTGACCGCGCCCTCGCCTCTCTAAACTTTCCGACCACTGCCTCGACAGAGGTACCGAAAAGTTCGGAGGGCGAGACCGGGGCATCAAGGAGAAATTATTTTCCTTTCTCCGCGATGCCAGAAAGGTTCACCCACAGGTCACCCATCAGGGGATAAACCCTGACCCTGTCCAGGTCCTTCAGCAGATCAGCCTGGTACGCTTGCAACACAGCCATTGTGTGCAGTGCAGCACCAGCCTGACCTGCCGCCACATACGCCCTGCCATTCAGACGAGATATGGTCTGAAGAGGTTTGGATGGCAGGGTTGGAGCTCTTAGTGTCGATGCCTCCCCCCGCGCGAGATAGTTTGCGAAGGTATCCTCAACAGGAGGCATCGACACATACCCGTGCTCCCGCATCCCTTACACATTGGAATAACTCCTTCTTTGGAAGCGATGGATGCGGGAGGAATACGGGTTCTTCCATGCCTTCACGACCTCAGAATGGAATGGTCATTCCTTCCAGAATGGTCCTTCCAGAATGGTCATTCCATTCCTTCCAGAATGGTCAGGAAGGAATGGAAGGCTCCCAGGAACTGATGGGGTGTGGCCAAAGAGGAAGCACTCATCGAGCCTTCCACGAGCAGCTTCCTCTCTAACGCGCTGCCAAGGCAAATCAAGCCTAACAGCAGCCCGCTCCATCACCTCCATCAGTTCCTCGTACGCGGGGCAGGAGGGCTGGGCAGACTCATTTATCATTTCCACATCTTCGGCCGCCTCCCGCTCCTCCTGCTCATCCTGGCTAGACGCCAGAAGAGCACTGCCTGCTGGCCCAAAAGACTCCTGAGAGAGATCATCTCCGGCCAGCAGCTCATCCTCGTCTCGCGCTGACGATCGAGAGAGATTCACTCCTCTCTCGAACTCGTCAGCGAGGTCTCTTTGTGACCCCCACGATCTGAGCCTCCTCTCGGCCTCAGCGCGAGAGGGACCCGAACCGCGGGGCAAAGAAGACTGTCCCTCTTCCCTCGAGAAGAGGGACAGACGAGAACGAAGAGTCCTTAAGGGAAGACTCTCGCAATGCGCGCACTCCGCCCCCTCTACAAGAGCAGAGCGCGCGTGCTCTTCACCCAAACACCAAACACAAAGGTCGTGCAAGTCACCAGGTGTGAGACATCTCCCACATGGGTCGACACACTTCCTAAATGTTTTTTGCTGCAGGTTTACTCATTCTTAACTTAGTACTCAGTAAATCAGTCCCTGAAGACGAAAAGAGGATGACATATTCTCTGAGCGCTTCCTTTATATTTTCCGGGTGCGTCAGAGCATGACGTCATGGCTGACGCGGGCCAATATGATTGGCGGGTTTTTACAGGTACTTCAGTCATTGGTCACGCTGAGGCGGTTCCCCTAGCGTCATTCGACGCAGTGGGAGTACCCTTTCGAAAGGAAACTTAGGGTGTATTCACACTAGAGGATGGATACCCGACCCGAGCCCGACGGGACCCGTCGGTACCCGACGGGCCGGGCCGGGTTCGGACGGATATTGAGAAATTATGTTCGGGTTCGGGTCGGGCTCGGTCACATCAGCGCGATAAGGCATTGAACATTTTAAATTTAAAACAGCTTATTATGTAGGTAGCCAATGTGCCTGATGCTTTCATTTGATGCAAACGTTCGTTTTTGTGATTAAAATGCATGTAAAATTTTACCATAACATCTGTCTTCCTGTGTGCGCAAATTTCAAATTTGTTTATGTAGCCGTGACAACCAAACACGTGCATGCGCTTGTTTCTCCGTGCGCGCTGATGCACTCATCCTGTTGACATTTCCGAATGCCTACAGTTGCTTAATAAAAGCGGCTTTCCACACAAACAAACGTACATGTGTCATTAGTATGAGAAAAAAATGGGATTTTAACTGTCGGTCTCGGGTCGGGCTCGGACATAAATATCTTTATGCCTGTCGGGCTCGGGTCGGGTTCGGTTACTGCTCTGTTTGGTACAGTTCGCTTACACACTGCTCTTTTTGCAAATGAACCAAAATGTGTAAACAAAACCACGCATGTGCTAAGGTCGTCCATTCATTGGACAGGAATTCTCACGCAGGGAAAAGCAGAAGGTGCAGAAACAGGCTCAGCATGGAGATATTTCGTAATGCAATATTTGTTCTTTTACTGAGTTGGTGTTATTCTCTACAAACGCAATATGAAGAAACTAATGAGCATCATATGATGTCATCTATACAATGTTGTAATTAGGATTTTGAGAAGACGACGATGTGCTGCAAGCTTTTAAACCATTTAAGCACGATAAGACCGCTCTGTCTGTGAATGTCCTGATGCACACACAACGCGCAGAAAGACGCGCAACAGTATCGCGTCCACAGACAGCGCGCCGGAATTCTCTTTCTCTTTCACGCTTGAACGAACAATAAGACAAAATGTCCGTTTTGTTAAGTATCCTCATAAGAGCAGTCAAATAAAAAGACACAGTTTTCTGCAGTTGGGTCGGTTCATGTTCACACCGTAAACGAACCGTACCAGAGTTCGTTTGGAACCGTACCGAGACCACCTCTTCAGCTGGGTCTCGGTTCGATTGTTTGGTCCGCACCCGAGTTCGATTGCTGTATTCACACCTGCCCAAAAAACTAGAGTTTGATTCAATCGAACCAAACAAGGCAGGTGTGAATACACCCTTAACTTTAGTTGGCTGAACTTAAATTCGAAGTTTACTTAACTAAATTAAATCAGTTCATTGTACTTTATAACTTGTCAGGTAAACTTTTCCAAATTTGTCAGGTAGACTTTTATAAATAAGTTAGTAAAACTAAAAAAAATCCATGCAAAAAGATAACAAAAAATAATGAGTTAAGTCAACAAAAGATTTTTTTACAGTGTATGAGATTAATCAATGTCATAAATTCTTCTAGTGGTCAAAGTCTGTCAAACAAGAAAGCTGAAGGAAACTAGGAAATGCATTTAGACTAAATAAAAAAAAGGTTACAAAAATGTTTTTGCACAACTAAAATATCTAAATGCATATAGCTAAAATAATATGATGCTGGAAAATAAATACTGTAAAAATTTGACTCTTACAAATAGCTAACCTTACAAAAAAAAAAAAAAAAAACGTAGTCTATAGTGCCAGTACCATGGTACCATAATGGTATCAAATTGCAACTTTGACACACACTCTCTCTCTCACACACACAGGGCTAAGTTTTGAGCCGCGTTTTCCCCAAAGAAAGGTGAGGTAACTAGAGAAAACATTCAACAGAAGTGAAGCCCATACTTTCACATAATACAGTACAGCTCAAGATCTATGAAGTTTGATTGATTGGAGCTTTGACGTCACAATTGAGCGCCCCTACTGGAGTCAAAAGGTAGTAGCCTAACATGATTTCAAGTAACGTTAGGCTGGTCAAGTCTAATTCAATTCAGTTGAAGGAAATTTCTGTTCAAGGCACAATCTTCGTCTCGCGTACCCGAATGGTTGTACTCCAGCTCATCTGAAAAGGCATTCCTAAACAAAGCGTTGTCATATACATGCAATAAATGTGTAATAAAACGATAAACAATTTTGTACCGTCCGATATGAGCAAGCAACGGAAAGCGCTTGAGCAGCCTACTGTTGCTATGGTTACCACCCCAAGTGAACGCTTTGCGCGAGTGTCTATTTAGTGAGTAACGTTAAACGCCTGTGTAAATACTCTACATTATTCACACCATTGATAAAAGAACATATGTTTTCGATATCATGTGTTTGACATTAGTTTCAGTGCTCTGAACTATTTGCTATCATCAATAACATCCGCAGCTAAGTTAGTAGAGAGAGATATGAATTAAATAATTCAGCACCCTCTCCCCACACTAGGCTACTTCTTCGTTAAAATGATTCGTACTTAAAATAAAATAAAAATACATGTTTAAAACGTTGAAAAAAATTAAGAGAAAAACGTTTTAGAAGACACTAATAATTTAATATTAAACTCACCCCTTTAGTTCGTGCCGGTGTAAGAAGTCCCAGCAACATCATTCCGAAAAGCGCCGCTCGCAATATTAAGCAAGAATCCATTTTCTCACAGACAACGAACGAACCCGCACACAATTTCCACCGGTCCAGCCCGCAACAATCTCAGAATCACGCACACGTTCACGTTATTCAGGAGTCCAGTGTGCAACAGCAGGTGGATCTCCAACTCCGATCTGCCAAACCACCTTCAGAACTGCGATCATCTCAGAAAGCCTAAACTTGTAGGCCTACTTAAGAAATGTGTCAGTGTGGAGAAATTACTATTTTTTGGACTGTCAGTGAATCCTCAAGAATATCAAATCAGCGCGAGCTCAACAGGGAAGTGCATCAACTAGTTGTAGTTGGGACAGAGGAACCCGACCCATGACGTCACAGCAAACTCTGAGCCGCCGCAGCGCGCACCCATGTTCACTTTAACGACTCTTTTGCACGTTTCTGATAAAGTTTTCGGCGTGCACCTCTCTGTATGGTATTGTATTTTACGCCTTAATGTAAAGTCGCGGTGCTACAGGACACTACGGGAGCAGGTGAGGATGTTTACTTGGTGTCGCCTAGTTGGTTGTTTTGCACTTGTGAATGTCGTGTATATTTGTTTGCTAATACTCGAGACTGGTTTTGTTTAATGCGAGTCTTTAGAAAAGGAGACCAATAACTTATTTTCAATAGCTTATGTTCAAATGTAAATTTTATGCAATGAATGTTTGCAATTAGAAATGAATAACGGGTTCAAATCACATATAGTCTACATGACCACCACCTTCCTGAGGTGACAGAAGTTGTACGTCTCTGGGTGAAAATATGTTGGATTTACTGGGCAACACAGTTTTAAAGTAATAAAGCATCACATGATGCCTGCTTTTATCTGATTTGTGATGTTAATGAATGTTAAATGGCAAAACTGATCTGCAGATTATGTTTTATTTGATATTGGCCCACAAAATTGGTCATTGTGCATAGGCCATATTTACTACAATTGTGACAAACACAAACATTATGGTTTTAGAATCGTTTTAGCCTTTTTTATGCACTATAGGCTATTTGATTCCTAGTTTGTCGTATATAATGCATTAAGTTCCATTTCGTAGCTATATGTTTACCATTTTGAATAGACATTTTTAAAATTAAATGTGTGTCTAAGTGACCTAATTATTATGAACTAGTAAATTTAAGGACCACAGTAAATCTAGTCACAAAAATGTAAAATATTCCCCATTCATGATTCGGTATGACTCTTTGTACTTGACATTGACTTATACAATTTTGTGACCAGCTGCAGTTTTCAAAACAAATTAAATTAGTAGCCAACAAAAATGAAAATATTATATCGGCCATTACAATTACTGTTTGTTAGCCCTCTTAATGATGACTTTAAAGTCATAGTATGGCTTGGATATGCATCTGTCTGCAATGCTGTTTAGTTTGATGTGTCCATTGTCAGTGTCAGTGAGTTCGCTTTATAATCTTTGTCAGTCTTGACTTGTGTGTCATGGAAAAGAAGCCATCCGGAAAGATCAACTTTGTCCAAGTTCCATCTATTGTATTGATTCAGCCTGTCTCTTTCTTTCTCACCCCCACCTCTCACATCACCACCTCTGCCATATTGTCAGCCATTGGGAATGTTATTGAAGGAGAGAGAATCTGCCTTTACCCAACTGTCAGTTCCAGCACTTATTTATTGTTTATCTGTGTATTCCTACAGTGATTTACCCATTCATCCATCTCTTCATTTTTCCCTCAGGTGGGTGAGTTGTCCGACGGGACGTCAGGAGTCATACATCACTGACCACATCATTCTGAGGCAGTGGAGAAAGGTCAACAGGTAGCACATGCCCTGAGTGGCGGCTGAGATGACACACCCCCGCCGGACCGCCTCGACCAGCCTCCTTTTCTGGTAAGAGTCCCCATTGTCCTAGTATTCGCATCATCATTGTTTGCATGTCTTATGACATTTATTATGATTCATTCTTGATCAAACAGATCCTAATTAGACGATTAGATCCCTACATTTATTGATGATAATAATAAGAAATGTTTCTTGAGCAGCAAATCAGCATAATTAGATTATTTCTGATTTGATTTCTGAAAGATCATGTGACAATGCTGAAATTAAGCTTTGACTTCGCAGGAATACATTACATTTAAAAAAAAATATTACAATAAAACAGCAATTATTTTAATTGTAATAATATTTAACAATATTACTCTTTTACTGTATTTTGATTAAATAAATGCAGTCTCGATGAGCATAAGAGACTTCTTAAAACACACACACACACACAAACACAAGAATCTTACTGACCCCATATTGTTGAATGGTAGTGTATGCGCCTTAAAGAGGCATCTAACTTCTTTACCTATGTCTTATTCATAATCGTCTTGTTTGTTTGTTTGTTTATCCAGCACAAGGCTTTTATTGGCACTTATGATGATACACACATCTTTGGGGGTGAGTTGTTTTTGTATTCTCTTCATAAAGTTGCTTTAATGGTTTCACAATGGTCAGATGATGCTGGCTGAGTCAAATGGCTATAAATGTCTCTTTGCCTGTGAAATTCAGGTAAAAGCAGTGTTTGTATTCATGCGCAGCTTATTTTTGGCATAGTGGAGTATTGCGCTATTAGCTTAGCAATATGTTTAAGGGATAGTTCATACAAAAATTGAAATTCTGTTGTCATTTACACCCTCATATCACTACAAACCAGTATGACTTTCTTCTGCAGAAAATAAAAACAAGGTATTTTGAGTTTTTTTGTTTTTTTAAATGATCAGTAGTTAGGGTTAATAGTAGTTTTTCTAAACCTGTATGAATTTCCTTCTACTGAACACAACATTTTTTTTTTTTTTTTTTTGAAGAATGTAAGTTACCAAACTTCCATAGTCATTTTTTTCTCCATAAATCAACAACATGAGGATCAGTAAATGATGATGAAATTCCTTTTTTGGGATAACTATCGCTTTAATGTTAATCTCTATTGAAATCAAAAGTGTATTTGATTTGCTGATGCATATGATGTTCTTTGATGGGTAGGATGCTGACTTAAAGGTAGGGTATGTAGGATTTTTATAAAAAACTTTTTTTCAAATTTGTTTAAACTGTCTTTATATACCAATACATAATTAAAATGTAAGTGCTCTGAAAAAGAGAGTATAAAAATCGAGTGACTGTAGACCTTTTAATCTGCAATAAACACAGCTCATTATTTCCATTCGGGACGAAAGAATTGATTGGTTTGGGCGACTGTCACTCACTCTCGCAACCATGGCTACCACCACTGCTGCTAGATCTGCCCATATGCGCGCGCACCCGTTTGATTTGAGGAGTGCAAGAGAGACGCGGAACCTACGAAGAGTAAAATTATGGCAGAGAAAGAGCATTCAAAATTCAAAGCACCTGCATATTCAGTCAGTGAAGGCAAACAAGGCAAAAACTACTTCCTCGGACCCTGGTTGCCCGCACTCTTGAACGACCTCCTCTGCTTCGCCCTCGACCCGGACCTGTCCTCGAACCGACGAAGCGGTACTTGTCACCGGAGTGTAGTCCTCATTAGAGTCAACAATGTTTTCATCATGGAAACTCGCAAAACACCGTATATGTTATGAATCTTACACGAAATTCACCTTCATCACAGTTTAACTGATGGTAATGGAAAAACATGTATCAATGCAACCTGTTTTTAGCTTTGCCTTATAAATATAGCTTGTTACCGAATCAAACAAAGTATATTTTAAACTTTACCAGTATCGATATGCTAGCTTGATAGTGAGTACTAAAAGAAATCTTATTTGTTTATATTTATAGTGATAAAGTTAGGTATTTTATTACATGTGATTCTGACATGATGTCACTGCATGCACTGCGCTCCTTCCTCTCCACTCGTCTCAGGTAAATAATGCGTCTTCCAGCTGAGCCTGAGCGTTTGGCTTCGCGCGTTCATGTGTTTTGGGGGCGTGGCTTTGGAAGGAGCTCAGAAGGGAGGGGGTGGAGTGAATGGAAATAATTAGCTGTGTTTACAACAGTCGTGAGAGGTTTACAGACACTCGATTTTTATACTCTCTTTTTCAGAGTACTTACATTTTAATTATGTATTGGTATATAAAGACAGTTTAAACAAATTTGGAATGGTTTTTTTTTTTTAGAAAAATCCTACCTACCCTGCCTTTAAGGGTACCTCACATTAGCGATATTTCAACAAAATTTCTAAGAAAAAAAAAGGTCCATTGTCAACAGTGTAGCGCAGTGGTTCCATAACATTTTCTGCCGAGCCCCCCTTTTTTAGATAAAAACATTTTCAAGTCCCCCTTGCTTACATAATCCTTGCAAGGAGCCGAGTAATAAGAAGTTTATTTTGCTTACTGCATCTGCTGACTGTACCCTATCTCTTAGCCATGCTGCACCCCACTTTTTATAACTCCAGGCCCCTCAGTTCTGGAACCACTGGTGCAGCGACGAATGAAGAACAGAAGTCAATTTTAAACCAAGCAGCTTTAAAATGATCATTATAATGAGTTTCATGTAAAGCGCGAATCAGTGGGCGGGGCTAAACAGGACGTCATAGATCCCCACTTTGAAAAACCTGTCGTTCGCTGTGCCTGGTGTCAATAAAATCTTTTATTGGACTAACAAGGACGTTTTCAGTTCTGAAACTTACAGGATATTCTTATAGTATGATGATCTCTTATATGTCAAAAGCTCAAGGAAATTTTCATTTCTCAGTTCATCACCCCTTTAAGAAAGCATCTGCCTGTGTATAGGTAGTGAAGCAGTTCACTAGGTTTGACGTCCTGACCTCTTTAGCTTGATGATAAGATTGATTTATTGATGAAGTGGTCCTGTATGGGTGTTTCTTTGAGCTATGTTGAAACAGAGATCTTAACTAGAGAACCAATATTTTGTTTTACATGCACTCATCTTTTGATTTCAATGGCATGAAGCAGCCTTTGAAGTAAAGTGTCACACGATCCAAAGGGGCTATGATGGCAAAAGGGATACAGAAATCTCTGGAAAAGGGTTGTCTTTAATCACCAACCGCCCATGAGAAAAAGAGTGTTGCGGGTGAACAGGAATGGATTCTGATATTGTATGTAGCCTATGTATGTTGGTTCCGACCAGGTAATTGACAAGTGTGAACTGTAGTCTGCCTCGTCTGCCCATAAGGCTGCCTTTCAGGCATCATCTATGTGGCTAGAATCCAAAGGCACAGATGGATACAGAACATTACTTATGAGGGCAGATGGATGGAGATTGCCATCATACCTTCACTAGCACTGAACAGAGAAGAATAAGAGGGATGGAGAGCCAAAAGAGAGATAGTGCGGAACAGTCGCTGAGAAGATAAGAAAACATCGTCTGCATTGATGCCCATCCCTGCTTTTACGTAAGAAGAAAGGAATGCAGACATATTTCCAGGGTTCGTACAAGGTGCTTAAAGTGCTTGAAGTACTTGAATTTGAGGCCTGGAAAACAGCCATATTTTTAAGAGGTACTTTAAAAGTGCTTGAATTATTAAAAATAGGGATGCACCGATACCGAGCTCATGTACTCGTACTCGTAAAAATCCTCCGGTACCAACAACTGATAGGCCTACCAGGCAGCGTGCGTATAGTAACACATTTGCTGCGATGCGCGAGCTGATAAGAGAAAAACGCGCAGTGGATTGAGCGCGCATAGGCACAGATGCGCGAGCTAGTCAAGCACATCGCTTTAAACAGACATCAGTGGAAAGTTTGTTCAGTCGGATGTCAATGGCAAAGATAATAAAACGAGGCATGTAGCTTATTATTAACGTTAACTGACGAGAGAGAGCGAGCGAGCGCACTTCTGTTGAATGCTCTTGATTGCTGATCGTTCACTCAGCACGTGTCATTTGGATTAAAACTAAATTGTACGTTTAAGTAAAGTAAAACACGAACTGTTACCTGATTTATGTATAACGAGTGGTTCCCTACATTATTACAGGACGTTTGCAGGTCAAGAAGTTTAATCCGCAAACACAAACATCTGAAGCGCGCGCTCCGCAAACCAACGTCTTGATAGACAGCGCGCGAAATTAATACTGCATTGAATTGTCTTTCACGTATTGCGCTTAAACGGACGAATTCACACAACTTTATGTAAAAACGCCCGTCTTGGCGAGTATCCTAGTAAACAAAGTCGGTTATATCTCAAGTGAACATAGCCATGTTCAAATGGGGTCCATGCGTTCGGTCTTAAAGGGACAGCAGTCTAATAAACTTGCTGCTGTGTTTTAATGTTAAAGGGTTAGTTCACCCAAAAATGAAAATTATGTCATTAATGACTCACCCTCATGCCGTTCCAAGCCCGTAAGACCTCCGTTCATCTTTTAGAACACAGTTTAAGATATTTTAGATTTTGTACGTCACACGCATCACACATGACCAGCGTCGGCCAATAGTGAGCCTACGTGTGACGTACAACACAGACACGCTACACTGAAACACTACGCGAACTCACTCGAGGCACAGAGAGAAGGATAGAAATGAATAGTGGCATAAAGTCGTTATTTTTGTTTACTTTTTGCGCACAAAAAGTATTCTCGTCGCTTGATAAACTTAAGATCAAGCCACTGATGTCACATGGACTACTTTGATGATGTCTGTATTGCCTTTCTGGACGTGAACAGTATGCCGTCCATTGACTTTCAATGGAGGAACAGAAAGCTCTCGAACAAAATCTAAAAAATCTTAAACTGTGTTCCGAAGATGAACGGAGATCTTACGGGCTTGGAACGACATGAGGGTGAGTCATTAATGACATAATTTTCATTTTTGGGTGAACTAACCCTTTAATCAAACAAAGGACAAATACATTACTCACTGCTCTTGACTAAATAGGCTACCCTTTTCAACTTTACAAAAAAATCCATCTATATTTAATTTATACAGTAATGAATGCATTTTTTTTTCATAATTGATTACTTTATTCAAATTTCTGTACCTGTTAGATCTCTAAAAACACTGTTTATTTCATTTGTAGCCTTTCTTTGTTCTATTGTATTTATTTGTCCTATTTGTAATTCGATTATTTGTTCTTATTTTGTTACTGATTGTTTACTTGTCTTTAATAATGTTTTAAATTCACATTAATTAGGCTGGTAGTTTTTGTTGTATCAAAATTGGACTAAATAATTGATATTTCACTGATATCTAAACATTTGTTACACTGACCCAATCCTCAGCACTGAGCCCTTCTGGAGCAGCTCTAAATATGTGCTGAGCTATTAAATGAAAGATAAAATATGATAGAGCAATAGAATGAACAGTGACAGTAACAGAAGCTCATACAATGCATTTTAGCAGGCTTAATTAAGCATGGAAATAACTGAAATAAATATATATTTGATGAACAAATTAAGCCAACTAATATGACTTCTTTTGTCTATAATATCTAATATGATATTCTTTTGGTTTATAATACATTTAAAAATTACAAATGCAGTGAAAAATCAGGAATCGGTTATTGGTATCGGCGAGTACCAAAAATGAAAGTATGGGTATCATCGGACTCGTTTTGCAAAAAGTGGTATCGGTGCATCCCTAATTAAAAAAAAAAAATTGTTGTTGAAAAAAATACAATCGTTTCACGTTAAATTAACGCTGCAGCCTGTCTGAGATATAGAGCTATTTCGCATGGCTATGAGCATGATATTATGTATAAGTATATAATACAACTTTCATTCTTCAGGTCAATCATATATTCATAGGAAAAAAATCTGTTTCAATATCCTTTCAATGGTTAAGGTGATTTCACATGCCTGACAGCGCTGGTCAATGGATTGATCTCTATGACGTGAAACATTAGTTATCATATATATGTAATTTGAGTAAAAAAATAAAATAAATATATTGTTTGATAAGACAAAAAATAGTGCTTGAAAAGTCCTTTAAAGTCCTGGAATTTCATTTTACAGAATCTGTACGAACCCTGTATGTATTTCTAATGTAAACAATCCAACTAAATGGGGTTGTTCACTCAGAAAATTCTATCATTTATTCCCCTTTATTTTGTTCCAAACATATGTGATTGTCTTTCCTCCATGAAAGACAGGATATGTTTTAAATAGTTGCTTTTTGCATGCAATTGCAATGGATACTGAAGTGTTCAAGCTTCAAAACGGATGTGAAAGCACCATAAAAACCTCACGAAAGTGACGTTCACTGAAGTCATACAATAGCTTTTTATGTGATTTTTATGTGATTAGCTTTCCAAATTGAAGTCACTATTTACTTATAATCTTTTCCTCTAGACCTGAACATTGAGTGAGCTTTAGAACCAGATCAGTCAGATTTGTGAATGAATCATTCAGGGCTGTTCCTCAAAAGCATCCTGAGCTATGTTTATCGTAGAGACTATCTTTTGGTGGTGCTTTTGGGAAACACAGCCCTCATCAGTATAAACAGTATAAAAGATTCACTGAAAAGATCTGACCCAAAAGTACCATTGATTTTTGAATCAGACGTCACTACCTCTCCATTGAACTCTCATAAACTTGTCAAGGAGAGCTATGGCAAATGTTAGGTTTTCTCAACGAATAATGACCTAAATTAAGTCTTTTCCTCACAGAAAGGTAAAAAATGTATTTGTTATTTCCTCTTTAATTTAACTGAAAATAGCCCCCAGACTATTCAACTTTTGTGTTCTGTTGAAAAGAGAAAGCCAAACAGATTGGGAACAACACAAGGGTGAGTAAAAAATGACAGAATTCGATTTTTAAGTTCAAAGAATAGGGGAAAGTGAGAGTGTTGTATTGATGGTACGTTGTGGTTCCTGCACATATATAAGTCATTTTGCCTTAGGCGTTCTGTCTGATTCTGTGTGAAGGGGGTCAGGGGTAAGGTTGTAAACCTGACAAAAATGACCAGGTGTCACAAAGCAGGTGCTGCCTCACACACGCACACACACACACACACTAGGGAAAATGTATCAGAAATGCTTACCCGCACATACGCATGTACACATCCTGTCGCTCATTAAGATGAATGACGCGTACATGTTTTGTCTCACTCCATGAAGGAGCGACTTCCAACCTGACGATTTACAGTATCAGCTAGACAAACTTGATTTGATTGTTTCACGTGATCTTTCAAAACTAAAGACTTATAATGCTTGAAAATTGGTTGACAGATTTTGATGTTTGATTTCATGTTTGATTACATTTGTTGGCCTCTAAACCAAGGGTTCTCATTCTCTGGCCTTCGAGGTCCATGTAGTTTAGCTCCAACCTTGATCAAACTCACCTGCCAGTAACTTTATAATAATGTTGAAGACCTTGCTTAGCCCTTTCAGGTGTGTTTGATTAGTGTTGGAGCTAAACTCTGCAGGAAAGTGGACCCCGGGGCCAGAGTTGAGAACCCCTGCTGGAAAGAGAGTAAGTGTAGAGGAAGATCTGGATAGAGTGTAAGTAAGAGAGATTTATCTGTTGCACTTTCTATGATTGGCTGTCTGGTCAACATCCTGTCAGAGGTGCGGAGTGAAGCGGGCCTACAGGTATGGAGACGATAGATGGGGGAAAGATACAGAAAGAGCAAGATTTGAACACATCCAGATGTCCCAATACATAAGTTATTACCTTAGTGACATACTGTCACCGAACTCATGTTCAAATAAAGCAAGAAAGAAAGAATTTGGAAGGAGTCCAAGAACTTTGGGGATTTGGGATATCTAGACCTTGAAAAGTCATGCACTTGGGAAATGAAAATGAAAAAGGAAATGAATATTTTTGCAGTGTGTATTTTCATTTTTGTAGCTTTGCTTTGCTCTAAAATACACTACTGTTCAGAATGTTCAATGTTTTTGAAAGAACCCTCTTAAGCTCACCGAAGCCTCATGTATTTGATAAAAACACAGTAAAAACAGTAACAGTACATTATTTCTAAGTATTAATTATTAGATATTATTACAATTTGTATATATAAAAATAACTATTTTATATTGTAATATATTTTAAAATGTAATTTATTCCTGTGATCAAATCTGTATTTTCAGCATCATTACTTCAGTCTTCAGTGTCACATGATCCTTCACAAATCATTCTAATATCTATGATGCTCAAAAAACATTTATGATTATTATCAATGGTGAAAGCAGTTGTGCTGCTTAGTATTTATGTTTAAACCAAGTTCAAACGAAAGTGTTTAATTTATTTGAAAAACTATTTTGAATTTGCTTAAAAAATCTTACTGACTCACCTGTCGAACTGTATTTTTATTTTTTTTATTTTTTTGCTGATAATGCTTTTTGCAAGTGCTTGTGAGGCCTAAGTGGTTTTGGACTGTGGCTTTGATGTGGCTTTTACTTCATTTTAATACTGTTGATTTGCTGGCTTTAAAAAAACTAGCATTGTTACCAAACTCAAACTCAACATCATCAAGTAGAAATAAGCCAGGATTGGGTGTAACTCAATCTCAGATAATTTAAGATTGCGATGGGATAATGCGCAGTACAGGCAACATGAGGGGTAGAGGAATGGAAAAAGAGGGAGCAAGACAGAAGAAGTGTGGTAATAAGGGAAGCGTGTCTCTCTGTCATGCAGCAACCATCGTACCCTAACTCTCTAATCTCACACATCTGACTTGGAGTGAAGCGTGCAGTTATGCTCATCATCCAGTCAGCACGGACATCTCAAATCCTGAGTTGATGTCATCACCCATCACTTAGAACCATTAACTTTTGTGTAATTCACAGCCCCTGTTATGTGTGCAGACACACACACATACATGATACACATAGTTGAGATCAGAAAAATATAAGCAAAGAAGGCTGTGACAATAAATCTGCATTGTTATTAGCACTCTTAGAAAATCTTATGAGGAAAATAACTCCCAGTATATTCCCAGTATATTCACATTGTCCCACAATTACCTGTTTCACAGGAGTATAAATGAGGTAACACAATCACTGTCTCTCCTCTCCTTTATGCTCAGTGTGCTGATTTTTGCACAGAGTAAAAAATTAATTACTTTGTAAAATATTGTACGCGCTTGCAGGAGTTTGCGGTCTGTTGCATGCATAATCATTGTGTACCCTTCAGACTTCCACTTGTTTATGTTGTGATAGATTGGCCTTTTGCACTTTTGGTAATTTTTAACACACGCCAAAATGCGGAAAAGTGTTTTTGTTGTTGTTAAGCCTGGTTAAAGTGTGCTGGGGAAAAAGTGTGCTGGTTTTCTACTTTAAATGGACAGACTTCTAGAGGCAAAAGTGATTTAAAATGTATTTTATATTTACTAATTTTTCAAATACTTTTCTTCCAAAGCAGCTTACAAATTAGAAATCTGGCAAAGGCATTCATCTTAAGAAGGCAATAACTTTAGTAGTGCTAATCATTCAATGTGCTCATTCAGTGTGCTAAACAGAGTCAATATCAGCAGCAAACAGTTCAGTGCTTATGGATTAGATGTGTTTTAGCCGTTTTTTAATATTGCTATCAAGGGATTCAGCTGTTTGTAGGGTTGGGAAGATCATTCCACCAGAGGAATGTAAATGTCAATGTTCAGAAAAGTGATTTTGTTCCTCTCTGTGGACCGTGTGCTCATTTTAGATGTGTCTATGTTTGCAGAGTCAGACATTGTGCACGATAAGTGTGCGTTTGTGAAAGAATGGTTTTTGATTGCAAGTACAGTTTATCACTCTACCTTTTCCTTTTTTTACTACGTGGCTCACTACCTCCAAAAAGACATAACATGCCTGAACTGAACATCCTCTCCCTCTTGTATGTACTCAGATTTTTCAGTCTAACCCTCCTATCTCTTTTTCATGTTTTTGTCTCTCTCTCTCTCTCTCTCTCTCTCTCTCTCTCTCTGTTTTGGTCTTTCGTTATCTCTGTTTACATTCCTGCAATTGTGCTGGTTAGCTCATATGTATGTCTGTGGGTCTCTCGTGACCTCAATATCAAACATCTAGTCTGGCTTCGCATTTTAGGAAACTGTTGGTTATTCATTATAGCACCTCAAGTTAAATAAAATAATTGTTATTGGTGCCTGCAAAGTAGATCATAGTTGGTCATAAGCACTTTAATTTGTAAGCAAAGTATGTGTAAAGTTGTGTATGAAATATGGATGGCCCGAGCTGTTCTTAAGGATTGGTATCGGGGCCAATTAAGTATTTTTTTTTAAATGATCTTGGTCCTTTATTTTACGTCTGCTGTCACTCAGGTGTCGTGCAGTAGGTGGCGATATGCACCTTCAAGTTGGTTTGCCAGCCGCCATTAAAAGGAAAAGAAGCTCAAAATGTGCGTGCCTAACGCATGAGAACCAATAGCTGCATTCCAATTCAGAGGCTGCATCCTTTGAAGGACACAGACTTTAAAGGCCACGAAGGACCAAGCTTTGTTAAATGGGACGGTCTAGCCTACGGAGGACTGTTCTTTATGAGAGGCAGTAACGTTTGTACTGGGTG
Organism: Scardinius erythrophthalmus; assembly: GCF_964197995.2. Classification (NCBI taxonomy): domain Eukaryota; kingdom Metazoa; phylum Chordata; class Actinopteri; order Cypriniformes; family Leuciscidae; genus Scardinius; species Scardinius erythrophthalmus. The sequence continues at coordinate 26,191,668 of NC_138227.1, read as the reverse complement.
TTTTTAAAAGTTATATTAAACTGTCTGAAAACAAAACAGGGTTCCCAGGACTAAATGTTTTTTTTTTTTTGGTCCGGACCAAACAAACCAAGTGAATGAAACTACAAGTGTGAACACACTCTCTAAATATGTTCACCATGGTCCATTTCTGTATGTAATAGAGTATTATCTATAATTGCATCTTAGTAAAATATGTCAACATTTGAACTGCTTTAAAAAATTATTATTATTTTTTTTTACATTTGTATCATTAGATATTTGAATGTTGAAACATTAAAATTAAGTTAAAATTGTAATTCAGCAATTTCTCAAAAAATCCTGTCGTCACTGGTGCGCAATGAATTCTGGGGTAGACAAGGCCACAAGGATCAATCTGTTGTATCCTTCATTGCACAGAAAATTTGAAGGAGCATTCGAATTGGGACAGCCTCTTTCGCGCCGCTGTGACCCGAATGCGCCCTTAAAAGGATGCAGCCTCTGAATTTGGGACGCAGTTGATGAGGTCTGTTCTAGCGCGTCACACAGGTTCCATGCTTCCATGCTCTGTGTTTAGCATAGCCTATTTAATGCAAGACAAGTTTATTTATAAAGCACATTTCATACACTGTGGCAATTCAAAGTGCTTTACATAGAGAGGAATACAAATAATCACAAAATAAAAGCAAGGAAAATTCAAACAGCTATTCAAAAGCTTTACATAGAAAGGAATTATAATAATCACACTATAGCAATTCATAGAGCTTTGCACAGAAAATAGACACAAAATAAAAGCATGGGAAATTAAAACAGTTATAAAAAGAATAAAAATAGATAAATGATACAGTTATAAAATGAATTAGAGTAAAATGAATTAAAATAGTAAAAAGATGATACATAGAATACATTTCTCATCTTGCAAAACACCAGTATATCTTATTTTGACTCTGGATTTCCCCATGAGGGTCAGTATTCTTCTGTGGATTTCCATATACCGTGGATTATCTGAGCCCACCAGATTAGTAATCTGTACCAATCCAGACCAGTAATCTGTAGTCACCACAGTGTTCCCTTGACTGTCATGAGTCAATCCCTCTCAAACTCCACCACAGAAAGATGAGCACTTGCTCACAATTTTGGTCATTAGGACCATCGGGGTTTCCCCCACTACTACAATACCCTTCACAAAACACCGGTTATCAATCAGTGCCATTTGAGTTCAGTTTAGAATCAAAAGGAGAATGCAGAGATAAAATACAGTGTAATCAGTCGGACGCACAGTGCCACAGTGCTCATTCATTTAAAAGCACAGCTAAACAGATGTGCTTTGAATCTGGATTTGAATGTGACTACTGTAGGAGCACATCTGATCTCTTCTGAAAGCTGGTTCCAGCTAAATGTAACTGGGAGCCAGTGTAAAGACCTGAGGACTGGGGTGATATGTTTTCTGGTTCTGCTCAGAATCCAGGCAGCAGCTGGCAACTGACAGGCAACTGTCTTATGGTCTTTTTGGGCTGGTGATGAAAGCATGAACAAGTCTTGTCTGGAAACAATGCATCTAATTTTTGCAATATTTTTTAGATGATAGTATTCTGATTTAGTTATTGTTTTGACATGACTACTGACACTAAGGTCTGACTCCAGAATCACATCGAGATTCCTGACTTGATTTTTAGTTGTTATTTTTACTTGATTTATTTAACCTTTGTTTAACCAGGTAAAATCAGTTGAGAACAAGTTCTCATTTACAACTGCGACCTGGCCAAGACAAAGCAAAACAGTGCAACAAAAACAACTCCACAGAGTTATACATAGAAATAAATAAACATACAATCAATAAACCAATCCATATGCGAAGTGCAAGTGTAGTGCAAAATACAATATAATTATTAAAATAGGACAATAAATAGGCCATAGTGGTGAAATAAATTATACATTTACACTAAATCTTTTTATTAACTTTTTGTGATCTTTTTATTAACTTGGCTTTCAAAGATTTTAGCAATACATGGCAGGATAGATATAGGTCTATAACAATTTGGATCTAGAGTGTCTCCCCCTGTAAAGAGTGGGATGACCGCGGCAGCTTTCCAATCTCTGGGGATCTCACACGATACAAAAGAGAGGTTGAATAGGCTGGTAATAGGGGTTGCAATAATTTCAGCTGATAGTTTTAAGAAGAAAGGGTCCAGATTGTCTAGCCCAGCAGATTTGTAGGGGTCCAGATTTAGCAGCTCTTTCAAAACATCAGCTGTCTGGATTTGCGTAAAGGAAAAATGAGGGGGGCTTGAACAAGTTGCTGCGGGAGGTACAAAGCTCTTGGCCGGGATAGAAGTAGCCAAATGAAAAGCATGACCAGCTGCAGCAAAATGCGTAATACAATTTTGGATTATCATGAATTTATCGGTGGTAACAGTATTTCCAAGCTTCAATGCAGTGGGCAACTGGGAGGAGATGCTCTTATTCTCCATAGACTTTACAGTGTCCCGGAACTTTTTGGAATTAATACTATAGGATGCAAATTTCTGTTTGAAAAAACTGGCCTTTGCTTTTCTAACTGACTGTGTATATTTGTTCCTGGTTTCCCTAAAAAGTTGCAGATCGCGGGGGGCTTTTTGATGCTAATGCAGTGCGCCACAAGATGTTTTTATGTTGATTAAGAGCAGTCAAGCCTGGGGTGAACCAAGGGCTATATCTATTCTTAGTTCTCAGTTTTTTAAAAGGAGCATGCTTATTTAATATGGTGAGAAAAGTACTTTTAAAGAAAAAACAGGCATCATCTACTGATGGGATAAGGTCAATATCCTTCCAGGATACCCGAGACAGATCACAGAAATGTTTTAAAGAACGTTTGACAATGATAAGGGGTGGTCGTTTGACCCCTAGCGTCACTGTGCGTTCACCTTGAGAACTTCATCTTTGTTTTGTCTTTGTTTAGCTGAAGAAAGTTTTGGCACATCCAACTGTTGACTTCATCAATGCATTGGCACAGGGAGTCAATGGGGCTGTAATCGTTAGGCGATAGGGCAGGGGTGCGTTTCCCGAAAGCATCGTTGGCCAACTATGGTCGCAAGTTCATCGCAATGTCCATTGAACTCTATTGGTAAAGACGGAACTTGCGACCATAGTTGGCCAACGATGCTTTCGGGAAACGCACCCCAGATCTGTGTGTCGTCTGCATAGCTGTGGTAAGCAATTTGGTTCTTTCTCATTATTTGGCTCATTGGGAGCATGTATAGGTTGAACAGGAGTGGCGCAAGAATTGAGCTTTGAGGGACTCCGCATGTCATGGATGTCCACTCAGACTTATGGTCTCCTATACTCACATAATAACCTCTCCCTTCTAAGTATGTATACTTGCGTACTTTTGTAACAAATCACTCAAAAGTAATTTATTTACAGTTTATTTTTCTCTTTTATTTTGCTATAGTGCTTTGCAGTGGCTTGCGTTTTGCTTTGGAGTAACTGACAGTATATACACATATACACTACCGTTCAAAAGTTTGGGGTCAGTAAGATTTTTTTATGTTTTTAAAAGAAGTATCTTCTGCTCACCAAGGCTGCATTTATTTGATTAAAAACAATAAAAAAAACAGTAATATTGTGAAATATTATGACAATTTAAAATGACTGTTTTCTATTTTAATATATTTTAAACTGTAATGTATTCCTGTGATCAAAGCAGAATTTTCAGCATCATTACTCCAGTCTTCAGTGTCACATGATCCTTCAAAAATCATTCTAATATGATGATTTGATGCTCAAGAAACATTCATTATTATTATCAATGTTGAAACATTTTTTACACACTGTATATTCACATAAAAAACTATATAATAAATAATATTTCACAATATTACTGTTTTTGTTTGTATTTTTAATCAAATAAATGCAGCCTTGGTGAGCAGAAGATACTTCTTTTAAAAACATTAAAAATCTTACTCACCCCAAACTTTTGAACGGTAGTGTATATATATATATATATATATAATAAAATAGGCATATACATATCATTTCAGTAGTAATTAATGTATTGGAATTAGAAGCTATTATGCAACACAAGAAATGTAGCCTACATCTATTTCATGCTTGAAAGCCAATAAAATGGCACTTACTCATATAATTAATTAATCAATTAAATATGATGATGAAGTCTGTCAGTCAGAGGTTTAGTTTATTTGTAGGGCTATTACATTTAAATGAAATAGTGCAACACTCCTTTAGGTGTCAGAGAGTTGACGGAGGCCTCTTTTTATTTGGTCTTGTAAGGAACCTCATAGCAACCACCCAGAACACCATAGCAATCATATAACAACATGCTAAAAACTATTCAGAACACTTATGCAAATATATAGCAACTCTGTGGAAACCAGCCAGAAGACAGTAGCATTGGGATAGCACTTCCCACAGGCAGACACCTCTCAACAATATAAGTGTGTAATCTAACGAAAACACTAAACACAAGCAATGCATATTGTCTTCTGAACCTTCAAAATATAGAATTTTTATACAATAGTTAAAGGTAATTATTGAGTTTCCATTTTGAATTGCTCGTGTATGAGTCTTTGTGTATATGAATGTTTTACTCCATTCTTGACACTATATTTCTGTGTTTTAGGGGGACAAGACAGAAGAGTGCGGAGGTCGAGACTGCAGCGTCTGCCAGTGTTTCCCTCCAAAAGGAGAGAGGGTAGGTCTCCATTACAGACCTTTTGACTTTGTGGACATTATGACATCATCATAGACACTGTGTAATATACTATCTTCATTTTGACACCATGCAGCACCTTGCAACATTGTGACATCACAAAAAGTTTTTCGCACAACATTTAGCACGTTCACTGCACTCACACATGCACTGGCACACTGACCTAATTTCTTGCCATTGGTAAATGCCTGTTCATGTCTGTACCTGAGCAGCTCCATCCAGGTGTTGGCATAATGCAGTTCTTGGCATTCTTAGAAAAGGCACGAAGGCTTCGCTTCAATTAAGTGCAGTTTTAAAATGGAATGTTAGTGTGTGTGTGTGTGTGTGTGTGTGTGTGTGTGTGTGTGTGTGTGTGTGTGTGTGTGTGTGTGTGTGTGTGTGTGTGTGTGCGCATGTTTCAGGTGTGCTCGTGGTTTTCAGTAATGTTTCAGCAATGTCATTATGCTGTCAGTTCATATATTGTCAGCCAACCAGCTATCCTCATCCTCCTCCTCCTCCTCCTCCTCCTCTACAAATATAACTCTGAAGAATTGACGACTAACAATAAATAACAGCTTTTGATTGGCTGAGGTGTTTATATTTATTATTTTTTAAATTAAATTAGAATTTTCACATTTAATTATTTTTTATAATTAATAAAAAGTCTCTTATATTCACCAAGGCTCCATTTATTTGATAAAAATTTCAGTAAAAACAGTAATATTGTGAAATATTATTTTATATTTATATTTTATATATATTATTGGTTTAAAAGAACTGTTTTCAATTTTTTCATTTGAAAATGTAATTTATTTCTGTGATGTCAACGCTGAATTTTCAGCATCATTACTTCAGTCTTCAGTGTCACATGATCCTTCAGAAATCATTCTAATGTGATGATCTGATGATTTAGAAACATTGTCGAAAAAAGCTGTGCTGCTTAATATTTTTGTGGAAACTGATATATATATATATATATATATATATATATATACATATATATATATATATATATATATATATATATATATATATATATTTTAGAATAATATTTCACAGCTTCAGTGAGAGGGAATATTATTAGTGTCAACAGACACAGACACATTGTTTTGGTGCTAAACAGATGTTGTTTAATATTTAAATGGTGGATAAAATATCAGGCTGCACAATTCAAAACGCAAAGTTAGTTCAAGTTAGCTATAGTCCAGTCATTTTATGAAAAAAGGTTGAACAAATTGCAACAGAAGCAAACTCAACTGATTTTGTATCCTCAATATGTCCTGAGTAAGGGAAAAAAAAGTCCCGAAGAATCCCATTAGGGGAAAGTTTAGAAAAAGACCCAAATATAGCCTGTTCATACGCCTATTCATTCTTTTTCTTACTTGGGTTTGGGGCTGAGTCCATGATGGGACTGTTTCTAGGGGACGAGTCTGAGGGAAGAACAGGAGACAATGGTAAGGAGAATGCAGAAGACAAAAGGTAGGTAAAATAAAAAAGTGAACCCCCAGAAACAGTCTCATGGACCCAGCCCCAAACCCCATCTCTGCAATAATAATTAATAAAGGCTGGTTTAAAGTACTTCTTCCTGCCTCTATGTATTAATGTTCATGGGTAGCCTAAATGAGTTCCATTCAGACATTAACATTAAGTATTTTAACTTTAAAGATTCATCAAGACATTTTCACCTGGCTATACCCAATGTTTATATCTGTTGTGGTATTTATGCAAATTAGCACATACGTAATTAGATTATGCACCGTTTGTCCATGTTAACAAACAATTTAAAAAAAACTTGTAATACATTTTTTGTTTGTCTTGATGTAAGTAATCAACTCAGTAATTTTCATGGTGATATCTAAAGGTTACATTTTTTTCCCTATTCAAGTAGGAAAAATAATGAAGAGGCGTATGAACAGGCTATATTTGGGTCTTTTCTAAACTTCCCCTAATGGGATTCTTCTGGACTTTTTTTTTCCTTACTCAGGACATATTGAGGATACAAAATCAGTTGAGTTTGCTTCTGTTGCAATTTGTTCAAGGTTGACCCCCATTTTGGCTTAAAATGACTGGACTACGAAACACAAATGACGCACACTTTCACAAATGCACTGCATGCACGGATGTACAATTTAAAAACACGCAGAGAAAGTAGGTATCTTTGGCATAATATTTATAGTGTACAGAGATTTGGGACAGCCCCTTCAATTTTTAACTTACAAGTCAGACAAATATTAAGGGTTATGAAGAGTTAATGTGGGTGTGAGTGAACGAATAAACCAAAATGGATATATGGAATGTATTTGAATGACAGGCAGAGAAGGAAAACAATTAGGGAAGTATGTAAGGATGTATAGATTTGTGTGTCTGTGTGGCAGAGAGAGAGAGTGAGTGTGTCCTTGCAGAAGGTTCTTAAGTCAAAATAATAATAGTCTTTAGGACAAGAGCAACAAATTTATGGCAGCCTCGTAAAGCCCAGCAGCCCAATTACAGTTCAGAGCGCAGTTACAAGAGTGTGAACAGCTGCTTACAGACTCTTCTAGAGCACACACACTAACAGATAAATTCTGTCACTTATCTGTGTTGAAAATATTTGTCATAACTGTCATTTTTTGTCTTTTTTGAACCAATCATCAGACTCTAACTGTCTGTGCTAAAGCAAATTTGCATACAAACAACCAAATACACCAAATGATATAAGGGGCCCTATTTTAACGATCTGAAACGCAAGTGTCAAAGCGCAAGTAACTTTGTGGGCGGGTCTCGGCGCTGTTGCTATTTTCCCGGCGGGATAAATGACTCTTGCGCCAGGCGCAAATCTAAAATGAGTTGGTCTGAAGTAGCTTCATTATTCATAGGTGTGGTTTGGGCGTAACGTGAAATAAACCAATCAGAGCGTCATCTCACATTCCTTTTAAGAGCAGACGCGCTTTTTCCTTGGCGTATTGCTATTATAACGGAGGATTTCCCAGGCGCACGCCAGGAGCGGTTCACAGCAGAGGAGAGCAACACTCTCGTCACGGCCGTAAAAGAGGGAGAAGTGACATTGGGGATGGAGAAACACACCCAAATTAGCTTCGGTTAAACAGGTATATAATAATGTGGGTAAATGTGTAAGCTAGATGTATGCTTTTATAATAAATTATCTATCTATCTATCTATCTATCTATCTATCTATCTATCTATCTATCTATCTATCTATCTATCGTTTGTAATAATATGATTTGCAAAAATGAAAACTGCTGCTTCTGTGTAGATTAGAGAATCAAAGTGTATGCGCGTTGTGCACGCTATACATTATGGTCAAGCATGCGCCCTTAAAATAGCATAATGAACAACGCGCAACGCGCCACTGACTTTAGACTAGGTTTTTTCTGGTCAGTGGCGCAATTGTTTTATGGAACAGTAAAATAGCACCAGGGATTGTTTGCGCCGGAACACGCCTCCTTTTTTGCGCTGAACCGCCCAGGGAGCGCAAGTTCATTCCCTAGTTTAGCGACGTGCTTCTGTGGAGGGAAAAGCGCGCTTTGCGCGAGTGCAAAATAGGAATGAAACATGCGTCGGTGTACAAAGTCAATTGCGCTGGGTGCAAGATAGGGCCCAAGGAGTCCATAATTCATGAATTAATGCACACCAGAGCACCCATTAAAAAAAATTACAGAAAAAATCTTTACAAAATTCAAAATGTATAGTAAGTGTACAGTGCAACAGCAAAGAGTCAAGTTGCGATACCGAACAGGCCCACATAGAGATGAGGCCAAAAAACATACATAACCTCTGTTCCCTGGGAGCAGGGAATGAGAAATTCCGTAGTTAACGCTATAGGGTTATCCCCCTTCTTCCACAAAAACTGAAGCCTGATTGCATCACAACGGTAAAATTTACCAGCCAATGATGCACGAGCTGGGGCGGAGCCACCCACTATATAGCTCGGCGCTCACCGTCATTGATTCAGAATCGTTTCGACTATTCAAACAGGTATAAAAGACTCCGGGTTACAACACAGCAGTGTGCGCAATGTCTCATTCCCTTCTCTCAGGGAACTGAGGTTACGCAATTAACTTCGTTCCCTTTGAAACCAGTCTTTCATCATGGGTTGCTCACACTATGGGGATCATGTACAATCCCGCTGGATTGTAATCTAAGCATAGTGAGCATATAAACATATTAGTCATAACTGAAGAGAATAAGCGAAGGAAAATCCATCACTATAACATGATATTCAACAACCAACTTACCGCGATAAAGAACAGCCCGAGCGCATCCATTGAAACTAATTGTACTGTATATAATGTTCTGACGCTTACTGAATCAGTGTATTCAGTATCCAAAAGCACTCCGGACCTCACCACTCACTCACAAGGGGGCATGGCCAAGTGCGGGCAAACAATTAATACCAGCCATCTCACTGCACAGATAGAACAAGCAGTGCAAAATATGTAATCTCAAGGTTGTAAAATCTAGCAAAGGAGTCCTGCGAATACCATCCTGCCACCAGACAAATATCCTGAATTGATATTCCTCTAGCCCAAGCCACACTACTCGTTGAGTGAGCGCAAACTCCAAAAGGACAGGTCTCATGCATAGAAGCATATGCCAGTGCAATTGCTTCCACAATCCAATGGGGACAGCCTCTGTTTCGAAATCGGCAGTCCCTTAGTGCGGCCTATGAAACAGCAAACAGCTGCTCAGACAGACTAAAGTGAATAGACCTGTCCAGAGCGGGTACTGGGCGTCGGGGATGTGATGTTGACGCAGAGTCTTGAGAAGCAAATCCTTGCAGCGCCATTATCTGTGCTCTAAATGAAGTAGGAAGCACTTTAGGCACATACCCCGGTCTGGGCTGTAGTCTGACCATACAATCATCCGTACCAAACTCCATACAAGCAGCGTCTGTAGACAGTGCATGCAAATCACCCACCCTCTTACCACACGCTGAAGCGAGCAATAGCACCTTCTTGAATGAGACCACTTTCAACTTCCCCACCGTTCAAAGGGTCAAAATGTGCCATTTTAAATGAACTTCGCTTCGCCAGGGCGTGATTCAGCGGCATCAGATCCGAAATAGGGCTGCGAGTCACTAATACGCGAATCTGGACACTTTCAGCAATAGTTGAAGCGGTCTCATATGCAGAATCCCGAGCTGGCACACCATTGCCGCTACTGCCATCATCTCCAGCAACCTCTAAAAAACACTTCAGAATCACAACTCTCCCCGGTTTCACAACTCAGCACCTTGTAATGGTTCACGATTAATACCGTTCCCAATTATTCTAAAACCATCCTCACAGTTTATAGAAATAATCTCGCGGTAACTAAAGAGCCTATCCTTTAGTCGTGACCTTAAGGAGTTAGATGATCAGTCTATACATGTTAATATTCTACTATAAAATAATAGATATATCACAAGTATTATAAGTCTATCTTTTGAGGTACTCCTTGAACCGTTTTCGCAATATAACATCACTCTGTTACATGCTGCCTCTTTGGCTAGGCTATATGATCAAATCAACACACATGGTAATAATTCTTTTAACAAAAAGAATGCTCACCCCACGTGCGCGTCCCCTGCACAAAGGATTTCCTGTTCCAGGCAAACTGAAGCATACAGTATGACTGCTTGTGACTATGTTCATCACACATTCTGACACTTCTGGAAACGTGCTGTTGTGGCAAAAACAATAATTAAACAATCATCATCACTGCATAAGAGACACCAAGAATCAAATTGTGTTTTAAAAGATATTTATTCTCTTGCAAGAGGCTTAGTCACAAAATCACAGCAGCTACCCCGTGACGTGAGCAAGACCTGACACCCAGCCCAGGAAATTCCCTTCTTATACTCCTTCTTCAAGGTCTTTTCTCTGTAGTTTTCCACTCACCCAGCATGGCCACATCCACATCACATTTAGAATAGATGACCCCTCTAACCCCCCCCCCCCCCCCCCCCCGGCTAAATTATCTTCCATACCTAAAGAGTTAAAGGTTCTTAACCATTTGTCTTACTGTGTGTGTCTTCCTTATGTCAGGTGTACAAACATACATAAATTCCAGAAGAGAAACAATGCTTAAAACAATGTCTAAGGAAGTTAATGAAAAAAAAGTAAAATATAAATTTTTCTACAACAATTCCTCCTCTTTATCATTCTCTGATAAACGATTGGTTTCATTAACACTACATTAGTACTGATTATAACAACTTAAAACTCATGCTTGTTTATAATGCTAAGAAAACTCATACATGATTATTATTTCACTCAACATCAAACCCATAAATGATTATAATTGTTTCAAGTCTTTACATCACAGTTATACTCTTCATGTCTGATTTTCGTATACCTGATCACTATACTTGAACCTTGTGAAAAAAGTTTAAAAGGAAAAAGGTTAGGCTGTTTTTGTAAGGATAGGCCCTTAATTTTATAGCAAGCAAGTACAGGTTTATCTGAAGCCGGGCTAAATATGCAAGCACTGTTGCTGTATTCCTGGCATGGGCTAGACCCTCAGTCACCTCAGTATAAACAAGAAATAGTATAGATTATATTAGTTGGAAAAACATATTAATTCAACACCCCTGGTTGATTCAACAAGCCATACAATGAAATACAAAAAAATAAAAAGTAGATAAAAATCCCTCATTTCAAACCCTGTCCTTGTACGCCACCTCGTAACACGAATGATTGCTGCTTTTAACCCTCTTTGCATATCATCTTCCTCAGAGAATAAGAAAAGAAAACCCCAGTTTACCACATTTCACTAGCTTCCGCTACTTCCATCATCTTTACATTTGTGTTCACCATTATCATCATCAGGCTAGACTGTCATTTTCACCAATTGAACAGCCCTGTTCTCAGTCTCTGTACTGAGCTGGAAACACATTTCATAATACATGGCAAGCATAACAATATCGCCAATCCTACTGCTAAAATTGGCAGTACGGTTTGAATCACCCAGTATGCCCACCCTCCCCAGAGAGTCATGAACCAACCAGCCCATTTGTCATTCGCATACTTCACATCATTGAATAGATTTTCTACCTTTCCTGAAAGCATTTGCCAATCAAATCATTAGATCTATATCAATACTAAGCCCTAGTTTCATTTAATCAAATAAAATCATCAAAATCATCTCAAAACAAATTATTCTGCTAAACTTAAACCATTAGTTGGTCCATCTTGTCTTGCCGGTCGTCCCTTTTGGTCTGACCTGTGGAATCAACAACCTGAAACATATTATCACTTAATAGCATTCAGAGTCCTGAATGCTATTTTATATTTGTCTTTTGCCCACATCAGGGAATTTAGACATTACAATCCAGTAATACTGCTTCTGCTTATTTGATCAATTCACTTATTAAAAATATTATTATAGATCTTTCCTTCAAAAGGATTCCCTTAAGACTTAAATCTTTCAACCTTCTTTTAACCTTCAATCTTCTTACGACTTCCATCTATCAGCTTTCCTTTAACTTTCTTTTCTCCCTTATTTACTCGCACGTTCTTTTCACTTTCTTTAGCACTGCGTTCACATTCTTAGTTCTTTCTCAGACGAAAACTTTAATATCACCATTTAAATACTGTTCTACTTTCAAACCCACATTAATACTCGTCACTTTCACATTATCACTTTCTTTTACACCTTCTGAGTAGGCATTTACAGTTACGAGCTAAATGCCCTGCTGACCATAATTAAAACCCTCTCTGTCACCTTGCCTATAGTTTGATCATTGAGCTTGCAAACGGCTCCAAATTACTGCACACCCTTGAAGCAGTGTGTCCCAATCAGGAATGTAAACAGAGCCCCTGATAAGCAGTTCTCTGTATTCTTTTGGCGGTCCACCAGTGCCGGATTCAATCACAATAGCCGAATCATAATCTTCATCATTATTATTGGCAGCACATTCATTTTCATAAGCTGCACAGAAAATCATTCAACATTTTCGAAGGTGTTTTCACAATGTTTCTGTTTAACTTGAATCACATTTGTCTAAGGAAATGATCCCCGACCCATAATTACATTTACTTGTTTTTTTTTTTGTAATCATCGGCAGCAATACAAGGCTAGAAATTAAAAATGTTCAGTTTCTTTCTTTGTTTAGCCAGTCAAGTTGTTGTTTAAATTTCAAAACAGAATCAAAACCCTGACTAAACATTTTCTTTTTAATTTCACATTTCTTTGAAGTCAGAGCTTCAGAGCTTCAGAGCACGTCTGCTTACAGCGTTTGCTCTCTTCTGTCTCACTGTTTGTTTCAGGACTCTTCATAAAGTATAAAATTCGTACTAAATGTCATCAATTTCATTAAAACTGGTTTGTTTGTTCTGGTCTGCAGATTTAACTTAATGTTATCATTATTTTCTCAGTCCCACTTATCTCTATTGTTCCACAAAATCCAAAATATTATATTACTCTTATCTCAATCCCTATTTCCCTCCCTACATGCCAGTTCCTTCTGCTTCCTTTTCCTTTCTTTTCGCTCTGCCTCATCTAATCAGTACATTATTGTTTTCTTACAATCCCCACACACACGTCTTATACAACCTTTTTGTTTTTGTTTTCAGCCTAGTGACACTTAAAGTTCCCTCTTTAGGGAAAATCATGATATTTGATCAGCTTTTGTATGTCCATACATTTATGTCCGTAATTTTTTTTTTTTTTTTTTTCATTTGACAGAAAACTGGTGTATAAAAATTATCGAGCTTACTGTGAGATGACCCCATACTGGCTGATTCTACTTTCCCTGGATTTTTCTTCGACGTGCGTCTTACTAATCTGTCAGACGCCTCAGACAGATCCGATTTTTTAACCCAAAATCGGCCAGGTCTGCACTTTCCAGTGCCCTGTAATTACGGCTTACTCAAAATCTTTTCGTGAGCACTTTCCAGCGCTCGATTGATTCCGGTTCACCCAATTAATCAGGTGTGGCTCTTCCGTCCACTTTTACGAGCTAGTTACCGGACCGCCGGTAACTTTCTATGCCCGCACCAAAGAAATAGTATCAGCCACTATGGTTCACTCACAGTCATACCAAAATTACACCACCACACAAAATAAATTTGACTGTCTCTTACCAGAGATGCTTCTATTGCCACCGGGTTCTTTCTGATTCCAGTGGAGTTCCTCCTGGCCCTGATAGCAGTTGGCTCTTCTCTCTCAATTCTGCGAGGTAAGACTAAAGCCTGGTGCTTCAGGATGAACAATCGTCAATCCGCTTTACTCAGGGCCAGAAGAAACTGCCATGGAATCCCAACTTCTGACACCAATTGTGGCAAAAACAATAATTAAACAATCATCATCACTGCATAAGAGATACCAAGAATCAAATTGTATTTTAAAAGATATTTATTTAATTTAACTTGTATTTTAAAGGTCCCGTTGCATGCGATTCCATGTTTCAAACTTTAGTTAGTGTGTAATGTTGCTGTTAGAGCATAAATAATATCTGTAAAATTATAAAGCTCAAAGTTCAATGCCAAGCGAGATATTTTATTTAACAGAAGTTGACTACAAAAAACGGCTCGATTGGACTACACCCCTCTACATCCTGCATTAGTGACATCACCAGAACCGTTTCTTGACTAACCTCCGCCCACAGGAATGCTCCCTCAACTCTACTGGCTACTTGCGCACTTCTTATAACTTAGCCTACTGTGTTTACTCAGCTCTTACGGTGATTTTCTGAAGTAAAACTGACACTTCATCTTTTGTGTGATGTACAATAAACTTTATTAAACTCATCAGTACATGTTTGATCATCATTCAGACAGCAGACTTGTAGGCTATTAATAAATAATGGATACATAGCCTACAAGCAGATGACAAATACGTTTTAATAACCGTAATTAAACTACTAAACCAAACCTGTTTCATCTCTATACAGCAATCTGACTCTGTAGGCATTATTGTCCGACTCGAAATGAACGCCGTTACTGAGAGTTTCTGATATTATCATCATTCCGTGAGATGAATTTTTCCTGACAGACTGAGCACGAGCTCATGAAGCTCCGCCCCCTGTGTCGTCCAGCAGCAGCTTATTTGCATTTAAAGGGCACACACTGAAACGGCTCGTTTTTCTGAGCCCCAAAAAATGTCAATTTAAACATGCTGTAAAAAATGATCTGTTGGGTATTTTGAGCTCAAACTTCACATACACACTCTGGGGACATCAGAGACTTATTTTACATCTTGTGAAAAGGGGCATAGAACGGGACCTTTAAAAGATAGATATTTAAAAGATATTAACCCCCCCTTGGCTAAATTATCTTATTTTAATGAGTTAATGGTTCTTAACCATTTGTCTTACTGTGTGTGTCTTGTTTACGTCAGGTGTACAAACATACATAAATTCCAGAAGAGAAACAATGCTTAAAACAATGTCTAAGAAAGTTAAAATATAAATTTTTCTACAACAGTGCACTTGGCATCCGCGTAGCGAGATATGGTTTGAAGATCTTTGTGACACATCTGGTGCTGCTCGCTGTCTCATGACAGGGTGCCGCCTTTTGGGGCAATGTTGACATCGTCGAAAGCGGGACTCTGCTTATAATGCACAAGCTAGAGTTAAGAGGAAAAGAGCTCTGGGGCCCTATTTTAACGATCTGAAACGCAAGTGTCAAGCGCAAAACGCAAGTAACTTTGTGGGCGGGTCTTGGGCACTGTTGCTATTATACCAGCGGGATAAATGACTCTTGCGCACCGAGGCAAATCTAAAAGGGGTTGGTCTGAAGTAGCTTCATTATTCATAGGTGTGGTTTGGGCGTAACGTGAAATAAACCAATCAGAGCGTCATCTCACATTCCCTTTAAGAGCAGGCGCGTTTTGTTCTAAAGCGGATTCCTATTTTAACGGCGGATTTGCCAGGCGCGCGCCGGCAGCGGTTCACAGCCGAGGAGAGCGACGTTCTCGTCAGGGCCGTAAAACACAGAAAAGTGACGTTGGGGATAGATAAACACACCCAAATTAACTTAGGTTAAACAGGCGTATGATAATTTGGGTTAATGTTTAAGCTAGATTTATGCTTTTATAATAAATTGTCTATCTATCTATCTATCTATCTATCTATCTATCTATCTATCTATCTATCTATCTATCTATCGTAATAATGTATGATTTGCAAAAATGAAAACTGCTGCTTCTGTGAAGATGAGAGAATCAAAGTGTATGCGCGTTGTGCTCACGCTACATTGATTATGGCCAAGCATGCGCCCTTAAAATAGCATATGAATAACATGCGCAACGCGCCACTGACTTTAAACTATTTTTTCCTGGTTAGTGGCGCAATTGTTTTCTAAACCTGCAAAATAGCATGAAGGAACGTTTGCGCCGGAACACGCCTCCTTTTTTGCGCTGAACCGCCCAGGGAGCGCAAGTTCATTCCCTAGTTTAGCGACGTGCTTCTGTGGAGGGAAAAGCGCGCTTTGTGCGGGTGCAAAATAGGAATGATACATGCGTCGGTGTACAAAGTCAATTGCGCTGGGTGCAAGATAGGGCCCCTGGTGTTGAGACATGTTTGGTTTAAATTTTATTGCAAAATTTATTTGCAATATACAGGCCAAACATTCCCCTCTGTCGCCTGCAATATGCGAAGGAACAGACATGTGCAACAAACTTCAGCATATTCAGTTGTCAGACATGACTGCAACTTCAAATGGGACCGGGTTCTATGATCAGATGGGTTTGGTGCAAACCGAGAATAAAATATACCCAATGCCCACGGTTAAATATACTGCTGGATCTTTAATGTTTTCTGCTGGAGGTCCTGGACTTCTTGTTCAGATATATGGCAAAATTTTCTTTCAAATACTAACAGATAAAAAGTCAAAACCTGACCTCCTCTGCTAGACATATTATAATGGGCCATGGTTGGATCTTCCACCTGTACAATGATCCAAAACAAACAAAAATGTGTAACTGAGCACAAAATGAAGCTTCTGCAATGACTATCCCAATCCCCTGACCTGAACACTATAGAAAATGAGTGGGGTGAACTGAACAGAAGTGCCAACGTGGATCTGGGAATCTGAAGGATCTGGAGAGATTCTGTATGGAGGAATGGTCTCTGATCTCTTGTCAGATGTTCTCTAAACTCTTCAGGCATTATAGAAGAAAACTCAGAGTTGTTATCTTGACAAAAGGAGGTTGCAAAAAGTTTTGAATAAAGGGTGCCATTAATTGTGGCTAAATTGTTTTGAGAAAAACATTTCATAATGAGATTCTCCCTTCATTTTCAATTCTTTTGCTTCAATAAAAGGTTGGATTTTTGTCAAGTTTTTTTTAATATATGATCAAAAGGATTAACAATGCAGATTTATTTGCACAGGCTTCTTTGTTCATATTTACCAGGGGTGCCATTAGTTCTAACACATACATACATTTAGAAGTTTATGCTCTCTAAAATTTTTATTTCATTATTTTTTAAAGAAATTAATACTTTTATTAAGCAAGCATTAAATTGATCAAAAGTCACTAGTAGTAAACTAGTGTTCCATTTTGACCATATCCTCATACTGAGTCCTATAGTGAAGTAATAACCAGTAATCTGCATAGAGGAATAAGCCTTCTAACCTATAACAATGGACCCAGTTGTATTAGTTTGTCCCTCATGTCTTAGCTCTGTTGTTCCAAAATGAGGCCTATTGCCACAAGTTCACATGCCTCAGGCCACATGCCTGCTAGTCTAGTCTCTGACCTCTCAACTATTAAGGCACAGCTCAGCGTCTGTGAATTTGTGTGAGTGTGAAACACTTTCTCTGGCTCCCATCATCACAGAGTCTGTTGACTTGGAGGTTGGAAAGGTGTGTGTGTGTGTGTGTGTGTGTGTGTGTGTGTGTGTGTGTGTGTGTGTGTGTGTGTGTGTGTGTGTGTGTGTGTGTGTGTGTGTGTGTGTGTGTGTGTGTGTGTGTGTGTGTGTGTGTGTGTGTGTGTGTGTGTGTGTGTGTGTGTGTGTGTGTGTGTGTGCGTGTACCTATGTTTCAGCGTGTTTTTACTGTAAATAATAATACTATCCATCATGTCGCCTATCTTTCTCTGAGAGTTCACTGCTGGGACACAGCAGGGATAGCTGCTAAGTATTCAAGTATATCTAATTGAATTAAATGGTCTACCTCAGCTTTGATGAAAGTCTCTGCTGCTGTGTGTGTGTGTGAATTCTAACTTTGTACTTTGGTCGGTGTGTCACGCGTGTTGGTCTAGCGGAAGTCTTAAGTAGGAGATTATGGGAGGGTTCTGAGGACATTTGCGTGGCTGTCATTAGAACGGTGGAATGTTTGCATGAAGGGGATTATGGGGTCTTGTAAAAGCAGGCATTCGTTCACCGGAAATATCCCCTTTTTTCTATCCAAAGTGACTTGCATTAAATGCAAGGCATACATTTTATCAGTTCATGCACTCCCTGGGAATCAAACCCATGACCTTTGCATGACCATCACCATTGTAGTCCATATATATACTTTTTTTTAAAGAAATGGATACTTTCATCCTGCGAGGATGGGTTAAATTGATCAAAAGTGACAGTGAAGACATTTCTAATGTTACAAAATATTTCTATGTTGTTCTTTTGATCTTTCTATTCATCAAAGAACCCTAAAAACATTATAATGATTTAGACAAAACTGTTTTCAACATTGATAATAATAAGAAAGGTTTCACTTCCGGTTTTTAGTATTATAACCTGAACAACAGCTCTATTGATCTATAAATGAGTTTAACATGTGAATACATGTCTGTATGGTTCAGGAGTCGTGTGTGATGGTGTGGACAGCTGTATTTTGCTGTGCAAGCCCTAATCGTAAAGCAGAGGTGTACGGATGTGTGTGTGTCTGTGTGTGTGTTGCTAGGGGAATCCATTGAGTCTTTAGTAATTATCACAGTCAGTGCTTTTACTGAAAGACTGTGAACACCCTCATCACACACTGATCTAGTTCTGTCACAACCACTGAGTGCATGCTGCTTAACACACACACATATTCTTATACTTGTTTCACATCACAAAGTCAAGCAGAATTTGATCCAATGTATCTCTTTCTCTCCTTTTTTTATTTAAGTTGTATTTAAAACGTTTGTCTTGTTGAAAGATAAATATTGCACCTACATACTGCATACTACTGTTCAAAAGAAGTCTCTGATGTTCACAAAGCATTTATTTTATTAAAAATAAAGTAAAAACAGTAATTGTGAAATAATATAAAAAATTAAAATAGCTGTTATAAGTTGTTTGGGGTAATGCATCACAAGTAACGTGAGTTACGTAATCAGATTACTTTTATCAAGTAACTAATAAAGTAACGCATTACTTTTGCCTTTAAAATATCTGAGTTACTTTTTCAAATAAGTAATGCAGGTTTCTTTGTTTTTACATTTATTGACTGACTTTGCATTTTCTTCAGCCTTAAGCCCCGTTCACACCGCAAGCGACTTTGTCGCTGTATGTCGAAAGTCTCTGTACTGTGAAGTCGCTTGTGGGCGTTCGTAGTGCTGTTGCTCTAATGTTATTGGTAGACTGCACGTCTGGCCATATCTATACAAAATACCATCACAAGTGATATATACAACTATATCATTTTAATTTGACTAGGAGTTAGGCTCAAAAGAAACAGTATGCTGTTAGGAGAGTGTTTTTATATTACCACAGGAGTGTTCAGTGGATTAAATCATTTAGCCTACTGGATTAACGATCGATCAATCAACAGATTAACTCACACTGTCATAAATTACTAAAACGTCATTCGAATTTGACAAATAATCAATTTTCTTGTCCCTAATAGTCAACTTAATGCAGGGGAAACTGTAAAATGAACTGCAGCAGTGCTAAACTTAAACTTGCATCCTAAAATTACAACACTCAAACTAAATGTGTGAATTAAACTCACTGAAACTGTCGACAGTTTCTTTTCATGCATCATTTTATTATATCCATGTTTGTGGTTACAGTCAAATCATATAAAACAGTGAAATTGCCCTCGAACTCTTCTGTCTTGCCTGCACTCGAGACGGTGACGTGAGCTGAGCTCCACTGAAAGTCTTCTTTCCTATTGGTTGTCGCTCGCGAAAATCGCTTCTCATTTGCATAAAGTTGAAAATTCTGAACTTTTTTGCACGTCTCGTGTCGCTTGACACGCCCACATTCTGTCGCCAACGGTCACTGTCGCTCGTGTCGCCGGAAGTCGCCAGCGCTCCATTGAAATGAATGGGATCATGTCGCTTTGTCGCTGCGTGTCGCTAGCGGTGTGAACGGGGCTTAAGGCTTAAGCCCCGTTCACACTACAAGCGACTTTGTCGCTGCATGTCGCCAGTGGCTGGCGGTGAGGTCGTTAGTGGGTGTTCCCACTACTGGTTGCCTAGTAATGTTTGTGAGTGACATTCACAGATGGTACTCCATGTTGTAGACAACAAATCTGTTTTCTTGCCTCTACAAGCTAACATTTTGGAAGGAAAAGTCTAAATATAAATGGAATCAGTGCATAAAATGCATAACATTAAAGATGAATGAGAAACAGCGAGTGCCCTGTGCTATCGCGGCTATTTAACTGCAGCAAATGGGCAAATACTGGTCTTTCTGAGTTCACGAAACCATTCAGGCTCGGAGTCAGCACGGCGAGTACTACTGTATGTACACGGAGACATATCATACATTATAGGACCGTTTCTGACTGCTAAAATAAACTTCTCATTCATCTTGCCTCGGTCGGACGCGGCACTGAAGAGTGACGGATCACGTGTGCTCCACTGACTTCACTCCTATTGGTTGTCGCTCCCGAAAGTCGCTCTTCATTTGCATAAAGTTGAACAGATCTCAACTTTGTCACGTCGCTGGACATGCCCCATCCGGTCGCCAACGGAAATCGCCGGAAATCGCCCGCTCCCCATTGAAATTAATGGTATCGCGTCGCTTTGTCGCTCGTAGTGTGAACGGGGCTTTATTCATTTGACTTATTCAAGTACTTGGTACTATAACGCATTCGTTTTAACAGTAACTTTTCCCTACACTGTACTTCAGCGTCACATAATCCTTCAGAAATCATTCTAATATGCTGATTTACTGCTCAGGAAACATTTATTGTTATTATCAGTGTTGAAAACAGTTGTGCTGCTTCATATATATTTGTTGGAAACCATGACATATTTTATTTAGATTTCTGTAATGAATGGAAGTTCAAAAGAACAGCATTTATTTGAAAGTGAAATATTTGTTAACATTATGAAAGTCTCTACTGTCGCTTTTGATCAGTTTAGCATCCTTGCTGAATAAAACTATTAATATCTTCACAAAAAAAAAATCTTACTGACCTCAAACCTTTGAACGGTAGTGTACATAATTACATAAGATTTACACTTTCCTTTATACATTGTATACAGTGTTTTAGCAGCATTAAATATATGCAAAGCAGAGAATGATAATGTGCTACAATGCTTTGAGCAACAAGTACACTCACACATGGTTTAGTTTTGTCTATAGTTTTTTACTTATTGACTTTTTTTTACTTTTTTACTCACTGCCAGTGCTGTGCTATTGTCTCTGATCAAAGTAAAATCCACTGCCTTTCAGGCCAAAACAGGTCATCAAAAAAAAAAGCATGCTTGTTTTTGTGTGTTTACATTAATAGAAGATGAAACTGTTTGGCTTTGTCAGCTCAAGATATTGACCGGAGGAAGAGAAAGAGAGCAACGTTCCTGGTATTTTAATTTAAAGTGCTCTGAAACTGAAACTGTCACAAACCAGCTGTGGGCAGAACCCGCTATTAGCATCCTTTCCTCCCATTCAGGGAGGCTGTGTGTGCAGGTTACATGTCTGTTTGTTTTTGGAATCATTCTATGTTCATTGTGTTCAGTTTCTCGCAACTCCTTGTTCCAATGATCACCACCCTCATTAGTTCAGATTGTTCGGCCGTGTCTCTTTAATTATCCCATCAGCTCCTCCCTGTCTCGTGTGTATATTTTCCCTGTGTTCTCCCTATGTCTTGGTCGGTTCTCGTTTGGATTTGGATTCAGTCAAATATTTGACAATATTTGCCACTACATTTTGTAATATTTGTATTGTTTGTGTATTAGGGGTGGGAATCTTTAGGCACCTAAAGATCCAATCCGATTCCGAGAGTCAGAATCCGATTCCAAAACGATAATTGATCTACTTTTTTTCCACATTAATTCAATTGTTTACCAACTAGAAATTCTCAATCTTTTTATTTAATTGCATATGTAATTATAAGTAGCCTACTTTTTAAAATAATTACAAATTAAATTAAAACAATTTATGTTAAGAATTTTAAATATATAAACTAATAAAGCTTCAAAACAAAAGCAAATAGTAAATAACTAAGAGCAATAAAAAACATTACATGCAATAAACAAAATGCTTTCAGTAGGCCTATTTAAGAGTATCTGAACGTGATTTTTGTGAGTGATTTTTCTGATTATTACTGTTGACATCATAGACTGCGGGAGAAGCTGCATTCACACAAATGCACTGATCTCTTTTAAAATTTAAGATGTGGTTTGTCCTGTCTGTTTTAATTACGTATGGTCGCCACATCGGAGTGATCCGATTGTATAGGAATCTCACTAGAGAGCCAATCTACCTCAAGTGAAACTAAACGAGCCAATGCACATTGGCATGCAATCATTTGCAGCAGCTGCTCTGCCATGCACTGCGGGTATACAGTATAATGAGAAGCAGGTGCGATTGCACTTCAGCTTTTCGCTGAGGAGCCGAGCATTTGGCCCGGCCGCGCAGCGGGGTACAGGAGCTCTGGCGACGTAACGTGGCGTCTCCGTTCCCTCCTTCAGGGAACGAGGGTTACCATACGTAACCTAGGCGTTCCCTTTCAGTCAGTCACGTTCAACGCCATGTCGGAGTGATCCGACTGTATAGGAATACCTACCAAAGCGCCACAGCAGCTGCCCTCTTTCAGTGCCCTGAGCAAGCCTCATGCCCCTTCTTGCCTGGAGGGATGATAGAAGAGGGCTTACACAGAGAGTGTCTGACACTGGTGTTCCATGATAACCCACACAGCGAGACTATTGGATAACACTGGGAAAGCGTGCCCTTACCGTTTAGGAAGGGGAACGCTGCGGTAGACACATTTTTCCCTGGAGGAGTTATGTGGAGATATATATCTAACCCAAAGGCTGTACTGCATATGAAATACTGGGGTGACTTAGCCCAAGGGAAAGACACAGGCTTCTGTTTAGGAGCAGCCGTGGAAGAATACACATATGGGATCCCCGCAGGGTCGTACATATGGAACCCAGCTTAGACCTGATTCTCAATGATTCAACAGATAAAGGCCTGGCGCCGGACACCCCGCCATGTCTGGCTCCGAGGGTGGTGGAGGACTCAACAGGTTTTTCACTCTGGAGTAATACCAGTAGGGCGCAGTAAGCCGACAGAACACGGGAGGAGACCGGCTCTACATGTAGGCTATAAAATCTAGCAAACGCGTTAGGTGTCGCCCAGCCCGCAGCTCTACAGATATCTGTTAGCGAGGCACCACGTGCCAGCGCCCAGGAGGACGCAACGTCTCTCGTAGAGTGAGCATGCAACCTGAGCTGGCAGGGCACGCCTTGTGCTAGGTAAGCCAAGGCGATGGCATCCACTATCCAGTGGGCCATCCTCTGCTTGGAGACAGCCTTTCCCTTCTGCTGGCCTCTGTAACAGACAAAGAGCTGGTCTGAGGTCCTTAGGCTTCGAGTTATGTCCACATACAGTCGCAGAGCGCGGACAGGGAAGGAGCAAAGCCAGGTTGGGTCTGCCTCCTCCAGGGGCAGTGCTTGCAGGTTCACTACCTGGTCCCTGAAGGGAGTGGTAGGAACCTTGGGCACATAGCCAGGCCGGGGTCTCAGTACCACATGGTCGTCCAAACTCTAGACACGATTCGTCAATCAAAAATGGCTGCAGGTTCCCTATCCTCTTAATAGAGGCCAGTGCAACCAGCAGCAAAGTCTTCATGGAGAGAAGCTTTAAGTCTGCTGACTGCAGAGGCTCAAAGGGAGCATCCTGAATGGCGGGCGAGTTGCGACATGAGACAGGAGCGTAGACCACCTTGCCGGTTGATGTACGCAATGGTCATAGTTTTGTCCGTACGCCCTCTTCGGACCCAGAGATGGAAAAAACTTTGGGTTTTGAAAATTTGGGTACCGCTGGTTTTGACGCCAGCACAAATAAAAGGAAATACAAGATTTTCCACCTGGCCCTTTTCTTGGGGAGGGAGTAGTGTGGTCACCATCTCCTGAAGAGCATTCCCCTCCATCTCTGGGTCGCCCATCCTAGGGCCTCTTGCCTTTGGCTTTGCCGCCCCTCTTGGAGCCTGTTGTGTGCTGACTCTCTCTCTCTTTGTAGGCGGTCTCTTACCAGCCATAATAATAACTTTTCAGCCCTCTCAGCACACCGTACCAGCTGTGAGAACAGCCTTTGTTTGCTCAGTCTTGCACACAAACAACACAAAGAGAAAGAGAGAGAGGGAGAATAGAGATCGACCCCACTGCCATGCTGTATCACCAACACCACACACGAAAGGTTCTCCTGAAAAGCTGTTCATTGAATGTCAACAGTCTTAGTATGATCAGCATCCGAAATACTCGGCTCCGAAGCGAAAAGCTGAAGTGCAATCGCACCTTCTGCTCATTATATACCTTCGCTGCGTGGCAGAGCAGCTGCTGCAAATGATCACATGTCAATGTGCATTGGCTCATTTAGTTTCACTCGATGTAGATTGGCTCTCTAGCGAGATTCCTATACAGTCGGATCACTCCGACGTGGCGTTGAACAAGCAAGCAGAATACGGGTGTTTCTAAAGCACACGCAGCATCATCTCGCATATCTGCGGTTAAAAACTAAGCTCAGAATTTTATCAGAATCGATCAGAATCGTTGGAGAGCTGTTGTATATACCACCCTTGTTGTATATACAGTGCTCCACTGCTGTCCCCGTATGTGTGTGTATGGTCTCAGTTCCCGTCAGTGTGTATTTTGTTTCAGTCAGAGCTCTTTTGGATAGTCAGTCATTCATGAAATTCACTAATTCATTCTCACGCAACAGTCATCACTATTTATTAACAGTCATCACAACACACTTAACATCACTGACCAATCAAACTCCATCCTTAAACAGGTAGGAATTGGTGACACACAGCAGTGTTGTGCATATACCGTAGTTTTTTCTTTATGTTTTGTCACACCCTTGTGGTGATTTTGTAAAAACACACTGCCATTCAAAAGTTTGGGTTTGAAAGAATTATCTTATGCTCAATAAAGCTTAATTGATACATTAATTTCGTAAACATATGTTATATTATAAAATATGATTCCAATTTAAAATAATGGTTTTATATTTGAATATAGTTAAAAATGTACTTTATTCCTGTGATTAAAGACAAATTTTCGGCATCTTTTGAATGGTAATGTACGTTTCAAAATAGCAAATTTAGAATGGATTCAGTTACACTATACTGTCACAAATGACAAAAACAATTACCGGTAACTATAATATATTATATTTTCTTAAACAAGAATTTTGACTTTCCATGGTAGAGTTGCAGTAGATATTACTATAATAGCATTGTATTATATTTATTTTCCCTCTCTTGTTTTCCAGGGAAATCCTGGTATCTTAGGTCGGCAGGGCCCCCAAGGCCCCCCAGGTTTCCCTGGCACCCCAGGACTTTCTGGCATGAAGGGTGTACGTGGTATCATAGGATTACCTGGAGAGTCTGGCTCGCCAGGAGACCAGGTACACAGAAACACACACATACCCATACACAATTCTCATACAAATCAATACAAGGACCTTCATTCTGTTGCACTCTTTTGTAATAGGGTGTTCAAGGAGTTAGAGGTCATGCTGGGTTAGATGGAGTGCCTGTAAGTGACAGTCTGCAGTATTCATCAATAGAAATACAGATTATATTCTATGTAACAATTGATAAATTTGTAGTTAACTAGACATACAAATGCTACTAGACATCATGAGTGCAATTGGTTAAATCTAATTAAGGTTTTTTTTCATAATTAAAAAAACATTATATTATGTTATATTCTATTCTATTACATTATACTATATCATATCATATCATATCATATCATATTATATTGTACTGTACTGTATTAATACAATAGTTTTTACTAGTAATTTACCTGCATGTTTTTACCCTATATGGTTTTTACCCTATGTTGGTCATCTTCCAGGGTCATCCGGGGCCTGGTGGTCTTCCTGGGCTTCCAGGGAAGGATGGATGTAATGGAACCAGAGGGGAACGTGGACTTGATGGTGAGAAAGGACGACCCGGCCTGCCAGGACCCATGGTACGACATAGGTTTAGCAAGCATCCCCACGTGAAACAGTTCTTAGAGTCAACATGAACCCATTTTACTTTCATAGTCTGATTTATTTCTGAGTGAAATAAATATTCAACAAGAATATTATACAAGATATTCAACAAGAAAAATTGTAGGGTGAGATTGATTTTATCCTTATGGATTTGGGAATCGATTGGATAGTGAAAAGTGGTCTGGAAAAGAGAGGGGTTAAAAATAAATATTAGAAAAAATAAAAATAAAAATTATTGGTGTAACACATTAAATCGCTTACAATTAGACCAGGAGCATGTAATTAGAAAGAAAATAGCATACAATAATGTCACAGTATGTTATTTTGATTTCCCGTTGACTGGGTTTATTCGGTTTAACCATTTCCTCTGGTTCTCAAAACAGCAATAACATAGCTGTCTCCATTTTTTTTTTTTTTTTTTTTTTGATCGTTTTTACGATTGTTTTAACATTTGAATTCCAGACCAAGGCTCTATCTTCACAGATGAGACTCTAGCATTTTTTCTGGTTCTGGAAAATATTGAGAAGGGTCAAGAACGGAACTATTTAATTGCCTCTGACTCAAGGTCTTGTCTTCAAGCACATGAATCCGTAAAGACTGACCACCCCATAATTGTCAAAATATGAACTAAATTAGATCTTTTGAAGAAGGCAAACTTTAATATCATCTTTTGCTGGGTTCCAAGTCACATTGGACTGACTGGTAATGAGAGAGTGGACACTAACAAGTGGCAGAAGGAATGGGACGAACATAAAAAATTATAAACTCAATGAAATGAATGCCATAATGAAATACTGAAAACCCCAGTATTAAAAAAAGTGTCTTCCATGACTTCAAATCTAGGCATGACCAAGTTGTCTTCACGAGGTGCTGACTGGACATGGGTTTCTTGATAGACACGATTCTCTCATGTCAAGTTCCTTTGACTGTTAAACATAGTTTTTTGGACTGTAATTTTTATGATACTGCCAGAAAACGCTTTTATTCAGAAACATGTTTACATGGAATATTTCAGAATGTATCACCTGACTGCATTTTAGATTTTCTATCTTATGGTAAGTTAAAATGTTTTTTATAATAATTTAAATTTTATGCATTGTGATTGCCATGTAAACAGCCCAGATGCTAACATGGTGTTAAAAACATAATAAACAAACAAACGATTGTTTTAACTAAATTATTTCCATGACTCCCTTCTTTTTTACTTGCATATGTGTTTTAGGGACTACCTGGGTTAAAAGGGATCAAAGGGGACACCTCTTATAGGATAACTTACATTCCTGGAAGACCTGTACGTATAATGCCATACATTCATGTCTTCATATTTTAGTACTGCTGAATGTATTGAAAGTAAGCAGTGCCAAAAATGTATCTTTTTATACCTAACAAATCTGTAAACGTGTGACCCTCATTCACAGGGTGTTGATGGATCACCAGGAATACGTGGACCACAAGTATGTACTAAGAGCAAAAAAGCAGATCTTATATGAACATATTATAGATTACATTGGTGTAGTGTAGTTATATGTTATTGCAGTGTTTTATTTATTAGATAGGTTGGCTTTGTTTGTCTGTGTCTGTGTTTGCATGTGCACAAAGGGAGTTGGAGGGTTTTTTGGCCCACATGGTCCACCAGGACGAGCAGGACCCAATGGATTTA
Organism: Scardinius erythrophthalmus; assembly: GCF_964197995.2. Taxonomy (NCBI): domain Eukaryota; kingdom Metazoa; phylum Chordata; class Actinopteri; order Cypriniformes; family Leuciscidae; genus Scardinius; species Scardinius erythrophthalmus. The sequence goes on along the minus strand of NC_138227.1, from coordinate 26,164,032 downwards.
TGGTGAGAGAAGCATTCTCTACATTTTTTACAAGCACTACATCTGCAAAATGGTGTCGTATGTTTTTTTTTTTTTGGTTGAGTATCACAGTTTTTGTGTGTGTTAATATATATATATATATATATATATATATATATATATATATATATATATATATATATATATATATATATATATATATATATACATATATATATATATATAGTTGTAATCAGAATTATTCAACCCCCATTGCAAATCAGGTTTATTGGCAATATTTACAGACTTTCAGCTGTTTGCAATAAACAAATCAAACAAAAGTAATTGAAATAGCTCAACACAACAACTGTTTCAAGTGGTTTCCCCAAATTCAACTGAAAATGCAACTTTTAATGACTTCTGCAGTTTTAAAAAATTATTCAACAGATTACAACTGTAAATATACTGTATGTATGTATATATATATATATATATATATATATATATATATATATATACAAACTTAAGCTCAGCTGCTTGATCTCTTTTATCTAAATGTTTCTGAATTCTTTCATTTGATTTCTTGTATTTGTTTTTTCCTTTTTCTTGGCTTATCCTAGGGCTTACAGGGTTTACCAGGTCTGAGAGGCCAACCGGTGAGTTTTGCATGTACATGCCTATGAGAATGAACATTCTCTGAGATGACTGAAGTTAAAGGTACACTATACAGTATGTAACTTTTGGCCTTCCAGCAGTTAAAAACAAAACTGCATGCGTTTTGAAGAAGAACATTGTTTTGTGCTTCAGCTCTGCGTGACTTTGCGGATGAATATGGTTATCCTACAGCTCATAAAACATTCACTATAGGCTTAAGAGAAATAATCCGTTTAGATGGAGAGGATCTCAAGATGACTAGCTGAAGATGTCACTGTAACTTTACCCATTAATAGACACGATACTTCCTTGAAAATAAATTCAAGCACAGCGCTACAACAACCATAATGAACTGACCCTTCTGACCCTGTTCTAAAATATAAACACTTATTATAGGCTTACCATAGTGAATCAGGGTAAGACAAAAACACGTTTTGGAAGACGGACTGATGATGTATTGACTAATAAAAAAAAATTTCATTTTGAACAAAAAAAGTTACATAGTGTTCCTTTAATTTGACACAAACTTCTGCTTGTTCTCTGGCTGCCATCTGTGAGTAATATGGAACCATTTAGATTATTTTACCTTTTTTTAAATACAATTTTGCTCAATTTCCTGTAGGGAGACTCAGGAAGATCACTGCCTGGACCAAAAGGAGATGAGGTAAATAACACACATGGTAGTATGAATTTACAGAATATAAGTGAAGGTGTGTTTATGTCATCTTGATTCTCTTACAGGGGGAGCAAGGTCCCAAGGGGGATCCAGGTCCATTTGAATATGTGGAGCCCAACCCAGAAGACTATGTAAAAGGCGATAAGGTAAAACTTCCACATGTGAAATGAGTTTTCAGTTGCTAAGGTTTTATAAGGATGCCAGGTAGTAAATGATGGAGGATTAAAAAAAACAACTTTGTTTGTAGGGGGAAAAGGGACAAAAAGGAGTTTGTGGAATTCCTGGCCCTGACGTGAGTATTGTACATTTAAATCATTAGACCTACTGTAATAAGTTCTGAAATAGCGTAGCTTGCAGTAGTATGAGATCTACATTAGTTCAAGCAATAGTGTGGTTTTACATTAATTTATGTGTTTCTCAGGGTCTTGAAGGGCCTCAAGCAGAAAAAGGAGAGAAAGGCATAATTGGGTTCTCTGGACCCAGGGTAAGACTATTCACCCGTTTCCATATCATTTAATCCACAACAAACCAACACTGCAATAATTCCTGCATAACCCCTCAAACCAACCGTTCTAACACTCTAACCAACCAATAACACCACAAACCATCTAATAACAAAAAAGTATTAAAATCCAACCATTCCAAACCAACCAGTCAAAACATTGAAAATTAACCAATCCAACACATCAAATTCCACTAATTTTACACATTCAGAACTAATTTAAGTAATTTTACTCAACTCCATTCTTTGTGTACTTTTTCAGTCGTAGATGTTGTTGTACTAGATCTTACTATAGTTTATTTTTTAAATAATCATAGGGCCCTCCTGGATTTCCGGGCCAAAGAGGTTTTCAAGGACCCAAGGTACATGTGTTAATAATTCTTCATTATTATTAATAATTATTAATTTATATTAACATAATAGCTTTGTTGAATTAAACTGTTTGTCTCTTCTGTTGTTATGTTTTTTACATATACAGGGGAAACTTGGGGAAAACGGTCTCCCTGGTCTATTTGGCAACCCAGGACTAAAGGTCAGACACACACTCTGAATAGACTTTTCATCTGCATTTTAAATTTTGCTTAGTTGCATTGTATGAACTTTGAAAGATAGAGATTTAGTAAGAGATATTTAAACCTGTGGTGTATTGTCATTTGTTCACTGACGCTGCTGCTGTGAATGTGTGACAGGGCTTCCCAGGTGACCCCGGACCTAAAGGAAAACCAGATAACTATTATAACTATATCACAGGTAATAGTGTTTACATTAGTACACAACCACACTGTAAACATGTGAAAATTGTACAATTAGTGTTTCACTTGATGGCTTGCTTAAATTTATTGTGCAAACTGTAATTAATGCGTCAGTGAAGTTAAAGTACACTATCCAACTTTTTTTGTTCAAAATTGAAATTTAAAAGAGTCAATACATCATTAATCCTTCTTCCAAAATGTGATTTTGTCTTACCCTGATTCACTTTGGTAAGCAAGCATATTTTAAGAGTTTATATTTTAGACCTGACGGGATGTTTTTTTTGCGGGAAAATACATACGTACATATGACACTCGTCCGTGCATGTCTCATCATATCTGTAAATAGAGAAAATCAGTGTGTTTCTCAATCAACAGTCGGTCACTGTTTGCGGATTCCATAGAAATGAATGAGAAGTGCTGTAAACTGAATCCTAACTGCCGCAAAATTGTCCCTGACTTCTCCTATAAAACTGAACAATCTTTGATTAAAAATCCCCAAATATTATCCTTAATCCCGTCATTTTATTGACTTATTAGTTGCAAGTCTGAATTATTAGAGCCCTTTATTGGTTGTCTTATTAGTGACAGATCTTTTACTAGTAACTATTACAGCAACTAAGCAGAAAAATCAAAGACCAGAAATGAAACTATGATAATCTTTATTAATCCAAGGGAGCCAACAAACCCGACGTCACAGGTTGTAGTACTGCAAGAAGTCGGTGCCCTGTAATATCATTTTTGATTAGAGTGGAAATCCATTTACTAGATAATATTAACTTGACTGACTGCTTCATTTCCGCTTTAAGGGCAAATATGTTGAAATTTAGCCGATAGACTGTCGATTTCCTTAAAGGGATAGTTCACCCAAAAATTATGTCATAATTTATTCACCCTTAAGTTGTTCCAAAACATATGCGTTTCTTTCTTCTGTTGAACACAGCTGAAGATATTTTGAAGAATGTTGGTAACCAAACAAATGATGGATCCCATTGACTTCCATTCTTCAGAATATCTTCCTTTGCGTTTACAAAGAAATTTGAGAAACTTGAGGGTGAGTAAATGATGACAGAATTTGTATTTTTGGGTGAACTATCTTTTTAAGTGATAAACTGTTTTCCCACAAAAGCTGTTTATTCAATGAATTAAAGCCTCTCCTTCATTGGCAAAAGGCCTCTGGTCTCCTTCCCTGTGTACCGCAGCGTTACACTATTTTTTGCTAACCTTGGAGGCTTACCTTAAAATGGCTTTGGAAAAGTTGCTCTCTGGTTACTTTGAAGCGTCTATAGTGTGGGAGTGACATAGATTAATTGTGCGAGAAAGTCTCTAAATCTCAAACCTCTGGGGAACCATCCATTTTAAAGATATGCTGAATAGAGGAGAGTCTGCTGGCAAAAAGAGAGCGTGACAGAGCTCGTAATAAAACGAAAGTCAACATTGGCTTGGCTTTGCAGAGATGGCGAGAACTGAGATTTTTTAGATGCGATCTCATAGTACAGCATTATATATTTTGAAGGGTATATATACAGTATATATATAATTATAAATGTATGATTTGATTTAAAAATGATGTTGTATTAATGTGTGCTGTAGGACCACCTGGAGATCCTGGGCTCCCTGGTGCCGCCGGGCCACCTGGGGATAGAGGGATGATGGGTATACCTGGTCCCCTTGGTGATTCAGGAGCATCTGTAACAGGTGTGAATAATCATAAATATCATCTTTTTATGGCATTTGTAAATTGTAAATCATAGTTTTGGTCTTAGGCTCAAACCTTCTGTCTGTTTCTGCTTTGCTCTTAGGTGCAATGGGTGAATCTGGTCTCCAGGGTCTCAATGGACTCAAAGGAGAAAAGGGTGACCCAGGACAAACATATGGGTTACTCTTAAGCTACGGTAAAATTTCAGATTTTTTTCCCATATTATGGCTGACCATAATAATATTCAGTAAGCATTTTATTAGACATTGTAATATTTGAAAGAATATTATGTGTGTGACTGACGTGTTAAGGCCAATTCACACCACACAGACAAGGGGGGGGAGGGCTAATTTAAATGGGGAGCAGAAGAAATACCCATACTATGACTCTCCGAATGACAATCCAGGGGTGCGTTTCCCAAAAGCATCGTTAGCCAACTATGGTCGCAAATTCCGTCGTTACCAGCATAGTTCAACGAGTCGGTGTTTCCCGAAACCATAGTTCTAACGAACATTCGCAAACAGCATCGCAAAGTTGTGTGGTTGGAACGACAGCTTGTTTGCATGACGTGTGGACTTGATCAATCCTTGTTGTGAGCAAAATAAGCAATATGACATTCCTGTGTCTTTTATTTAGAATACATACACATGTACTTTACATATTTTAGTTTGTCAAGAGATTTAAAGCATCGTTTTTGAAGAGTGCGCATGTGCGAACGTGCTCTACTACATTAGAACAAGCCTATGATTGAATCTGGAAATAAAGCAAAATAACTAAGAAAAATGATAAATAGTCCTCAGATGCCATATATATAGAATTATTCCGATTTTAAACAGATACATTAGAATAAGTTATTACTCCAACAGGTGCGTGACATCATTAAACAACGTAGTTGAACGATCAATTTGCGACAGTACGGTTTCTGGAAACAGTCGGGACTGGCTAGTTGATTTCTTCAACAATGCATCGTACTATGGTAGTTAAAGGAGAACTCCGGTCAATTTTAACGTTGAGCTTATTTTTTTGTACATTTGGAGTGCTGTCAATACAGAGAACAACGACAAAAATCGGTGTTGCCTACACCGAGTTATTCTATTTTTAAAATTTGCACCCTGTTGACTTCAATGGGGCAAGTACTAAACCTGCTTTTAGCCTCTTAACATCCTTCATGTGTCATTACAAGTGCACAGAAAATGTGAGTTGCCGAGTTCACGCGCGTGATCATAGGTACTAAACCTATGCGCGTGAACTCGGCAATCGACTACTTTGGACTTCACCCGAAAACAGGATGTAAACACAGGTATTTGCGCTGGCTTAAATAACATCATTTTTATACATTTCTTTCACATCTACTGCAGTCAGATTCACTCGTGTTCACTCTGAAGGAATCACTCACATTTTCTGTGCACTTGTAATGACACATCAAGGATGTTAAGAGGCTAAAAGCAGGTTTAGTACTTGCCCCATTGAAGTCAACAGGGTGAAAATTTTAAAAATAGAATAACTCGGTGTAACGTTAGGCAACACCGATTTTTGTCGTTATTCTCTGTATTGACAGCACTCCAAATGTACAAAAAAATTAGCTCAATGTTAAAATTGACCGGAGTTCTCCTTTAACCAGCGAGTTACGTTGTTGTACGGGAAACACACCCCTGGTGAGTGGATGCTACATAAGACATATAATATACTTACACTAATACTAACAAAAGTTTGGCATTGGTGAGATTTTTAAATGTTTTTTTATGTTAAATGTTTTTTAAAGAAGTCTCTTATTCCCACCTAGGCTGCATTTATTTGATCAAAAATACTGTAAACAGTAATATTGTGTAATAATATTGCAGTTTAAAATAACCGTTCTCTAGTTTTATTCTTTCTAAAATGTCATTTTTTCCTGTGATGTCAAAGCTGGATTTATGGCTTCATTAATCCAGTCTTCACATGATCCTTCAGAAATCATACTAATATGATGATTTGAAAACAGTAGATTTTATGTCCAACGTCACATGAATAAACAGGAAAACTGGTATCAATGCATCCACTTGTCGGAAAAACTGTTAATGGCAATACGAACTGACAGCGATATCTATGGACTTTTAAGGTAATCAGCTCGTTCTTTTATATTGTTGTTTTATTCAATTAAAAAAATCTAAATGTTAGTGAGAAGAAGAAAAATAAAACAACTTTTAGATATCACTCTGTCATGATTCTGCCTTCATGTCCTAGATCTTTCTTGTTTTGAGGCAGGATCATGACAGACCCATGTTTTGTGTGTAAGCACATGGCCATTTGTTTGGCTGTGTGCTTGCGTTGTCTCGTCATGTAACCCCGCCCCCTTGTTATCTCATCTTGTTATCTTTATTGTATCATCGCCGTCACCTGTTTCCCTCATTAGTTTCTCCCTATTTTATCCCCTTGTGTTTGCTGTCCTGTGCTGGTTCATTGTTAATCACTGTGAGATCTGTTTCTGAGTAAGTCTGTTGAAAGTCCTGTTGAAAGTCTTGTCTAAGTAGTAGTATTGTTCCTGTTTCTGTTTTAGTCTAGTTTGCAAAGTGTTAGTCTAGTCTAGTCATCTCTTGTCTGTCTTGCCCTTGTTTTGCCCCCTCGTGGGTTTTGTTTTCTGGTTTTTGCTTAAATAAACCTTTTGTGTTGCACATATCGTCTGCGTTTGGGTTCTACCTCCACATCCCCTGACAGAATGAACCAGCCAAAGCCGAACCCAGCAGACAGTATGTCCTCGCCTATGAAGTGTCAATCGGACCCTCTTGAAGACTGGTGGCTCAAGGCTATTTCTGATTCGAAGAGGTGCAAGCTTCCTATTCCCCCCCAGGGAGAGCTGTCATTGATCGAGTATGCCCGGGTCGTGGATGAGAGAAGGTTTCTTTTACCTGACAGCCTCTTAAATCGCTACCTTATTGCGGGCCTTAATGATCTTCCCCCTCTGGCTGAACGTGAGAGGCTGGTCCGTCATCCATTCCGGGATTTGGTGGTCTGTTTGTCGCGGAAAGATCCACCGGGTGCCACCATGTCGCCATCACTTGGCATGCTGCCTGTGATCCCGGAGGGTCGCGTTCTCGCCGTGTCTACGCTGGAGGACCAGGTTCTTCCCACCTCGACTCCCGAGGCGTCATCCGCAGTTAAGACTCTTCGCGGAAAGCGGGGAAGACGGCTGTCATGGGAGTCTGCATCGGAGTCCTCTTCGACGGAGTCTACCCCTTCCTGGGACTGTCTTCCCAGAGCCTACTACGGTCCCCACGGAGCTTCTTCAACCGGTCACTAGTCCGTCTACGGCCTCGGCACCGCGACCTAGGAGGAAGAAAAGGAGGAGGGGAGCCTCCCGTCCTTTGTCTCTGCCTGTCCCAGAGCCCGCTGCAGCAGTGAACGCTGTCCCAGAGCCCGCTGCAGCAGTGAACGCTGTCCCAGAGCCCGCTGCAGCAGTGAACGCTGTCCCAGAGCCCGCTGCAGCAGTGAACGCTGTCCCAGAGCCCGCTGCAGCAGTAAGCGCTGTCCCAGAGCCCTCAACTTCAAGCACTGTCCCAAGCGTTGTCCCCGAGTCTGCGGTCATGAGTGCTGCAGAGAGAGCAGCGGCCGATTCAGCTGCTAAGGCTGTATTACGCTCAGTTTCCGCAAGCCAAGAGATGCCGATTATCATCGCTGCAAGAACATTGTCCGAGTACTTGTCCTGTCTTGCCAAGATTCTAGAAATCCCTTTCAAGTCCCCAGATCCTGTGTCCCAGTCAGCTGCTGTGAGTGTTGTACCCCAGTCAACTGCCGTGAGCACTATACCCCAGTCAGCTGCAGAAAGCGTCGTACCCCAGCTTGCTACAAGGAGCTCCATTCCTCTCTCCGTTCCTCAGTCGCCTGCTACACCCCCAGTCTTGTGTCCTGTTGTGTCCCCTGCTGTTCCCCTGGTCAGGTTTCCCATTTCGTCGCCTTCTGTACCCCTGTCTGTATCCCCGGTCACCCCTGTCACCACTTCTCCCCGAACTGATTCCCCCAAGACTGTTCCTCCTGTGTCTCCTTCCAAGTCTGCCCGGACCCCTCGCCATGAGCCTTCGTCCCGTCAACCTAAGACCACAGTCCCACCCACCCACCCTGGACTTTCCCCCACGAACTTTGTTTTTCCTCCACCCCCCCTCCCTTGTTTGTTATTTTTATTGTTTCATCCTAACCCTGTTGTCATGTTTTCGTGTCTGCCTTTATTAGTTTTTGTCATGTATTGTTGGTTTGTGTCTATGTCTCAGTCGGTCTTGTCCCGTGTTTCATGTCCCCTCTAGGGAGCGTCTGGAAGCCGCTCCTTGGGGGGAGGGTTCTGTCATGATTCTGCCTTCATGTCCTAGATCTTTCTTGTTTTGAGGCAGGATCATGACAGACCCATGTTTTGTGTGTAAGCACATGGCCATTTGTTTGGCTGTGTGCTTGCGTTGTCTCGTCATGTAACCCCGCCCCCTTGTTATCTCATCTTGTTATCTTTATTGTATCATCGCCGTCACCTGTTTCCCTCATTAGTTTCTCCCTATTTTATCCCCTTGTGTTTGCTGTCCTGTGCTGGTTCATTGTTAATCACTGTGAGATCTGTTTCTGAGTAAGTCTGTTGAAAGTCCTGTTGAAAGTCTTGTCTAAGTAGTAGTATTGTTCCTGTTTCTGTTTTAGTCTAGTTTGCAAAGTGTTAGTCTAGTCTAGTCATCTCTTGTCTGTCTTGCCCTTGTTTTGCCCCCTCGTGGGTTTTGTTTTCTGGTTTTTGCTTAAATAAACCTTTTGTGTTGCACATATCGTCTGCGTTTGGGTTCTACCTCCACATCCCCTGACACACTCTGCATATGTGATGGGCATCAGTTATGCTCATCATCCTTTGAAGGCATCTTGACTAAAACGGCTCTATATTTAAAGAAGCACAGACAAAAGACCTGAACCGGAAGTGATGCGACCTGTTATACAGAATACAGAAGTTCATTGCTCATGTCCTGTTTTGTGCTGCTTAACCTTTTTTTCTCAAGGTTTCTTTTATGAATAAAAAAGTTCAATAGAACAGCATTTATTTGAAATAGAAATATTTTGTATCACTTTTGATCAATTTAATGTGTCAAATGCAATTATTGCATATTCATTTATTTCAATGAGAAACCTTAGTGACCCGAAACTTTACTTGTCATCGTGCTCTTTCCATTTAAGACAGAGAAGAAGAGAGATTTTTTTATACTTTTGTAATGCGAGTTAGTAACATGACTTTTCATCCAGGGGAACCTGGAAAACCAGGCCCTCCTGGACGTAAAGGACCACAAGGAAATCCTGGCAATCCCGGTGAGTGGATATAGATTTTTTTCCTTGCATTCTTCCATTTTCTAATGTCTGTCTTAACCAGCCCCGATGAGATTGTGATTCAGTCACATTAAGCTATCTGCACATACCTGCGCATACCTGTATAAAATGCATGTTAGAGGTAGTTTACAATTAAACTTTTGAGAGCATGTAAGCATTTACCTAGTTCCCTTATAGTCTTAGATGGAAATAGGGGTCCATGCGCACCCCCCGGCTTTTTTTATGCCACCTGATTTTTTAATCTTTAAAGTGTCTATTTTCAGAATCTACCAGGTACCAAGCTGAAATAATGTCCCAAAGGCTTCATTTTTAACCTGACCGGAACCCGAAAAATCTAAAAAATTATATAGAAAGTGGCATAACATTTGATGTAAACAACATACAGAGACAAATGAACACATTTTCCCATACAATTCTGACCCCAGGAATTTAATGGAATGGTTATTTTTGACATTTGACGACATATTGACCCTATTTCTGGACAAAAATTGCAAAAAATGGCCAAAGATGTGTAGAGGATCAACTATATTTTCGTTTTCTCAAGCGCATAGGGTGATTTTTTTTTCACAACCTGTTATTTCTTTATCATTCAAGTGTCTATTTTAAGATTAAATTGGGTACCAAGCAGAAATAATGTCCAAAATGCTTTATTTTTAACCCTTCTGTGTCAGGTTCAGAATAGGTGCAGTAAAAGGTTAAAATAAACCCCATTTCAGGCTGTTATTAGTATAATAAAAACATTGTCAAATAAGCTGTTTTTGACCATAGATGGTCAAGATGTTGTAAAATATAACAAATAACAATATCCCTGGGTCAGAATTGTATGGAAAAATGTGTCCATTTGTCCCTGTGAGTTATTTACATCAAAAGTTATGGCACGTTATATCACATTAGATTTTTCGCGTTTGGTGAAAAGGGTTAAAAATAAAGCATTTTGGACATTATTTCAGTTTGGTACCCAATTTAATCTTAAAATAGACACTTGAATGATAAAGAATAACAGGTTGTGAAAAAAAAATCACCCTATGCGCTTGAGAAAACGAAAATATAGTTGATCCTCTATAAATCTTTGGCCATTTTTTGCTATTTTTGTCCAGAAATAGGGTCAATATGTTGTCAAATGTCAAAAATAACCATTCCATTAAATTCCTGTGGTCAGAATTGTATTGGAAAATGTGTTCATTTGTCTCTGTATGTTGTTTACTTCAAATGTTATGCCACTTTCTACATAATTTTTAGATTTTTCGGGTTCCGGTCGGGTACCTCAAAGGGTTAAAAATGAAGCCTTTGGGACATTATTTCAGCTTGGTACCTAGCAGATTCTGAAAATAGACTTAGGTGGCATAAAAAAAGCCGGGGGGTGCGCGTGGACCCCTATTTCCATCTAGACTATTAGTGTCCGTCTACTTTTGTGATTGTCTTTTTCATTGCAATGTCTTTTTTATTCTTTGACATATTTTCATTTGATTTGTAATTAACTCAAGTAAACATTTAGCATGTTTAATGTAGACACACTAACACGTCTCATTTTGTAGGTATTATTGATAATGTACATGTGTGTACAAGTTATTGTATGTCCTTGTAAAGCATTGTCGTAATTGTTTGTTTGCCTGCCCGCATGTTGTTTTTGTGTGCATGTCCATCCTATCATGATGTCAACATTTGTCTCGTCATGTGTTTCGAGTGAACAGTTTGCGGTGAGCACAACATTTTAACTGTCACATGCTACATTCATTTATCCAACACATTTATGCAAGTAACATCATACCTAAATACATAAGACATTACACTACAGTTCAAAAGAAGTACGGCTAATCCACAGTGATAAGAGTATCTGTCTGTGACGTAGGTTACTACTGCCTTCCTGGAGAACGTGGAGAATGTGGACAGGTTGGAGAGAGAGGGCCTTTCGGATTACCAGGTGTCCAGGGGAGAAAAGGTGAGTTTTAAGACACTGGCATATGATCTTAAATTGATGATAATATAAAAATAAATGTTTCTTAAGCAGCAAATCACCCTATTAGAATGATTTCTGAAGGATCATGTGACACTGAAGACTGGAGTAATGATGCTGAAAATACAGTTTTGCATCACAGGAATAAATCACATTTAAATAGAAAATAGTTATTTTAAATTGTAATAATATTTCACAATAATTGACTGAATCTTTGATCAAATAAAGCAGCCTTGTTGAGCATAAGACTTCTTTTGAAAAAAATAGTTTAATTACCCAAAACTTACCCCAAAAAATTACTTTGTGCTTGTACTTTGTGTCAGGGACAATTACCAAAATGTTAAAACAAAAAAAAACATTTATTCTAAAATTTGTTGAAATATATATAGTACATTTTGTCATTTTTATACATTTTTAGTCATACATTTTAATCATGACTTAAGTGTCCAAAAACTTTTTAAGTGACTAAGCTATACTATAATCTATGATTTATCTCATAAATATGTTTATATCGAATATGTGCACTTTTTCATATTTTTCAAAAAAAAATCAAACACAGTAAAATATTTTAAAGTGAGCAGCTTGTTTTTTACTGAAGCATTATCAAATTATCCAAAATATGTAATAATTGAACATACAGGAGGAGGCACCTGTGTGAATGATTGATATGAATGTGCAGAACCTGCTTATAAGTATAAGAGCATCTTATCTAGTGCTGTCCATGGTGCTGCTTAATTCTGGATCTTTTGTCCTAGCTGTAAAGTTGTGTGTAGTGTGTATCAGTGCCCATTAGGGGGCGCAAAAGCATATTTTCTAACCACAGCATGAGCACCTGTGCTTATTATATTTTTTGTGTTCCCTTTCAGGTCCTGATGGGGGATGTGCATGTACCCCACCTGGTGATCTACCTGGCGATCGTGGTCCCCAAGGCCCTCCGGGTTACCCTGGTGATCCTGGGCGAAAAGGGGACCGTGGTCCCACTGGTGATGTCGGACTCATCGGAGAGAGGGGAATGGGAGGTGTTACCGTATGTAAACCTGGTTGAGATTCAAAATAAGTTTGTATTCTGCTTGTATATGTTTGTGTATCTAAGGATTTATTTTTGTTTGTGTCTGTTGTTGTTTCTCAGGGTCCCAGAGGCTTCAACGGTGTCCGAGGGATTAAAGGAGAGAAAGGAGGTGTTATGGTGTCATGCACAAAGGGTGAAGCATTTTTGCAATTTATAGATTATTGTTAGATATGTTAAACATTTTAAGACTAACCCAAAATGGTGTAACAACTAAGGTTATTTTCAATAGAATAATAAAGCATGAATTGGTTTGATGTTAAATGTTTGATAGTAGAATTGCAGGGCAGTTTCTTGATCCCTGAGCATTATGCCAAACTTTTGACAGATTTTTTCTTCTGAATTTTTGGATCAAGTTATCCATCAAATCCCTCATTTTAATTTTACATGTGAACCGACGTGCAATTATCAGAAATTGTAATGGAATTTTTGCATCATGTTAAAGGGGAGAAAGGTGACCTGGGATCTACTGGACCATATGGAAATCCAGGGTGTTATGGGAAGAAAGGGGCTGATGGGAAGATTGGTGCTCCTGGAGATCCTGGACCGCTGGTACGTCATAAAAATTCATAAAAAAGTTGTGCTGTACTATATACACAAACATTTTTATATATATATATACAGTAATGTACAGACATTAATTTCTTTAACAAACAACAACCTTTTTCTCTTCCCAGGGAGATAATCTTGTTGGACTGACAGGTGACAGGGGATGTCAAGGAGCTGTAGGTGTGAAAGGCTTCAGAGGTCCAACTGGTCCTCCTGGACCATGTATGATGGGGTCAAATGGGCGACGAGGGCAACAAGGGGACCCTGGACCTCAAGGCCAAACAGGGCCACCGGGTCCTAAAGGGATTCAAGGTAAGAGTCACAGTGCTGAGTAAGGTTTATATTCTATGTGAAAAATTGGTATCAAGCCACTATTCCAGCTGTATATAGTAAAAACTAATTTGTTGTTAACTATTGTTAACTTCTTGTATGGAGGAAGTAAAAAATAAAACAAAAAAAGATTTGTACACTACCATTAAAAATGTTGGCATCAATAAAAAAAAAATTCTTTTTTTATTAAGCAAGGTTGCATTAAATTAATCAAGCATGACATTCAAGACTTTTACATTATTACAAAAGATTTCTATGGCAAATAAATGCTGTTCTTTTTAACTTTCTATTGCTCATCCTGAAAAAAGTGTCACCATTTCACCAAAATATTAAGTTGGATATATTAATATAAATATTGGAGTAATGATGCTGAAAATTCAGCTTTGCCATCATGGGAATAAATGATATTTATACAGTTATTTTAAATTGTATTTTTGATCAAATAAATACATCCTTGGTGTACCTTAAGACAATGATTTCAGAAGCGTGAAAATGCATACTGACCCCAAATGAACAATAGTTTAAGTATGGTAGAGTATGGTCATTTGATTGTTGATTTTCTTGGTAGGTGAAACACTGCCCTGTGGGCCTGGCATTCGTGGAGCCACTGGTGGGAGAGGAATGCCTGGATGTAAAGGTAACATTTTAAAAGATTTTCTGATGAAAGAGTGTGAAAGAAGGATGGATGGGAAAAAAAGAAATGATGCAACTGAAGGAATAACAATAATGTACCTTAAAGTGTAGAGTTTCCTCAAAGGTTCCCTGTATGTTATATTTGACATACTCGCTTTTGCTTATTACTTAGTGACATAGTTATTGATGTTTTGTCGTAAAATGTTTTGGACTGATGAAGTTATTCTGTTGTGTGATAGTGTTGAATGTCTTCAAATTGCAGTATGAATTTTGCAGCTCAGATGGCTGATTAATGATCAAATACAGTTTATGGCCAAAACCTTAATTTTTCCTTCCAGGTGAGAAAGGTACACTTGGAAATCCAGGATACAAAGGAAATACTGGACCAAATGGTCCCAAAGGAGAGAATGGAGACCCTGGTGATTTTGGGTGTAGCGGACTGAGAGGTAGAGATTATAACTATAATTTGAGAGCTAGTCACATATTTGAGGTTTTGGTGCATTTTAATTTTTATTGAACTTTATGCATTATGGATTACTTGATTATGCATTACTTGAATAAACCCTCTTGATTCTATTCAACATAGGGGTTGCACAGACCAGTCAACTTTAATGCTCTGCCATGACACTTTAAGCTCGACGTCGGCCAGTCGCTGATCATGGAAATAGATAATAAATAGGAAGATAATAGGTAACAGGATAAGAAATCTTTGAAGTCCACTTTTACGTTCTGTTTCCAACAGTTAAAATAACAAATAAATGCATCCTCAGAGAGCGCTCCACTAGATATGTTTGATTTTACCATCTGAATGCTCATAATTTATATATATATCAACCATAGCTGTCCACAAGGCAACCCGCGTTCGAGTGTCAGCTTGAGGTTCAGGCTTATTTGTTCATAATCACGTCATCAGCGACTAGTCGATGTCGACTATGTCAACCCCTAAAGCCGGTGCCACCGGCTTTGGCCCTTCATCGCTGCTCGCAGCTATATTTATATATATCTATATTTATATATATATATATTTATATATATATATATATATATATATATATATATATATATATATATATATACACTCACCTAAAGGATTATTAGGAACACTATACTAATACTGTGTTTGACCCCCTTTCGCCTTCAGAACTGCCTTAATTCTACATGGCATTGATTCAACAAGGTGCTGAAAGCATTCTTTAGAAATGTTGGCCCATATTGATAGGATAGCATCTTGCAGTTGATGGAGATTGTGGGATGCACATCCAGGGCACGAAGCTCCCGTTCCACCACATCCCAAAGATGCTCTATTGGGTTGAGATCTGGTGACTGTGGGGGCCATTTTAGTACAGTGAACTCATTGTCAAGTTTAAGAAACCAATTTGAAATGATTCGAGCTTTGTGACATGGTGCATTATCCTGCTGGAAGTAGCCATCAGTGGATGGGTTCATGGTGGTCATAAAGGGATGAAAACGATGCCCAATTGGCACTAAGGGGCCTAAAGTGTGCCAAGAAACCATCCCCCACACCATTACACCACCACCACCAGCCTGCACAGTGGTAACAAGTAGGGTTGTTCCTATTCCGATACTAGTATCGGAAATGCCGCCGATACCAATAAAAATTCTGGCATCGGTATCGACGAGTACATCTACCCAACGTACCGATCCGATACCATTTTATTAAACAATACCTAGTTAAGCACGCTAGCTTTGCTTTACGCTGCGAATCGGAGATCAATTCTTCTTCGCTGCTCTAAACAGTGGTTGCTTGTGGCAAAACAGGAAGTTGTGCTGTTGCCACAAGCAACCACTGTTTAGAGCAGCGAAGAAGAAATGAAAACGCAAATTTTCAGATGCAGGCGCACGACAAGCGCATAATAATGTAAGAGACGCTGGTGCCCAACATCAAATGGCAAACGTAATGAAAATGGAACAAAACTGCGCTACTCGTTATTTTGTGCTTCCCGGACCATTAAACAGTTTGGAACAATGCAGCGCGAGCCGATCTTGACTTGATCAAGCTACACTGTTACTACACAGCGCTAAGAGATCCAAGAAAGCATTTGAATTCGCCACTGAAGTAATAACATCGCTGCGAGATCTAGTGAGAAAGCATTCACATTTCTCCGTTATTAACGGATCAAACAGCGCTGACATGGAAACCAGGAACATTGTGCTTTCAAGTAACGTTATGTCGGTTTTATTTTGACATTATGAATAAAATTGCTGCCCTCAAATGTTAATCTGAAATAAAATAAACCTTTGTTTATAACTTAACTACTACAATATTACATTTAATTTTTTTTATAAGGAGCTGTTTTTGTTTTATATGTCAATTATAGCTACATCATTGCTCAAAGTAAAAAAATGATCATACTTTGATGTTAATAAAAAAATAAAAAATGTAAATCAAGGAAATTTCTCTGGCATTTCTTTCTTTTTGCTGTATTGAAAACGTACCGAACCGTGACACCAGTGTATGGTATCGAACCGAACCGTGAATTTTGTGGACCGTTCACCCCTATTATTCATATATAATTTTTTAGATTCCTAGATTTATTTGTTGCACTTTTTATACAGTTATATTGTAAAACTAAAATACCTTTTATAAAATAATTCTATCAATTCATACAGGGCTAGTATGAATTGCAGCTGTATACACACCCAGGTATCGGATTAGTACTCGGTATCGGCCGATACCCTGAGTCCAGGTATCGGAATCGGTATCGGGAAGGAAAAAAGGGTATCGGAACATCTCTAGTAACAAGGCATGATGGATCCATGTTCTCATTCTGTTTACGCCAAATTCTGACTCTACCATCTGAATGTCTCAACAGAAATCAAGACTCATCAGACCAGGCAACATTTTTCCAGTCTTCAACTGTCCAATTTTGGTCAGCTCGTGCAAATTGTAGCCTCTTTTTCCTATTTGTAGTGGAGATGAGGGGTACCCGGTGGAGTCCTCTGCTGTTGTAGCCCATCCGCCTCAAGGTTGTGCGTGTTGTGGTTTCACAAATGCTTTGCTGCATACCTGGGTTGTAACGAGTGGTTATTTCAGTCAAAGTTGCTCTTCTATCAGCTTGAATCAGTCGGCCCATTCTCCTCTGACCTCTAGCATCAACAAGGCATTTTCGCCCACAGGACTGCCGCATACTGGATGTTTTTCCCTTTTCACAACATTCTTTGTAAACCCTAGAAATGGTTGTGCGTGAAAATC
Organism: Scardinius erythrophthalmus; assembly: GCF_964197995.2. Taxonomy (NCBI): domain Eukaryota; kingdom Metazoa; phylum Chordata; class Actinopteri; order Cypriniformes; family Leuciscidae; genus Scardinius; species Scardinius erythrophthalmus. The sequence continues at coordinate 26,146,732 of NC_138227.1, read as the reverse complement.
CCAGTAACTGAGCAGATTGTGAAATACTCAGACCGGCCCGTCTGGCACCAACAACCATGCCACACTCAAAATTCTTTAAATCACCTTTCTTTCCCATTCTGACATTCAGTTTGGAGTTCAGGAGATTGTCTTGACCAGGACCACACCCCTAAATGCATTGAAGCAACTGCCATGTGATTGGTTGATTAGATAATTGCATTAATGAGAAATTGAACAGGTGTTCCTAATAATCCTTTAGGTGAGTGTATATATATATATATATATATATATATATATATATATATATATATATATATATATATATATATATATATATATATATATATATATCTTTTATATATACTGTATAAAAGACAGAAAATATTACTTTTATTAATTATTCTATATCTGCATGATATGTCCACAGTATCAGCTTGACTAGAACGCATCCATTAGAAAAGTATTATAAATCTAATATCTCTGCCATATCATCCGCAGGTCCAGATGGATATTCAGGAGATCCAGGTGACACTGGCCCCGACGGCAACAGTATAAGTGGCTCACCTGGCACACCTGGATGTCGTGGACCCCAGGGTCTGAAAGGGTCTTTTGGAGACTGTGTTATTGGGGCTCCAGGACCGATGGGCCCCTTTGGGGTTCAGGGATGTCAGGGCCCTAAAGGTGTACCTGGACCTCCTGGACCAATTGGATTGCAAGGTACTGCATTGACAGTTAAATAATATCTGGCGAACAGCAATATGATTATGATATAAAGAAAGAAATAGTATTTAAGGTTCATTAACTAAAATAATTAAATAATTAAATAACTTTTTCTGCAGGTACACCAGGTATTCCAGGACGTCCTGGAAGAAAAGGGGAAAAAGGAGAGGATGGTAAACAAGGGGCACCTGGTTTCCCAGGTGGGAGACCAGAAAAATGTGACGAAGGACAAGCTGGTCCACCTGGCAAGACTGGACCACCAGGCATTTGTGGACAGAGAGGTCAGTAGAGACCACTGTATCGACAGAAGCTTGTTAGGATTGTTCCAATAACAATAATGTCACTTTTCTGTGTTAGGCTGCCCTGGAGAGAAAGGATCACTTGGGGAGCAGGGACCTCCAGGCATTGGAGCTAAAGGAGACCCTGGTAAGCCTGGTTTCCCAGGCATTCAAGGATGCACAGGCCTTCAGGGACCTTCAGGACTCAAAGGAGACAATGGAAATCCTGGATTTACTGGACCAAAGGGTAAAAGAGTCTTTCCACAGGTCTTGATGTGCTTTAGGGAGTTTATTCAATGAATGTACCCTGTTATGTGACCTTATTTAAACAAATGCCTAACTGTGGTTTGTAACATTTTGGTTGCCTGAGAAAATGTACAGTTAAGATGGATGTTACTATCAATGTTCTATATGTACTGCTTTACAGTACGATTTTGAAAGTGTTTTTGTAAGAAGTATCTTATGCTCAGAAAAGTTGCTGTTGATCAAAAATACAGTTATATTGTGAAATATTATTACAATTTAAAATAACTGTGACTCTATTTTAATATATTTTAAAATGTAATTTATTCATGTGATGGTAAAGCTGTATTTTCAGCATCATTACTCCAGTCTTCAGTGTCACGATCCTTCAGAAATCATTCTAATATGATGATTTGTTGCAAAAAAAAAAAGTGGTATTACTATTGATGAATAGAAATTACACATGGACTGCATTTATTTCAAATTTAAATATTTTGTAACATTATTGTCTTGCTGACCCCAAACTTTTGAACGTTAGTGTATTACATTTATGTTAACATTAGCTTCAACACTAAAATGTGTTAGGCCAATTTTAAATGTGTGTGCTTTAGATATTTAGAGTCAAAAAACAAAGAAGGTGTCAGTGGGACACATGATTCTCACCTATCATATAACATCTCAGGTTTCCCTGGATTTCCTGGTCAAGATGGCTGTGCTGGCAACACAGGGCAGACGGGCCCTTTAGGGGCTCCTGGACAAAAAGGCCTTAGGGGTCTGAATGGATGTCCAGGTTTCCCAGGGAGAAATGGAACCAAGGGCCAGAAAGGTACTTCAAAACAGTGTGAAACACCATATTGTCATACTTTAGGTCAGGTCTAATGTGATGATGGCAGTTAAAGGTTCCAATTTTTTTCTTTACAGGATGCATTGGACCTCCTGGACCTCCAGGAGACGTGATTTCAGTGCCAGTCAAAGGCCGGGTAGGACCACCTGGACCTAATGGGGAGAATGGTTTCAGTGGAGAAAGGGGTAAATTTGTAACAGATTGTTTACACCTGGTATTAAGATGCGTTTTGGTCTATCAGATCACCAAACGAGGGACGAGGGAGACACATACCCCTTTTACCCCTGGTGTTTTAATCCATCTCTTTTGTCCACTTTCAAACACTTCTGTCCTGATTTCTTTGAGGGGAGGGTCTAGGGGTGAGTAAATGTTTGCTTTTTTCAGATCTTTGGATCTAATGGACAAAATAAGCTCACGCAATTTACATATGAACTAAGGCTGTCAACTTTAGTCGTTTAGTCGACTAATCGGTCGATGCCGTCTTGGTCGACTGACATTCTCATTGGTTGACCAGTCGCATAATTTTTTTTTTCACCAATAAAGAAAATTTCATTGATTTACTCCTTGATATTTATTCCTTTATAAGCAGTCATATATTACTGTATTCTAAATATAATTAGCCTATGTTTTAGGACTTTGGTCGACTAAGCATTTCTTTGGTTGACTACAGCCATAATATGAACATGACCAGAGACGACGGGAAAACACATAGAGCAGCAGCTTTAGTTTCTGCTCTGACATTAAAACCCTATAACACGTAATGTCGTGTAATTGGACAGTTAGAAATCAGGAATGGTGAGAGAACATTGTGCTTGATACATTTTTGTCTCCAAACTAAACTTGGGTCTTCAGCTGAAAAAGTTTAAAACCCATCTGACATAAACTATGCTTATGCATCAAGTCAGTATGCGGAGAGTAAGCGATGTTTTGTGGCTGTTCGAACACATTCAACCACATAAGCGTTTGCACTATGAAAGCAATCCGGTCGAATACAGTTTCGACTACCTCTGAAAGTGGTCGAAAGTGGACAAGCTCAAAACGTTTTATTTACACCTGTATTTAGCGTCGTCCACTTGTGATCCGATGGACCAAAACAAATCTTAATACCAGGTGTAAACAGGGCCTCAGATCCTATGTTGGTTTCTAACTTTGATAGAAAAGACCTTCATCAGATCACGTAGTTTCTACTTCTTAATTCTCAGGTAATAAGGGTGAACCAGGTCCGCCTGGACCACCAGGGTATCCAGGACCTAATGGACCTCCTGGCTTTGAAAGTGGCTTTCGTGGACCGCCAGGCGTTCCTGGGTGTCCCGGTGAGCCTGGCACACGTGGGCGACCTGGACCGAAGGGAATTGTGGGATTCCCAGGGGAAAATGGTGATTCAGTGAGTGGATGGTCTTTTATTCATATGAATCTTATTTTTTAATTCTTGCCAAATTATTTGAGTTTTGTTGTTGGTTTGATTGTCTTTGACACAAACACAGATAGTGTACATAAACAGTTGTGTAGATAAACTGACCATATATGTAGGATTTAGCCATTAACACGTTTGTTTGTAGGGTGATCCTGGATTGACTGGTATGACAGGAACCCCTGGTTTCCCTGGGTTAGATGGCCCTAAAGGTAAAATACAACGCTTGAAACTTTGCATACTCAAACCAACACTACTCTTCAAAAGAATTTTTTAAATGTTTTCGAAAGAAGTGTCTTATGCTCATCTAGGCTGCATACTGTATATTTGAATAAATTGAATGTATATTAAAATATAATTTATTCCTGTGATCAATGCTGGATTGTCAGCATCATTACTCCAGGCTTCAGTGTCACATGATCTTTCAGAAATCATAATAAATGTGCTGATTTGCTGGAATGTTGAAAACACTTGTGCTGCTTAATAGTAGAAACTAGGATTCTTTCATTAGAAAGCTAAAAGAACAGCATTTATTTGAAATAGATTTCTTTTTTAACAAAGTATCAGCGTTTACTGTCAGTTTTGATCAAATAAATGCATTGTTGGTGGATTAAAGTATTAATTTTTCTTACGATATGATAAAATCGTACTGACACCAAACCTTAGAACAGTAATGTATGTAGTCAAAGCTACAACCCTTACAAACACTACACAATCATTATATATTAAATCTGCACATTTTAAGTCTCATGTGAAATGAGATCTATTGCAAAACCTCCTTGTACTGTGTTGAATAGGTGACAAAGGTGAGTCTATTGGTGAGCCAGGACGAACAGGTGAGAGAGGGCCCTGTGGAGAAAAAGGCGTGTCAGGTATGGTTTTCTTAACGTTTACTTCATATAATTAACCCTTCTTGTAATATATATTTCTATAATACAGAAATGCATTTAAAAAAAATAATAATAATTATAAAAAAAAATTAAAAGTTCTGAGCTATAGAAACATCTCTTTTCTCCCCAATAGCTCCTCCCGGTGACAAAGGAGACTGTGGTGACCCTGGACGAAAAGGGCCTTGTGGAAAATGGGGTCCACCTGGACCACCTGGGAACCCTGGCCATTGTGGACCTCCTGGTAAAATACCCATTGTTAAACAGATCAATCTGGCTCTAAAATAGTGGATAAATGTGCACTTGTGACTAGGGATGTCACGATGAGGAAATGTCCCCACCAGTAAATGAACTTGCGACAACAAAGGTATTACCGATAACACAGGGGTTTAGGGGAGACAGTGACCAAATCCTCCGTCACTTTTAATTGAAATCTAACTCCTGCTGACTGTGCTGTGACTCTGGAACAGAGCAGAAGCTTTCAGTTTAAAATTTTACAGTTCGTTGTCCAACTGGCCCGAATACCATGTGACACACACCGGTGACTATGACTACCGCAGCAAGCCTACATCATCTCAATTCCATAGTCATGCACCATATTAAGTTTTGCTGTGTTCTCAAATAGTGTTCTTTCTGCTTTACAGGTGTGGTTGGGGCCCCAGGTCCATGTGGAAGACATGGTCCAGAGGGTGCTCGAGGGCCTTCAGGTCCGCCAGGCCCTAAAGGAAACATGGGATGCCCTGGCCTTAGAGGTTTGAACACTTAAGGCCCGTTCACACCAAGCCCGATAACTATAAAGATAACGATAAAGATAACTATATATGTGTCCACACCAGCGACCGATAACGGTCTTTTTATTCTAAGCACGCGCGCCCGGATGATCTAGATTCATTTTAAATGCGCGAGACCTTTAAATTAGAATGGATTCTGATTGGCTGTCAGTGTTTTATCTTTCGACCGCTGGAAAAAAATCTTTCTGAAAGTGATCCCAACGATATCGTTCCTCATATGTTTATAAAAAAAAAATTCAAATCATATATATAGTGATATTCACTAATTTCAAAATCAACATTTGAATAAATATCTTATTACTTATATCTAATTACTGTGTGTCTGCCTATAGACAAGCCTATATTATTTCATGAATTTCTGTTGGTCATATAACAAGGAAAATGCATATAGAACATAAATATTGATAGATTAAAGTTATATATATATTTTTTTTATTGTTTTCATATTTATAGTATTTTGGGACAAAATATTATAGTAATCTTATAGGAATACTATAATAATTTGGGACATACTAAATAAGTACGATAAGACTACTATAGCAGCTTAAAAATATTATAGAGGTATTACAGAACATCACAGAAGTATGTTATGTTCTGTAATACCTCTATAATATCCTAGAGCCACTATAGTATTTCTATAGTAGTCTTATAGTACTTCTATAGTAATATTTTGTCCCAAAATACTATTTTCCTAACCAACACATATACGTATATTTTCTGTCATTTAACGTCATTTAACGTCGGTCATCCTCATTAATGCATTTTAAATTGTTTTCATATTTAGATATGACGGCCAGAAAAAATTAAGCTATGTTAAGTTTTTGTTATGTTAAGTTTTTCAGTGCCATTGACTCCCATTATTTTTCGGCGTTTTCCTTCAGTTTTCAGTCCGTAATGGCGGCCGCGCCGTCACATCATGGGGGCAACTGTTGCTATGGAGCGTTCTATTGAGTTTCGCCTCTTGGGCTTCTATACTCTTTGGTTGTGGTGTGAACTCTGTTATTCTTTAATATGGAGAACATTTTTTAGAATTATATCTTTATCGTTATCTTTATAGTTATCGCCCTTGGTGTGAACGGGCCTTTATGCTATGTACAAAGTGATGCTGCCGTTAATTTTAAAAATAGAACAATCATGCATACATTTTAAACTTGAAAACGTGCATTTTAAACATACTTTTTTTGATAATTAATTTATCACTTGCAGGATCTCCAGGGCTCCCAGGGCTTCATGGGCTAGATGGCTTGAAGGGTGTCAAGGGTGAGATTGGATCTCGAGGTGAGATACATGTGCAATCATTTGTGCTATCAGAAGTTTTGTTGTTGCCTGCTTGCCATCCCTCTGACTCCCTCTCTCCTTCGTTGTGCTTTAGGGTTGGGTTTAAAAGGTGATAGAGGCAATACAGGACTGACTGGAGACAAGGGGGATCCAGGAGACCCAGGGTTGTGTGGGATTTCAAAAAATGGTGTTCAAGGTCCAGAAGGACCGCCGGGATGCCAAGGTATATGACTCAAAATCCTATTCAACCTATTAACCATGACAAGTTTCCATAAACATATTAAGCAGCAAATTCAACTCTGATAATTATAAGAAATGTTTCTTGAGCAGCGAATCAGCATATTATGATGATTTCTGAAGGATCATGTGACTGAAGAATGGAGTAATGATGCTGTAAATTTTACTTTGCATTACAGGAATAAATTACATTTAAAAATACATTTAAATAGGAAAATGTTATTTTAAATTGTAATAATACTTCTCAAAATGAACGGTGATATTTTTTATTAAATAAATGGGTAACACTTTACAATGAGGTTCAATCTGTTGAAGGGGTCATGACATCTTTTGACACAAAATAGGTCTTTGTAACCATTAAAACATCCTGTGAGTTTCATAGCTTAAAACATCCTCCTCAATATAAACCAAGCCTTTATTTAATCAAGCTCCAAAAATGACTCATTTGGATATTTGTGACATCACTAGGGCAAATATATATGCATATGAGTGCCTCCAGAGCAAGGCATCGACGAATAGTTATACACAGGGCCTAAAATAAACTTTTTGCCACAACTGCCAATGGCCGGTGACTTAAGAAAATGTACCGGCCATAAATATTTTTTATCGGCTCTTTTTGTAATTATGACACCAATCATTTTAGATACCAGTGAAAATTTGCAATTTTCAGGTGCAGAAATTACTTTAATCTTAGGAAGTACTTTAATCTTCACTGTTGTCTTTCTCCTTTTTTGAATAGGTGATCCTGGTCCAATGGGTCCTCCTGGATTTCGTGGTGAAGAATGTAAGATTCTTAAACCTGGACCTTGTGGAAGACAGGGTTTCCCTGGGCTAGATGGACCTCCAGGTGTGTGTGGTCATTTGGAGAAGAGTTTTCATTAAAAAAGTGCATGATGTCAATCCTGGCGTGGCACAATTGATGCATACAAATAAGATTTGAGAGCTAAGGTGGATGGCAGTATGTGTTTATGTATAAGATTATGTATTATCTGCATGGTCTGTGTTTTGCTGTTTCAGGGCCCATGGGAGAGATGGGAGAGCCAGGCAATGTCTTCGCAGTGTGTGGTGATTTTGGTGCCCCAGGTGTTCCTGGATCACCAGGATGTAAAGGAGAAAAAGGATGCCTTGGGTCCAACGGCCCGCCAGGGTATCAGGGCCCAGAAGGTCCAAAAGGTAAAATAATCAGCCTTAAGTGTCTAAAAGGTGCCACTATACATGCACTTTTTGTGAAACTATATGCTTTCCAGCAGTTTTGTTATTTAGGTTTTTCTATTATTATTATTCCACAGGTGAAAAAGGGGGATGTGGGCTTATGGGCCTTCCGGGACCCTGTGGCCCCATGGGTGATTGTGGACCCCCAGGACCCTGTGGTGCAAAAGGAGAGAAAGGGGACACAGGTCTGTGGAGCCTTCAGATCATCAAGTTGGCCGTCTTATAAATCAATAAAGTTATAATGTATACCCCAATCTCTCTCCCTTTGTATTTGTAGGTCTAAAAGGAGAGCCTGGCGATGTCAGAAGACCTAAGCCTTGTTATCCTTCTCCGGGCCTTCCTGGTGCTTCTGGTCCATCTGGCCCAGATGGTGAAGTTGGAGTAGACGGACCTAATGGCAGTGAGGGACCGAAAGGTACAACAGCAGGGTGTATATTTGTAACCAGGATTCATTTGATCATGAAGTATCTCCTATTCTTGGCAGTGTTGTTATTGTTAAGTTTAAACTAAGCTAATTAATTAAATCAGCTGCAGTCTGTAACTTTTAGAGCTCTAGCGGTTTATAAACAGAACTGCATGCGTCTTGCAGAAGAACATTGTAGTCAGAGTTACTTCTCTGTGTTTATGTCTATGACAAGTCACGCAGGTACTGGGCTACTCCACAGTGGTGCTGACCCGAACCAGTCTGAGTATAAACACTTATTATAGGTGTAACGTAGTGATTCAGACAAAAACACGGTTTAGAAACGGTTTATGGATTCATGATGTACTCACTTATTATATAAATTGTGTGTATTTTGAACACAAAAAATAGTTAAGGACTGAAGCTTTAAGTTAAAATAAAATATCAAAAATATAAAATGATTTAAATGTTTTAATTTAAATGTTTCCTTGGCAACTAACTGAAATAAATAAGCTTAAGTACGGAAATTACTAAAACTGAAATAAATGAAAAACTAATTAAAGCTATATTTAAAAAATATATATATACAAAAGCACATTACGAAAATAAAGCACTGAATAAAGTCCAATTCAACTTAGTATATAAATAATACTAACAATACACTAATTCTTGAATGACAAGACTATATTGCTAAATTATGTTTGCAAAAAAGCACCATAGATTCTTTATTGAAGTAGTCCTGCAAAATCACAGGTGGTCACCCTAGTAGAGTTTACAGTGTAGTTTCTGCTCAGGTGTGAAGGGATCAAAGGGAGCTGATGGGTTACGTGGACCTCCTGGGCCAGTAGGACCAGACGGACCTTCTGGAAACCCTGGATATGAAGGCGCAAGAGGACCAATAGGCTCTCAGGGTATGTACTTGTGTACCGTTAACAACTTGATGGGCCCTATCTTACACCTGGCGCAATGCAGCACCAAGCGCGATGCAAGTGTTTTTTGCTAGTTTCAGCCCGACGCAGTTATCATTTTCAAGTCCTGCACCATGTTGTTTAAATAGCAAATGCATTTGCTCCCATTTGTGCACCCATGGGCGTGCTGGTCTGAAAACGAGGTGTGTTCAGGTGCATTGTTGGAGCATTGCTATTTTGTGGCAACAGAAATAGACTGCGCCATTGACTAACTGAAACCTGGTCTAAAGTCAATGGCGCAATCTTTTTTTTTGTTGTTATTTAAAGAGCGCGTTAGTAATGTGCACCTAAAGGCGGGTCCACAACGTGCATACACTGCTTATTAAACACACAGGGCAGCAGCACACAAACATGCCAAATTTTCAAAATAGAAGGATTACAATGTAAAAGATTATTATTGTGTACATAAAGATATGGTTTACCCGTAGATGGTCTGCTTGTGCACTTTTACCTCGCGCACAAGCAGTTCCGTTTGCGCTCTGGAGACACGTTTGGTCTTTCCACTATCAAATTCCATCATGTAAATAGCGATTCTGCCATGGCACGAGCACAACTGACATTTAAAGGGAATGGGAGATGAGACTCCCAAAACACACCCATTACTCAGTATGAGAATAGGGACAACGCTTTAGACCATGCGCCTGGCGCGCCGACCATTTTTCCCATCGTTAAACTAGCAAAAGTGGATTCGGACACGCCCTAAGTGAACTTGCGCCCTGCGCTTTAGACCATGCGCTTAGATCGTTAAAATAGGGCCCAAAGAGTGTTTACTGACTCAACTAGGCCTGACACTGTTGTATCTTCTTTCCTCCTTCTATTCAATCATTCATCAACTGCATTTACATTCATTCATTTTAGCAGATGTTTTTATCCAGAATGACTCACATTGAGTCATTCATCAACCCAACCATTTGTCCATCACTTTTTCTATCTCAGGACTCCAAGGACCAGAGGGTGATCAAGGTCCTCCTGGAATCAATGGGGGCTCCTCGGGCTTCCTTGTGGTGATGCACAGCCAGTCTGAGATTGTGCCAACTTGTCCCCTGGGCCTAACCGCGTTATGGACCGGGTACAGCCTGCTATATATGCAGGGTCAGAAGAGAGGACACATACAAGACCTGGGTATGTGGCTAATACACACGGTCACACTCAAAAGTGCCTGTGATTCCATTAAATGTTGACTAGGTTCTGGAACAGAGAAGTTTAGTTATTTTAATCACTGAGATACTATTATAGTTTTTTATATATATTTTGAATTAGTTTTTATTTTTGTATTTTCTGTTTTCATTTAAGTTTTAGTCCGTTTTAGTAATTTTGTTGTGTTTTTGTCATTTTTATTTGTTATTGTTTTAAATGTTTATATAGTTGTATTTAGTTATTTTAGTTCAGTACATCAAAAAATATTGCTTTGGCAACTAGCTGAAATAAAATAAGGTTTTTTTTTTTGTTTATTTGAGTTAAAACTTTTATTTTTAATTTAAGCAACAAATATTTTGTGCGTTTTTTTTTGTTTTGTTTTTTACTATAAAAACCCTGATATCAACACATCACATTGACATGTGACATATTCAAACTTATTTTTGTGTGTGTTTTCACCAGGCCAGGCAGGTTCATGTGTACCGGTGTTCAGCACCATCCCGTTCTCCTATTGTGATATGGACTCCTGTAATTACTCCAGCCGCAACGAAAAATCCTATTGGCTGTCTACAACCGCCCCGATTTCTATAACGCCTTTAAAAGGAATGGAAATTCAGGCACACATCAGCAGGTGTGTGGTGTGTGAAGCTTCATCGCCAGCCATTGCAATACACAGTCAAGACATGTCTACACCACTTTGTCCACCAAACTGGAGAAGCCTCTGGATCGGATATTCATTCATTATGGTAAGAGAAGAGAAGTACAGCTCTATTCCAAACCCTAGTAAGCTTTTCTCACAAATAATGCATGTCTGTCCATTTATATAATCAAAATCCACTTTAGATCGCAATCGGCAGTTATTACAAGTACTTGATGATAGGTTTCAAGCAAAAACCGTAATTATCTTATAAATTGTGACATGTAATTTGATGCTAATTGTAGCTAATGCACCTGTTACCTAGCTGCGATTATACTTAAGATGAATTTGGTCAAAATAATTCTCGTAAGGTCTCATGTATAGTTATATATACTCTTATAGTTTGTGTTTCTGGTGTAGTGCCAAACTTTATTTATCTCAATTTACTGTTGTTTTTGTGCAGTGGACGAGGTTAAAGCTACACTGTGTAATATTTTAAGTTGATTTTTAGCAAAAAACACTTTGTTCTTTCAAAATTATACGTTTTCATTAATGTGTAATCACTTCAACAAACTAATTAAACATCTCGTAAGTGTATAATCTGCCATTTAGAATACATACGAGCGAGTCGCTCGAATGGCGGAAGCCATGTTGCGCATCCATCTTGAAAATACACTAGACAAAGAGGGACATACCTGGAAATTCAAGCTTCGCCTTTCGCGTTTTTACACTCAGTGGCACCGAGACGAATGCGAGAGGGAGATTACTCGCGACTGCCAGCAGATTTGAAATAATACGGCCACCGTAGGAGTTAAAACGCCCTCGGAATGGGAGGGGCTAGAAAGTAATTTTCAGTTGGTAGTCATTCAGTTGGTAGTCAATATTTTTATTGTGTCGTTGCTAGCATCATGCTAACATCATACTCAAAAGTTTGGGGTCAGTAGGATTTTTTTTTTTTTTTTTTAAGAAATGTATCATTTTATTCAGCAAAAATGTTTTAAATTGTTCAAAAGTGACAGTAAAGACATTTAAAATGTTACAAAAGATTTATATTTCAAATAAATGCTGTTCTCTTGAACTTTTATCTATTTATTAAAGAATCCTGAAAGAAATGTATCACAGTTTCCATGAAAAATGTTAAGCAGCAAAACTGTTTTCAACATTGATAATAATAAAAATGTTTCTAGGGCAGCAAATCATCATTCACTTAAGACTGGAGTAATGATGCTGGAAATTCAACTTTGGTCACAGGAATAAATTACATTTACAAATAAAAATCAGTTATTCAATTATTCAATTCATTTTTAATCAAATAAATGCAGCCTTTGTGAGCATACTCAACCTCAAACTTTTGAGTAGTAGTGTGTATCTCTTTACATTATAAAGCAATCACATGATGCAACTTAATTTCGGTGTTCCAGTATGCAGGAGCAGAGAAAGAGGGAGGTGAACAGTCTCTGGCGTCAACGGGAAGCTGCTTGCAGAACTACCGCAGTCAGCCGTTCGTGGAGTGCAGAGGTCCGGTTGGCACATGCCAGTATTTCGCCACCAGCTACAGTTTCTGGCTGACAAAAGTGGACGCGCAACACATTAACTCCAATACTCAAAGTCCTGTGCAGAAGAACCACGACAGCATCAGCAAATGCAGCGTCTGCATGATGAATGATCCCAACTATTGATACAAGTCATGCATGATTTCTTAAAAAAAAAAAAACTAAAAAACAACAACTGCACTGAGAATGCACATCAACAGGTCACTGGATTGGAAGTGATTGAGATGCTTTTGGTCACTTTTTTTTTTTTTAAAGGATAAAATGGACATAATTTGTGACCTTTTTTTTTTGATGAACTACAGGCTGTGAACTTTTTACTTCACTGGATTTGTTCCAACATAGCTCTGTCTAACATGACTTATTTTACATCTTTACCCAGTGCACATCTTGTTTCTAGTTTTTATTACATAAAAACCAATACCATTTGCACAAATTCCTATACACCAATATTCATGTTCTCCCTGGTTCCTTGTATCAGCAACTATTATGTTTGTGTGCACATTATCAAACATTATCCGCACAATATTGTATTGCTAGTTTAGGTCTATGGTGCTTATAGGTCTTTAACCTAAAAGATGAATACTAAACCTTGATAATGAAACACTCGTGATCCAGTGAAATCAAATAGGAACGCCTGCTAGCAGCTATTGCCTTTGCTAGCTAAATTGATATTGCGGTCAGTGTAAAGGCACCTTTTGTCAAGTAGGTGCAGTTTTCTCTATAGAAATTAACAAATGACTGTTAAAAAGATAGACTTGAAAATCTCATTTTCTTGAATTCAAACCAAGCATTTTGTGGAGCATCAAAGTGTGGTCAATTTTCACCTTGTTCAGCACATCCAGTGGGCAAAAGCCAGTAATTTTGATAGGAATCCAAGCGATCTAGAATTTCACTTGAGGACAAAAGATTTCCTCACACAGATTTAACAAAAGGTTTAGGTTGGTCCAACAGAAATCTGCTTGGACATCTGTGTGAACTGTGCGTCATATGTAGCTACACTATTGACATAAGAAAAAGTACTTTCTTTTCTCTTTTTTTGCACACCAAATGTTGAAACCAAACGTTTTCCGTTTATTTTCTTTAACTGAAATAAGGAACTAAAGTAAATCAAGACAACATTTATAAAGCTGTTGGCTTGTAGAATGTTCAAGAAGATTTCAAAGATTTAGTCATTTTGGGAGACAATTTAATCTAATCAAGGTGTACATTATTATCTGCTATGTTTCCACGCAAACACAAAGATGTGCATAAATTGAAAAAAAAATGCACCATGACCTCGAGCCAAATCCCCCCCCCCCCCCCCCCCCAGAAGCCTTTTTTCCCTTGGTTGAACATTTTTAAAGTTAGAGCTTATTTTGAGATATCAGCAGGATGGCTTAGTGCAGACGCCAATGGCTCCAAATTTGTATCTCGTAAATTACCCCACTAATAATGCCCAGAATGGTACCAAACTTCTACAGTAGTACAAATAGGTTCTGTACTCATAAAACGAGGCATTGGAAAGTTTGTAAGTACATCAGGAGTTTATTTAAATAACACTTGCCTGACGGCTCATGCTACCGCTAACCCGGACACCGACATCACTTCACTGAGTTGAGAAAAGCACGTAAAGGTCCTGACAATTTACACTACATCCTTATGCATCGCTTTCTGTCAGGACTTTTGCGTGCTTTTCTCAACTCAGTGAAGTGACGTCGGTGTCCAGGTTAGCGGTAGCCTGAGCCATCAGGCAAGTATTATTTATATAAACTCCCGGTGCCATTCTGGGCATTATTAGTGGGGTAATTTACGAGATACAAATTTGGAGCCATTAGCACCTGCACTAAGCCATCCGGCTGATTTCTCTAAATAAGCTCTAACTTTAAAAATGTTCAACCAAGGGAAAAAAGGCTTCTGGAGGGGTGTTTGGCTCAATGTCATGGTGCAAAGGACCCTAGGTTGATTTTACTCCGAACCATCTCTTTAATTGTGCTTAACAGCAGAATTCCTTGTGGAAAAACTACATTAGCCTACCGATGATACTGTACAGAATGTTAAACCAATCAGAGTCAAAAGAAACTGAACGTACAAAAATAGCTTTTTAGCTCCGCCCACTCCCATGAAGCACTTCGAAAGACTTAAGGTCCGTTCACACCAAGCACGATAACTATAAAGATAACGATAAAGATTAACTATATATGCGTCCACACCAACGACCGATAACGGTCTTTTTATTCTAAGCACGTGCGCGCCCGGATGATCCAGATCCATTTTAAATGCGCGAGACCTTTAAATTAGAATGGATTCTGATTGGCTGTCAGTGTTTTATCATTCGACAGCTGGAAAAAAAATCGTTCTGAAAGTGATCCCAACGATATCGTTCCTCATATCTTTATCGTTATAGTTGTGTTGTGAAATCTGTTATTCTTTAATATGGAGAACGATTTTTAGAATTATATCTTTATCGTAATCTTTATAGTTATCGTCCTTGGTGTGAACGGGCCTTTAGTCGATCTCAAAATACTGACATGTTTGTATATACAGTATATGCATATTTTGCAATAAACTTAATGTTGTTTTTATATAATCAACATTTGTAAATGAGTAGTTTTATATTTCTAATTCGATTATGCTGTTCGCAATGCTTCATGGGATTGTAGTTATTTCCCTCAGCAAATCCATTAAATACGTCTCGCGTCTTTAGAAGCGTCTCGCACATCACACGGCGTTCTAAAATCGCGGCGCTCAAGTTAAAAGAAGTTCAACTTTTAAAGAAAAGCGTCTCGAAAACTTGCAAAATTGCTTGCGTCTTGCTTTTTTTTTTTTTTTTTTTTTTTTTATGGCTGTTTTAACCTACATTCTACAGCATGAACTAACAAACATTTGGGTTTCTTTAAAGGTCCTTGCGCGCTGAGTACAAAATTTTCACATGCGTTTTTTCGTATTTGTGATTCGGTGGCTCTGATTTGTCAAAACACCATTCAAAATGCTTGCGACAGATGCGAAAAACCTAGAAAATTGAACCTGATCCGAATTTTTTTTATGACGGACGAAAGTTTCGGAGGCAGCGTGCAAGCGTGATTTACAAAACATGAGGTCGTATTTATTTTTTAACGTGCGAAAATTTCCGATGCGAATTTCGGACTCTGTGTGCAAGGGCCTTAAGACTTGTCTCAGGTTTCCGAAGGAAACGCATCCTGTGGGAAAGACTAGCATCATCATGTCAGTATATGGATGTGAATGCTTGGAGGATATTTAAGACTTCTGTCAGTGTTAAATCACTCCTTATTTCACTGTACTCCATACATGCATCATTTCTAAAACACCCTTCAGGCCACAAGGCACATCTGAAAGTTAGCCTAAAAAATAGTCGTTTACTTTTCATTTCTGTCTCCTTCAGGTGTGCTGTTTTGTGTGAGGATCATTGCAATTGAACTTCCCACTCATTATTGGACACTTGAAAGCCTTACCTGCTTAGTTTTTGTTTGGGGGAAAAAAAACCTTTAATAGTTCCCTCCCCTCACTGTCTAAACTAACTTGAGCCATTAAATGAAACTAACACCTTCAGTATTTTACTGTCCACGTAAGCAGCTTTTGTTCTGAGCATGATCTATTCTTGTACATATGATTGCACTGTTGACAGAACAGCTTTGCTTTATATTTCTACTAAATGTCAAGGGTATTTATTTAGCTAGAGATTACTTTGGTGCTATTTTGGATAACAGTGAATTAAACACTTGTTCCCATATTTTAAAAAGAAGTGATTATTATTATTATTGTCTGATTTTGATATTGCTGCAAGCTGGTTAGAAATGCAATTCACTGTGTGTGGGGACATTTTAATGTCTTGAGTACTGTACTGTTACACCTGACCTGAGCATGGACGTACACATTAGGACAACACAAAATGTTAAAGACTCTTTCCCAAGAAGTTTGATTTTCATTGTCAAATGCATTTTTACATTTAACAATCAGGTTCAACTGTTACTGTGTATTAAATGTCTAATAAATTGTGATATTTGTAATTACATGCAATTATGACTTGGAAAAAAGAATATATAAACTCACCCAACTGAGACACCTAACAAATCTGCATGTGGTTTCACATCATATAGCCTACGTTTATATATATATATATATATATATATATATATATATATATATATATATATATATATATATATATATATATATATATATATATATATGTACTTAATACACATTTAATATTAAGCATACACTGCAGATGGTAAAAACTTATCACTTCTTCTGGGGTTTGAACATTCAGTCTTTTGTTGTAAACACACTACTTGAATACCCCTTCAGTACCTTCCATTAAATCTTACAGAAATGACCTCTGTGGACCACTTGCACTGAGCTTTGTGATGCACTTCCGTTTGGAAATAGTACGTCTCACTTATTTCCGGTTACGTTTACTTTCAATACTGTGGTCAATGAGTTGAACAAACGCCACCTAAAATGCACAGTTGGAAAGAAAATATATTTATAGGAACATATCAGCAGGCTCAAGATAATTAATACAGAGGGGCGCTGAACGCTCTAACCGGAAACTCCCGATATGTACTAACTAGAGCGCGGAAGTATTTGTGCAAGTAGTCCTATTTTTTTTACAGTCTATGGTCCATTTAAGCAGGTTATAATGTGAGAAGTGATTTATTTCCACTAAAATATCACACTTTTTTTTTCTTCAACATAACTAACTGTAATTCACACTAACACTTACAAAAAGAACATCAGCATTCTGAATGAAATGAAATTCCACTTTTCAGTTGTGGACTGAATAAAAATCTAATAAATACACAACCGTTCAAAAGTTTGGGTTCGGTACGACTTATTCTCACCAAGGCTGCATTTATTTGATAAAAAATACAGTTAAATATATATTTTAGGGAATATTAATACCGTTTAAAACATCTGTTTTCTAATTTAATCATATTTTAAATTTGTAATTTATTCCTGTGATCAAAGCTAAATTGTCAGCATCATTACTCCTTCAGAAATTATTCTAATATGCTGATTATCTTTGTGATTATCATCAGTTGAAAACAGTTAATATTTTATGCAAGTTTCTTTGATGAATGGCAATTTTAAAAGAACCGCATTTATTTAAAATAAAAAAACTTGTGTAAAAATGTTAATGTCTTTACTGTGACTTTTGATCCTTGCTGAATAAACATATTCATTTCTTTTCTCTTTAACCTAACTTTTAAGCTGTAATGTATGTAAATCGAGTGTTATGCATCTAAACGCAGGAAGTCTCTCTCACCCAGTAATATATCTCCATCTCTTTATACTGACCTGAATTGCAGTACTTTTTATTTTTACTCCATATTTTATAATATACCATACGAGCAAAGAAGTATCTTGGAACCAAGCATTGGTTTATTGTTTGATTACAAAAAATATACTTTCTTAAGAAATTAAGTATAAGTTACTTAAGAAGAGGACTTGCTAGAGAAGATTTACAAAAAGAAACTTTAGTAAGACGTATTGGCAGATTGACAGTTGCATTCAACACACTGCAGAAGGCACTCGTATCTACAACCACGCGTCATGGATGTTAAACTTTTAACATAAATACATTAAGAGCAGCATTTAAAGCAAAAGCAAATGTGTGTACAAACTTTTTGCAATCAGAAATACAGGCAGCGCCTTGGAAACCTCCCACACATTAGAGGGGATCCACTGATGACATCGTAAATGCTCTACAATGACACAACCAATCACCAGCGGAAGAGTCTTCTCCGCTAACTCTGATTGGTTGTTTAGTGTTGTCTTTCATGTAAACGATCTAGTAGTTTAACCCAAGGTTCTAGCTGGTAAACCTCTGAAGTCGTCGCCAGCGGATTTCTTCAGGCGTCGGGTTAGAGTGGGAATAAGTGCCATGTGAAGATCTAGCCTGCGTAGAACCACCTACAAAACAAAAATAACAAAGTTGCACCTTGTAACTGCTGGTACTATAGTATACTATGACTTTTGATCAATTTAATGTATCCTTAATAAATAAAAGTGTCAGTTCTTTCAAATAAATAAACTAAATTATCTTACTGATCCCATAAAAATATAATAATTTTATGTACAAGCTTGTTTATGACTAAGCATTTTTAAATTGAATAACGTGCTCATTTTCAGCACATCTTGACTGGTCACCTCTGTCGCTGAGGCTGGCCCTGATAGCGGCCTGGTACTGCTCCTCATCTGACAGTCCTGCTGTGTAGGGATGCTGGGGCGGCGCAGAGGGCATGTGTGTGTCATACGGATCCCTGTAGGGGGCGCCATACTGCCTGTGATTAAATGACTGCTGTCCATAATGTGTGTTTGGAGGATTCGGCATGCCATATCCACTGTATCCTGTGAACACAGACATACAAATGATGCATCCTGAGGACTATAATGGACTAGTAAGCAGTCCTTATATCGTTTCATCTTTAATGGCTCTCAAAGTCAGAGCCATTTCTGAGGACGGATGTGATTTAGTAATATCAGATGGCTGCCTTTTTAACCAATTGAATACTTCCCTATAAAACAAAAAGAGAAAAATGATTCAGATTTGATATTATTCAAGATCTGTAACTATACCTGATGAATTGTAGTATGTCTGCTGCCCTCCATGATGCCCATTAGATGTCACAAAGCCTGAAATTACATAGATATGGACGTTTATGTGACCGGATGCACTTATTCCCAGATTAAAGGAGAACTTGGTAACTTTTTTAACTTAATAAAACTGTCTAGAAATCATTTGGATGGTTAAACAACCTGTTCTGGTGATATTGGTGACTTTCCCCGCTCCCCCCAGCGTTCCCAGGCGGAAAACCAACCTTGCAACTTGGGGACTACCGTCCCGGCAAGACAGAAATTGGAAGTCTCGTGAGAAGCGAGAACGAGAACGAGCGCGAAACACAAATTGCTTTACGGCAATTCGACATAAACACACACGCATGTATGATGTATTACCAGATTTTACTCCGATCACCTCAGTAGACATAGCTCCACATGATACAGTTGGCTTGCTCCGATCATAACAAGCGCACATGAGCAGCGGTAGAGAGGGGGAGGAGGCCGCCGCAAGTGAGTTTTTTACAACCGTGTTGTGAAATATACGCCCCACCACAGCTGTAGGGGGAGCTCGTGGGGAAAACATGCGACAACAAAAGAGAAAATCAGCGAAGAATATGACTAGAGTTCGCTAGAGTTGCCGAGTTCTCCTTTAAGTGTCCTCATGCTCTACTATTCAGAAGTTTTTAAATATTTTTGAAAGAAGTTTCTTATGCTCACCAAGGCTGCATTTATTTCATCTAAAATAGAGTTAAAACAGTTCTGTGATCAAAGCTGTATTTTCAGCATCATTACTCCAGTCTTCAGTGTCACATGATCCTTCAGAAATCATTCTAATATGATGATTTGCTGCTCAAGAAACATTTCTTATTATTATCAATGTTGGAAACAGTTGTGCTGCTTAATATTGTTGTGGAAACTGATAAATTTTTTTCAGGATTTTTTAGAAATCTTTTGTAACGTTATAAATATCTTTACTGTCACTTTTCATCACTTTAACACATCCTTGACCCCAAACTTTGAACAGTAATGTAGTGTACAGTATTAACATATTTAAAGGGGTGGTTGATTATGATTGTGGTTGAAGTTCAAAGCAAAGGGAGATCTTTGCTTTTAAAGTCTGCGTGAACCGGAAGTTGCAAACGACTTTTCTCCAGTGTTGTGACGTATTTCCCAGTGAAACGGAATATTGAACAGAGGGCAGGGTTTTACTCTAGCGCTCCTCCTCTCCATCTCTGCTCATAACAGACTAACGGTTTGAGGGGAGTGGTTAAGCGTTTCCCAACCCAAGTCCTCAAACATACGACATCAGGGAAGGTCCTCCAATGCAGAGGGGAGGGGCATTTTCAGATTTTGATTAAAGATTACGAAGTCAAAAAATTTTTTTTTGTGGATTGACTTGCATGGATGAATTGTTCACCACAAAACGATCAATTTAGGCAAACAAAGTAAATATGGTCAATTTTGATTTGATGTGGACTTTAAAGGAATTCCTTTTTAAGGACTACAACAAACGGCTGGTAGGGACTGCAAGAGCTTCCTCCCGAAGGAGAGGTTTTAAAATGTACATTAAAATCGCCCCCGTGAACGCAATTTATAGACTATCAAGACAGAATATACTAATCAATGACTAGAAGATAACTACACATAAACTACATAGATTCATCAACTAACCATTCAGAAATGTCCTGTTGCTTCTACATGTTGTCACTTCTTCTAGTCTCTCCATCTTTGTCTGACTCCGGTTTGAACATAAAAGGCTAAAAGTTTTTGAAATTTTCAATGCATGTCTGTGTGAGTGCAAGCTCTTGAGGCTCCGCCCTCTGTGCCGGGAGCAGCAGCTCATTTGCATTTAAAGGGACAGACACAAAAACGGTGCGTATTTGCTCACCCTCAAAAAGTGATAATTTTAACATGCTATATACAAATATATGTGGGGTATTTTGAGCTAAAACTTCACATACACACTCTGGGGACATCAGAGATTTATTTTACATCTTGTGAAAAGGGCATTATAACACCCCTTTAAGGTACAAATATGTCAAACACACACAAGAACACTCAAATTGTTGTGTCTACCTGCACAGGTTTTCATGAGCCTCTTTAGTGGTCCTTTCGTATAGAGAAGCCCAACCAGGATCCCAGCCAGATGTCCAACAAATGACGTCCTGCAAGAGTGAAAGTGTGTTAATATAAGCTGTGAATCAGATCCTAGGCCAATAAATCAAATGTAGTTTAGAAAAAAAAAACGATGTCATATGGTCTGTGGTGTAATTACGGTGACCACCTGGTTATTGCTCTGTTGCAGGATGTAGATGTGATTTTGCGGGACAATGTGGGACACGAGTGAGAGAAATAAATGTACTACTATTAAACTATGTAAATGCTGATTTACATTCTTTGGAAAGCCAATTTGCCATTATGCTGGATAATAACATGTTTTAAAATGCAAATGAGCTTTGTTAATTGTGACAGGCTCTGTGAGACTGTGAATGTTCCCTTAATTTGCCGTTAAAGGGATAGTTCAGGATTTTAGACATGAATCTCTATAGCTTCCCCATAAGCAGTGTGGTGCATTGACCATGACTTACCCCCGACAGCGTCCTGTGAGCCGAGCTCCGGTCCAGTTTTGGTCAAGATGAAATTAGTCCGGCAAGATTGCTGGGGTCACGGCAATAAAGCTTTTTTCTTCTCAAATCAATATGTGTTCAAAAGAGTGATATATTTGCGTCACTAAAACGTTGTCTATGGAGAGGTCAGAGCTCGTAATGGCTTGGCACTATTTTCTCCCCTGTCATATCACTGCGCGCTGCCGCTACCTACAGCCAGCTGCGAGCTGCGCAGGCGCACACCACTTTTTCAGTTGTTCGGCAGTGTTTACAGCAGTGTTTACGTGCTCAGAACAGCTACACGAACGAGCTAACATAGCTACTCACCAAGAGCGATCAGTTTGTACAAGCTTTGTAGAAAATGGTGCGGACTTGTGACTATCCGGACTGTACAAACAAAGATGTGGCGCTTTCTCCTCACACATTTCAAAGATTTCCTGTGGCAGATGTTGCTCTGAGGCGACTATCGTTCTCTTTACAAGCTGTAAACAAAGTGACACGTGCGCGGCTCCCAGCTGGCTGTAGGTAGCGGCAGCGCGCAGTGATATGACAGGGAAGAAAATAGTGCCAAGCCATTACGAGGTCTGACCTCTCCATAGACAGTGGTTTTGTGACGCAAATATATCACTCTTTTGAACACATATTGATTTGAGAAGAAAAAGCTTTATTGCCGTGACCCCAGCAAACTTGCCGGACTAATTTCATCTTGACCAAAACTGGACCGGAGCTCGGCTCACAGGACGCTGTCGGGGGTAAGTCATGGTCAATGCACCACACTGCTTATGGGGAAGCTATAGAGATTCATGTCTAAAATCCTGAACTATCCCTTTAAGTAGCGACTAGTTTATTTTCCTTTATTAGACTATGCAAACAATAAATTGGATTTAGTGCATCCAGTAAAAAAAAAAAAAAAAGCTCCCTATTTCGTCTAATAGTCTAAGTCTAATAGTATTGCTGTTTTTCTCTTGTGTCTTTGAAATGAGTGTCATGCCTACCCCGGATTCATGACATGGATGAGGACCAACTCCACCCAGCAGGAGTAGCGATTGGCTATGGGCAGCCCCATGATGTACGTGGCTCCGCCTGGATGATAATGATTATTCACCACCTTCAGCCCAAACAGAACACCTGAAACCAACCACAAACAGCTGCAATGCTTATTTCTTACTAGAGAAATATAAAAACTACATCTATAAATTCATTGATTTCTGTTTTTCCACTCTTTACACCAATACACAGGATTAATGTGATAGTAAAAGTTACACTACCTTTCAAAAGTTGTTTTTTTTTTTTGTTAAAAAAAAAGAAATTAATACTTTTATTCCGCAAAGATACATTAAATTGATCAAAGTGACAGTAAAGACACTTGCAATGTTACAAAAGATTTCTATTTAAAATAAATGCTGTTTTGCACTCTCTATTTATCAAAGATTCCTGAAAAAATGATCATGATTTATGAAATATATGAAGCAGCACAACTGTTTTCAGCATGAAAAATGTTTCTTGAGCAGCAAATCAGCATATTAGAATAATTTCTGAAGGATCATGTGACGCTGAAGACTGGAGTAATGATGCTGAAAATACAGCTTTGATCACAGGAATAAATCACATTTAAAAATATATTAAAATGGAAAACAGTTCTTTTAAATTGTCATGTTGTGATCATGATCCAACACAACACACACCTGAGAACCCCACCGCACACTGTAGACTATACGACGAGTCTTCCGTCATCCGTGTCAGTCCTGTCTCCAGGAGCAGGTAGATCAATCCGGTGAGCAGAGAGAAGACAGAGAGCAGGTACGCAAACCAGGCGCCTCCCAGTTTCCTCTCAAGCTTGATGCCCTTCCAAAGGAGGGAGGCCATGTTGAAGTATAGATGCATGTCGTCAGCATGGTGAAACGGTGACAGCAACAGACGAGCCCAGTCTCCGTACCAGTACGCCTCCCGAACACTCAAACACGTCTGAAAAACATACAAACAGACCAGATTTACAAAACATCTTATCAGCACTAACATATTAAGAAATGTAATCCAAAAGTTTAATGGCTATCGGCAAATTTTCTACATTCACTTGCTATCGGCAGATGTGGCAAAAACCCATTTTGGATGTGCTCTGTGTTGAAGTTTGTTATAATAACATCTACCTGTAGGAGGGGTTTGGCAGGAAACAGGAACAAGTAGACATTGAGGCCCAGTGTTGCAAGAGTGATGGGTGGGATGTTGTCTATTCCCAGCTGGAAAACCTGAGAGGCCAGCAGGAGCAGGCCGAGATTGGATCCCCTTTGTCTGTTGCGCATCTAAAACACACAACCAACATTCTCATACACATAGTGTTTTATCTATGTAAAAGTTTTAGTTTACATTTCTTGAAAGACTGCTTCTTTTACATTAATGTGTTCAATATTGGGGAGGGGCATTCCATTCTAGAGAGCATGATTGGACAAAAACTGTGTGGTGCAGGATGAGTCATCAACGGTTTCTGTCTATTTTTAAAAGTGTGTATTTGGCACAGAAAAAAAAAATTGGCAGATAGACTTTTTTAGAGTCATTGTTGGAAATGGAAATGGGTTGGAAATGGTTCCCTTCAAGATATTATAGCATAACATTAATTATTTCATTTCATTTGACAATAAAGTCATCATGCATTCATAGTATGTGCTACACACACAAGCACATTCAAATAAAAATATCATTAAACCAAGAAATGTACTGTATCTTCTTAATTGTTTGAAGCAAATATTTACAGAGCATTGTACGTGCCCTTTACAAGCCCTATCTAGGCTATACATAATAATATTATGGGTAATATCACGCATGTAATCTTATCTACTACATACATACACTCACTATTATTTTGAGGAATAAATAAAGTATTCTAGGCTACTGTGCATTTATGACTTACCATTACATCTGAATGTACAGCTGCTGTTTTGAATGTTGTAAATTGGATGCTGTGTCAAGCGACTCCGAGTCCTAATATTAGCGATCAACAGTAGGATCATAGACTGTAATAAAAAGAGTAGGACACGTCAGATTTTACTTTCATTTCACGATGTTTCGTCAGGTAGTAAACACGGAAGTGACGCAACAAGACTTCTGGTCGCGTGATCTCATCCCTCATGACGTTTGTATTTTTTTATTTTTTTTTTATTGTTACAGGAGTGAACTCTCTGACCTTTACAAAAACGAGTTACTGTCTCATTCCACAAATACGGTAGACTTGCTGCCCTGTGAGAGCACAGACTCTAAATACGCTGTACATGGGCACTGATGTACGGTTCAGATGTCACTATCTGTTGTCAATAAAAGGTGAAAGAGAGAAACGTGGGACCTTGGGAGGTTAGCTGTTGACCATATCCAGTGGTGCACTCACAATATTGGTCAAATACATTTTTGGCAGTGAAAACATAATTAGACAGCACTAACATTTTTGAGCTGAGATTAGAAAATAACATCACACCTTGAAATTTCAACAGCCTTTAGGCCTAACGCTTGTTTTAACTAGATTAAACTTGATTTACATATGATTTACGTACATATATAAACTCAAAAGGCACAAAAAGAATATCAAAAATGTATAAGTTGCTGTTTACATGTGAATAAATTCTCTTCAGTGTTGACTGCAGATGGCAGCATTGCTCAGTGAATGCAGAGACGAGATTGTTAAACTACATTTGCAGGCTTATGAATTCAGGGTGATCGGGACACTTTTTGCCATTGAGATGACTGGGGAAAAGTCTACCAATCAACCTGAATTCACTTCAAGTTAGATGTAAAAATGTCTTTACAGAGTGATTTTATGCTTGATTAATAAAGATGCTTAATTTAAATGTATTTGTAAAAGACCATTTGGCTAGGCAATGACTATTTATTGAACTGCCATAACAAATAGCAACACAATTTTAGTAATCCACCGTCAAAGACATTATGATATTATTGTCAGAGATATTAGAGTAAAACACCTATGTCAGGTAAACCAAAAGGGATATGTGCAGAAGCTTATAGATTTTAAGATTCTTTACAAAAAATCAGAACCAACCTTAAAAGATCTATGTTATTTATCTAATTCTTTGTCAGCATTTCATTTTATCCAAGTCTATTTCTTATTTTTAAGGATTTAACCAAAAATAAATATTCAAGGTAGCAGCATGTTCTGCATGATTCGTTTTTTAAATTTATGTTAATGTTATAATAATTCCATGTTTTCTGTTAAAGATATACATTTTCTACTTCATTTTCAGGGGGATATATATAGTCTCTGTGAATTAATGTACTTTTGTGTTTTCGGTGAACCGGACAGTCTACGATTTTCCACCAGTCCACAAGTCCACTTTTCATTACACTGTCCATGCGTTACACACATAACATGTAACGATGATTAATCATTATAGTCATAATAACAATAACAATATGTAGTAGCCTAAAGCACCTTCGCAAGGCAATTACACAAATTAATTGTCACTATATAAATAGACAGTAACATGAACACTGACACGTATAACTTCCCATTTTTACAATTGTGTGTTTATAAATAACGGCAGCGCATAGTTACATAGCGTATTCCAACACCGCCTCTAAATAAAACTTTATAGTGGTGTTTAGCTCGTGAATGAATCAGTGTTTTGAACGAATCGTTCTCTTACAGACTTCACGATGGATCTAAAGGCCATGAAACATCCAGGGAACATCAGTGTAAATGAGTCTTTTTGCTGAACTTATTCAAAAGATTCGAGTCACTGGGATGAATCAAAATCCCCACCAGTACATTTGAATCACATGTCTCTCACGGCCCGCTAGGATGATTGACGTTAGATTCCTCCAATCAACGAGGTCTGTTCCAAACTGGGCGGGATTCTTAGTTGTGTCGTAACAAGCTAGGCTGCAACAACCCCCCAGTCTCAACTCCTCCATACATACACACACGAGCGCTGCCTTGTTTTGGTCTGTTACGGCTTCGCAAAAGAGAAAACTCAGCGACTTTTGGAGGAACTTATGCAGCTGTTCAAACGGACTCGGTACGTTTCCGTTGTAAATAACGGTCAGATGCACACTCTGCGCTCGTGCTTTGTTTAATTGCACTTTTGGGATTTTTGCAGACAGCGCTTTGATCTCCGGGGTAAATGGGTTCGTCGTACGCTGCTGACTGCGCTTGTTTTGATAATGCATTCGGATCTCCGGACTGAAAAGGACACTGTTTTCTAATTTTCACTGTTTAGTGTTTTTGTACTTCATAAACTTGGTGCTTTCCGGTACTTGCAATATTCTTTGAGGATCCCTGATGGATTATTTAAACTTAGTTTTAACAATGTAATGCTGCTGAAGAAACTGTTATAACTGAAGCTTTTGTCGGTACGCACAAAAGTGACTTTTTGAGTTCTATTTTTCTATTTTTACTCAATGGAAAAAAATCTATCTCAGCGTTCACATTTGGTGAAGAGTACATGCATAATAAGGCTTTGACTTTCAAACCTGCAATTTTTCCATAAATTATTTTTTATACCATGGCAAGTCCGACCACGGAGCAAGGATGTTTTTCGGATGTGAAAAAGGTGGGTTATTTAAGGAAACCCAAAAGCATGCACAAAAGGTTTTTTGTACTGAGGGTAGCAAGTGCCTCCGGACCGTCCCGACTGGAGTACTATGAAAACGAGAAGAAGTGGAGACACAAGTCTGGAGCACCGAAAAGGTCCATTCCGCTGGAGAGCTGCTTTAACATCAATAAAAGAGCGGATTCTAAAAACAAACATCTCGTTGCGCTTTATGCCAAGGATGAGTACTTTGCCATCGCTGCTGACTGTGAGTTAGAGCAGGAGTCATGGTATCAAGCCCTCGTTGATCTTCATAACAGAGGTAAAGTCCACGAAACTGCCACGGGCCATGGAATTGGCGAGGATAATTACGGCGAAGCCATGCCGGGACCTGCCTTCAAAGAAGTTTGGCAGGTTATTTTGAAACCAAAGGGTCTGGGTCACATAAAGAACTTGATTGGCGTTTACAGATTATGCCTCACTAATAAGACTATCAGTTTTGTGAAACTCAATTCAGATGCGGCTGCAGTGGTCCTGCAGTTGATGAACATTAGAAGATGTGGTCACTCTGAAAATTTCTTTTTCATTGAAGTTGGGCGATCCGCCGTGACAGGGCCCGGGGAGTTTTGGATGCAAGTTGATGACTCCGTTGTGGCTCAGAACATGCATGAAACTATATTAGAAGCCATGAAAGCCATGAGTGAGGAGTTCAGACCCCGCAGCAAAAGTCAGTCATCTTCCAACTGCTCAAACCCCATCTCAGTGCCTGTCAGGAGGCATCATCACAATAATCCTCCCCCCAGTCAGGTTGGCTTAGGCAGGCGCTCTCGGGCGGAGAGTGTGACAGCCACTTCTCCTGTAAGACCCGGCAAGCACAGCCATTCATTCAGAGTGAGAGCGTCCAGTGATGGGGAGGGCACCATGTCCAGGCCGGCGTCCGTGGATGGGAGTCCAAGCAGCCCGAGCACAGCCCGCCCTCAATCGCAGCGACACAGGGGTGGATCCAGACTTCACCCTCCGCTCAATCACAGCAGATCAATCCCCACGCCCACCTCACGGTGCTCCCCCTCAGCCATCAGCCCCGTCAGCCTGTCTTCCAGCAGCACCAGCGGCCATGGATCCACGTCTGACTGCCTCTTTCCACGCCGCTCTAGCGCCTCCATATCTGGATCGCCCAGCGATGGCGGATTCATTTCCTCTGATGAATACGGATCCAGCCCTTGCGACTTTCGAAGCTCCTTTCGTAGCGTGACTCCGGACTCGCTTGGCCACACTCCGCCTGCTAGGGAGGAGGAGATAAACAACTACATCTGCATGGCCAAGCCCGGTTCACTTCATGGCAGCGGGAGCCAATCGCAAAGCCAATCCAGAGGAACGCCATCGAGACTAGAGGAGCCCGAGTTGGAAAAATGTTTCCGGAAACGAACGCATTCTTCTGGTGCATCGCCGCCAACTCCGTGCCATCAAAAGACTCCCTCACAGTCATCTGCCGGATCGCTAGAGGAGTATACTGTAATGATGCCGGCATATCCACGAAGCCGGACTGCATCATCATCGTCGTCAACGTACAGGCACTCATTCATGCCTACACATTCATACCCAGAAGAAGGTATAGACACGTCACAAGCAAAAGACCACAGTGGACCAGATCACAAAGATGACGGCTACATGCCCATGCTGCCAGGCGTTGCACCTGCGACCCCAACGGTTAAAAATGGTGACTACATGCCCATGAGTCCAAAAAGTGTTTCTGCACCACAGCAAATTATCAACCCCCGGCAACACACGCATGTGGACTCCAATGGTTATATGATGATGTCACCAAGTGGCAGCTGCTCCCCAGATGGCACAACAAACTATGGCAAGATCTGGACTAATGGCATCAACCCTAAGCTCTCTGTAGAGAGCATGGAAGGTAAAGTGTCATCTTGTGGAGACTACATAAACATGTCCCCGGCTAGTTGTTCAACGACCAGTACACCTCCAGACTGCTTTTTCAACCCTGTAGAAGATCCTCCCAGGCCAATGTATGCTTACTTCTCTTTGCCCCGCTCCTTCAAGCACGCCAACAGGAAGCAGGACCAGAGCCCTCTTCGAATACCACTGGGCTCTAATCGATTGCCGTACGCAGAATCTTCCTCGTCTTCGACGAGCAGCGACAGTTTGGGTGGTCAAGGCAACTCCCAGCAGTCTGCTGTCAAACCCAAAAGGTCAGAGGGCAACAGTAGGCTGACACGTCCAACACGGCTGTCATTGGATGCTATCAAAGCAAGTACTCTCCCACGAACACGTGAGAGTCCCTTCCCCGCAGAGCCCAAAAGTCCTGGAGAGTATGTCAACATTGAGTTCAATGACAAGCCGTTTTCAGCGAGCTTAGCATCACTGTTCCCACCTGTGTTTTCTGTAAGTGATGCTGAGGCCCAATCAGACCTTTCATCATCTGAGTACATGAACATGCAGCCGGGGTCACAGGCCAGGCAGTGCCCCGAAACTTCCTGTTCAGATTATGCCATTATCACCCCATCAAACTCTGCATCCTCCCCTCCGCTGCCCTGTGAGAGCATATGTGAACGTGACTACATCAGCATGCAGTTAGCATCCTGCACTAGCTTTCCTAACACACAAATGATGCTGAGGACCGAGGCCTTGCCAGATGTGGATGCCCCTCCTTGTTCTGTATCACCCAATCATGGCGTGACAGCATTAAGTGGTGCCCCAGGAAGACAGGCTCTGATCGGCCCTTTGTCAGGTCTTGGTGCATTTACACGGGTTAACTCCACTTCCGGGTGGAACCAGGGGGCTAAAGTAATCCGGCCTGACCCACAGGGTCGACGACGACACAGTTCAGAGACTTTTGCCTCCACTACAACAAGAGGGTCAGTTGACACATCAGCCACCTGTCAGTCAGGTGATGTAAAACGCCACAGCTCCGCCTCCTTCGAGAATGTATGGTTAAGACCTGGCGAGGCCTCTGCTGCTCCTCCTGCATCTACAGTAACCAACGGACGAAGGGAAACCACTTCAGGCCCAATTCCCACATTAACAAACCATGGGCAGAACGGCCTGAACTACATCGATCTGGATCTAGTGCAGAATGGAGAGCAGCCTGTTCCAGACTGGAATGCGTGTCAGTCTCGACCAGTGGAGCTGGGAGCCGTGGAAGGTATAGAAGAGCTCAGTGCCTACGCCAGCATAAACTTCCAGAAATCAGATGATACCAGAGGCAATCTCGCACACAGAGAAGGTAAGAAAAACTGTTATCAAAGGAGTATCTGAGAATGTTTTGTTCTTTACAATTGGCAAATGTAAGCTATTCAATTCTTAGTATCTTTGTGTTATCATTCCTGTCTAGAACATTTAATAGGTAATATGCATATCATGTTATTATTTATAAAACAGCCCCCATTTATCTGTGCAGTTTGAGTCTTTGGTGGAAAATCCCTTTCTGAAATCTTAGGAGAGAGCTGAGGGGGGTTTAGATTCCCTCCCACTGATGACTGGGCCTCTCTTCAGGCTGATAAATAGACATATTTGTGAATGGAGGCAGAAAGGGTTAGCATGTCTACACTTGTTCCTAATGCGACAAAAGGAAAAAACAGAACATATATGCAATTGTGAGTCACTAAGCAGCTTATAGGTTGTCTTTTTCCTGAATGGAAGTTTACTTAGTGTGCCAGTCAACTCTTTATGTATGTCTTTGATATGAATCAAGCGCTGTGAGAAGTCTACAGAGCTGCCATACTGTGCATTCTTCACTTTGCCCAAGGGTTTGTGTGTCATGCCTGGCTGACTCTGTATCGTCGTTGTTTTAGTTTATTTACTTGCCCTCCAGTGAGTGTAGGGTTTTCCACCCTCTTGGCCTTCCTTTACTTCTCTCTTTTTTCCCAGAATATGGTGTGTGTGTGTAAATGATTACATATCAGGTTGAAGACAATGCTTTCACATACAATCAAAACTTGATTCTAACTGCATTAAAATACATTTGAAAATATATTTATAGACAACAATAACTCATATTCATATTCAAGTATTGCTCATATTTATAGTTGCATTTATGTTCGTATAGAATTACTGCATAGCCTAGATGTTGTTATTCCTATTCTTATGTGTTCACTGAACTAAATAAATGTTAATTATAGTTAAATATTTATATGCACTGTCTTTGTTGTTTTATCACTTCATTGCTTATGCTGTTTGCACACAAAAAAAAGAATATTATTGGTTAATTGAATGACAATTTTCATTTTCTCACCGTTGTCGTTCCAAACCTTTTATGATTTTTTTTTTTTTATTGTGAAAGTGGAAATTCAAGATTTGAATTTGATAAATTATGACAGAATTATTTATGTCACATTTTTAGTTTTTTGCTCAACTGTGTAATGAATTTGCCCTAGTCTGTTCTAAGGAAGCAGTTGTTTTGATGGGGTGAGAAGGGTGCTTTGTGTGTGTGTGTGTGTGTGTGTGTGTGTGTGTTGTTGAGAGAGTGCACAGGGGCTTCAATGTTGTGTAACCAATTTATGTTTTTACTCTAGGAAGCCCTATGTGTCTATGTTGGTATTTTAGTAAAACCCCCTGTGTGTCTCTGGAGACAAGAGCTGTGATGATTTTAACACGGCTGCAATAAATGCAACATAGTGAACATCATCTGCAGGAAATTGAAACACCCCTTCTTACTGTATATGCCCCGAATGATTTTAGTCTAGAGCCCCGAATGATTTTTGCCTGCAACTGCTCAGGACTTTAGTGGAAATGAGAAAGGAATTAAGTAAATGTTAGTTGTTTAAACTTAGTACAGTGCTGCGACTGTTTACCGTACTGGATGCTGACTGATAAAATTTGCTCTTGCTTTTCTCTCTCTCTTTCCTCTTATACACACACACACACACACACACACACCACGTGACTGGTAAACCGGAAAAAAAGTGCCATACCATAGACTGTAAAAGTGCAGTGCAGACTGGACAGTGCATTATTTTGGATTAAAAATGTCTAATTTCACTGAAATTTCGTCGAACTGACGGGAGCATCTCCTGTGGAGAACACAGCTCGTGTCACACAGCTCATACTGTATCTCTTCTAAAGCGAAACACGGTAGACACGCGATTGTGCAGCGCAGAGCAGTATGACGTGTATGACGTGACCGATTAGTTGTCCAGTCCGGTTTCTTTCACACTGCGCAAGTTTTCCGAGAATGCGGTTGTGCGAGTCCTGAAAATGTACAGGTGTGAGCTCGGTTATAGAATGAGGTTGTCACTCCTGTAAATCACTGGACTCAGCTGACTCAAATACAGAAATACAGAAATTTGTCACCTTTTTCACCCCTGGTGAGTTTGCATCTCTGAGAAAGGAGAGTTGAGATCTAGGCAAATTAGGAGGTGTGTAATGCCGCCTCCTCTTTAGCCCCTTAGAAACGCCCGTGTTTGGCAGGTTTTTTGTCTAAACCTACAGTTCCTAATTTCATCGGCACATGTTCTGCCCATGGCATGCTCCTGTGTGGTTCAGCGCCAGTGCCACCCATCTCTATGGTAACGCTGTAGCTGCACTGCTTTTTTCCCCATGTCACAGTGGATTAAGGGGCCACAGGCTGAGACGTCGGGGGCTTCAGAAAGCCGCATTAGGATTGGGCAGTGGGGTGGGGTGGGGTGGGGCGGGGTGACAGAGTTCTTTGGTGGGTTTGGTCAGAGAGTGAGACGATTATAAGCCCAGCCCACCTCAGGCCACCGTGATGGGGGTCACCCTGCGGAGTGGCTTCTTGTCCTCTCTCTCTCATCCTTCTCGTTCCCTCTTGCTCCGTTTTCCTTTTTGTTTTCCCTCCCTTTTTTTGCATCCTTTAAGAGATTTGAAATGCCATTGTGCAGCAGCCTGACGGGTTAGAGGCGGAGCTCTGGGATCATAATCACATCAGAGAGAAATCATGGGTATTCAGGGTAGAACCAAAGCAACCGTTCAGGATGAAATCAGGGAGCTGTTTTGAGTTGAAATTAGACTATTGTTTAGTTGTATTGTATTGTACTGTTCTATTGATGTATACTGAGTATGCATTACCTTTCAAAAGTTTGGGGTCTTTTTTTTTATGTTTTTGAATTATCTTATGCTCACAAAGGCTGCATTTATTTAATAAAAAATACATTAAAAGCAGCATTTAAAATATCATTACAATTTAAAATAACTCTTTTTTTATTTTAATATATTATAAAGAATTTTGTAACAACATCAGTCTTTAATTTTTAATGTATGTTTGCTGAAAGTATGAATTTCTCTCCAAAAAGGAGAGATAAATCTTACTTACTCAAGACTCTTTAACAGAACTCTAAACGCATTCATATGTAGCAGTCTGAATTTTTTCAGTCACAGGAAAAAATTCCAATATTCCAATTTCTTTAGTGTGTAACAGTCTATGTTTTATCTCATTTACATTCTTCAGAAAATGATTAGGCCTATTATTTTTCATTTTCTGAAGAATGGAAATTATATTTTCATGCTTAATCCTCCACCAAAATCCTAATTCTGAATGCATAGAAAAGTAATTGCACATCTTCCCTCAATAAATTAAACATTTTGATGTCATTATTAAATGATGCAGTTATGCAGCACATCATGTACAGAAATGTCCTAACCCTTAAGTATGAGCAATAGTAATAGTGCATTTTGCATTGTTAATGTTAACTATTAATTGAGTATTTATTTAAATTACAAATGATTTTGGAAATCTCTGTTTGACGCATGAGCAACGATAGATCAGACAGGAAGCAGGTTCATAAAAATGGCTGAACTAGAGATCACTGTCAAGGTCATCAGTAGTGGGATGAGGTTGGCAGGTCTAGTGCTTTGTTCTTTGATGAGATCCTTGGAATGCGTGTGAACGGGGAAATGAGAGGTGTGTGTGTGTGTGTGTGTGTGTGTGTGTGTGTGTGTGTGTGTGTGTAGCTCCAGGGTTGGAATGTAACAGCAGCTTTTGTGCCTGTTTTACAGAGCCGCTTGTTAAAGTCGACCCAGGCAGAGATATGGAGGGATGGAGAGGAAGTAAAGAGAGAGGTAGGAAGGGGCACACAGTAGAAGGAGAGGGAAATAAGGAGGGTTTAAGAGATTAACTGATCAAGGCCGTATGTAAGAGGAACCAGAAATTCTCCAATCAGTGTTTCATGCAGGATGACCCATCTACATCCATACAGCATATAGGATTTGTCTTTCCTTTGAAGTGTTTTAAGGCAGCTATAAAATGTTTGCTTAATAGGGATAACCTATTCCTTTAAGCCCTCTGAACATTTTAAAGTACTCATGTGCATTCATACAAATTGTGTTTTTAGTATCAAGGTCAAAAATTAGCAGATGCTCAGAGCAAATATGCCACCAGAAATGACAAATATCCAAGTAATGTGGAAGATTGTGCAAAGATTCCTCAGTTCTTTATCTGTAATATTTGAAGGGTTTCCATTTTCATAGTGTTTTTATCTTGCATCTTATCTACATTATAGATATATCATATATATAGTACATTTTTTATGTTTTTGAAAGAAGTCTCTTATGCTCACCATGGCTGCATTTATTTAATAAAAAAAAAAGTTAGAATTGTTTTCTATTTTAATCAATTTAAAAATGTAATTATTTCTGCAATGTGAAAGCTGAATTTTCAGCATCATTACTAGTCTTCAGTGTCTCACGATCCTTCAGAAATTATTCTAATATGATGGTTTGCTACTAGAAATATTTCTTATTATTGTTATTATCAACAATGTTAATGATTAAAAAAAAAACTGTAAGATAACTTTTTTGCTACTTAGATGTTTTTTGTGGAAACTGTGATACAATACAAACATTTGTGGTAAGATTTCGAAAAAGAGAGTCAGAAATTAATACTTTTAATTCATCAAGGATTGATCAAAAGTGACTGGAAGCTTTTGTAAGATTTTATGAATGTCTTCCCTATTTAATAAAGGCTTCAATAAATTGAATAAATGCTGTTTATTGAACTTTTTATTCATCAAAGAATCCTGAAAAATGTATCACAGTTTCCACAAAAATATCACAATGTAATGCCACAATGTTTTCAACATTGATAATAGTAAATGTTTCTTAAACATCAAATCATCATATTAGAATGATTTCTGAAGGATCATGTGACACTGAAGGCTGGATTAATGATGCTGAAAATTCAGCTTTACCATGACAGGAATAAATAACGTTTTAAAATATATTCATATAGAAAACAGTTATTTTAAATTGTAATAATATTTCACAATATTACTGTTTTACTGTATTTTTGATTAAATAAATGCAGCCTTGGTGAGCATGAGACTTCTTTTGAAAACATTAAAAATATATATATATTTCCAAACTTCTGACAGGTATGTAGAATGTATTTAAATTAATGAATTACTTCATGCAAAAAGGAATATTCATGCTGTTCCAAACATGTATGACTTTCACAAAAGAAGATATTAAGAATATTTATGCAGTTGTCGTCCCTACATCAGCAGTGGACTGTGGCTGTCAAACTCCAAAAAGATCAAATAAAAAGCAGTGAAGAGTTTCTCTTGTTACAGTATATGGCTATATAGCTATATATCCAATTTGAAGTCATGTAATTGTTTTTGGGAAGAAAAAAACAGTTGCCATGATTTAAAAAAAAAGAAATCTCTTAAATGTTATGTTCTCTTTTGCATATTGGTATTAGCTGTACAAAAGCAAGAGTTTTGAGAACTACATTTTCAGTAAATAAACTACTTAACGTTTCTTCACACATGCTATCGTTTGGCTTCATAAGACTTGAAATTCACGCACAATAGTTTAATAATAGTATTGTATTGTATTTTTGCAGATCCTTGACCGCATCTGTCCTTAAACCAATTTCAATGTGCAGAAAAGAGCTTAGTGGACATTCTGTAGAATGTCTCCTGTATTCATCAGAAGAAAGTTGTACAAGTTTTGGTTCAGAAAATAATGACAATGTTATCACTTTTGAGTCAACAATCTATTTATATTGAAGTGCAGACGTATAGAGATTAACAGAAAGTACATTACTAACATCTTAGCTTTGTAGAAATGCTAATAAACTGAAGTGGAAGTAACAAAAAAAATCAGTTTCTATCTGGTGCTATGAAATCAAATATGAGCTCTATCCAAGACGTGATTACTCGCATAAATGACTACTCTTCTCATTTATATAATTAATGTTGAATTCTGTGGTTATTGTATCATTTCCACATCAGAGCATTACTTTTTGCTTTATCCGCCAAAGATAGAACCACATGAACTCCCACGTCCCCTTTTGTTCTTCAAAGTAGTTCTAAGTTTGTCAGAAATCTCACACAGAGTACTCGCACTGCTAATGTGTTGCTACTATTTAGGGTTAGGGTCGGAACGGAAGGGAAGGATGTGGTGAGCTTGGCCAGGTATCAGAGTGTTCAAGCTCCCACCATGAGACTTGGCATCAAATAGGTGGACGTGAGCCATGGGTTTGTAGGGATTGATCCGTGCTGCTATTCCACCACTGCTTGACAGGCATTTGAACCAGACGGATGGATGAATGAGAGCAGAGTGTTTTGCATTGTCGGGCAGTGGTTGGTGTCCCAAAGTGCGGCCACCGGCTGGAAAGGTATGGACTTTTGGACGGGACATAGGGGTCTGTTTTTAAGAGATCACAATGCCTGTACTGACTAGTCAAAAGTCTATCAATAGCTTTAATACAGCAGACTTTGTTCCTTGACAGCACTAGATGTGCCCATTCCTCAGATGCTGTCAAGATGTATACGTGTAAGGTTGGGAATAGTATATCAACTCTTAAATCCTAAAATAAAACTGGGGTGGGGCGCACCAGTATTAAAGTTCTGCCAATACTGATATTTACGTACACCACCGGTCAAAGGTTTGGGGCCAGTGAGATTTTTTTTATAAAATAATTTATTACTTTTATTCTGCAAGAATGCATTAAATTGATCAAAAGTAACCTTTAAGACAATTTTACACAATATTTCCATTTCAAATATTAAGATTTTCAATATACATATTATGCATACATGTTAAATTTAATTTAACTTTATTTAAAGTTTAAAT
Source organism: Scardinius erythrophthalmus (assembly GCF_964197995.2). Lineage (NCBI taxonomy): Eukaryota > Metazoa > Chordata > Actinopteri > Cypriniformes > Leuciscidae > Scardinius > Scardinius erythrophthalmus. The sequence continues at coordinate 26,109,403 of NC_138227.1, read as the reverse complement.
TAACTTTTTTCGGAATTCATTGATGAATAAAAGGTTAAAAAGAATCACATTTATATATAGTAATCTTTTTTAACAATATAAATCTTAACTATCACTTTTTATCAATTTAACACATCCTTGCTGAATACAAGTATTAATTTCTTTCAAAAAAAGAAAGAAAAAAATTACTGACCCCAAACTTTTAAACGGTAGTGTATATTGTTAAAAAAGATTTCTATTTTACATATAGGCCTAGATAGATAGATAGATAGATAGATAGATAGATAGATAGATAGATAGATAGATAGATAGATAGATAGATAGATAGATAGATAGATAGATAGATAGATAGATAGATAGATAGATAGATCTGCAAAGGTGATCTAAAGGTCATATTAAGGGAAATAATCATGCATTAAAAATATTCACATGGTATTAAAATAAAATAGATGCTTATGGTGGTTTATATCATATTGTTTTTGCTGTTGTATTGACTACTGACATGTTGGTGTCATGACAACCCTAGTATGTGTTTCCATGTGTCTTACATATGTATGTTTAGTTCTGTTGAGCAAAAGTGCTGAGTCTTTGTTTGTATCTTTTAGTGTGTGTGTGTGTGTGTGTGTGTGTGTGTGTGTGTGTGTGTGTGTGTGTGTGTGTGTGTGTGTGTGTGTGTGTGTGTGTGTGTGTGTGTGTGTGTGTGTGTGTGTGTGTTTGAGAGAGAAGCGGTACTGTTCTTCCACTCCTCCCAGCTCTGTTGGTCTGGACGAGTTCCTCATGGCCCAGTTGGATCCATCAGCTTCATGTCCTTACTTCACCCCAGCCACACGCACGCCTTCTCTCCCTCTTTTTATTTCTCTCTCCGTCTCTCTCTCTCTCTCTCTCTCTCTCTCTCTCTCTCTCTCCGTCTCTCTCTCTCTGGTCAGGGTTGGGGCAAGGCCAATGCAAGAACAGAGAGTTCATAAAGATATGACAGGGAAAGACGTGTGTGAGTGAGAGCGTTGTTTTAGGTGATGTGCGATAATTACGACTCTGAATTATTCTTTACGATGTTATATTTGCTTTTAGAGGATCGCGGTAAATCATTCTCCTCACAGTTCTCCCCACAACAACATAGTAGACGCCATCCAAATGAAGCTGTGGCAAAGTCACTGACTGACATTTGTTTTTGTTTGTGTTTGCATTATTGGCGGCAAATACGACCGTGGCGCGGAGCCGAAAGCCGTTCTGGGACATGTTTCACTGAGAGGCTTACGCACTGTGTGAGCGCTTACAGGTCGCCTTTGACAGTTTTGGATTTGTTGTGCAGTCTTTCTGTGTATATGTGTGTGTGTGTGTGTGTGCGCCCTTGTCGCTGAGGTCAGAGCGTCAGTGGAAAGTTTCTCCAGTGAGTCCGCTCAGGCATACCTGCGCCTCAAGCAAGCCGCCTTTATTTTGCCCCCTTTTTCTGTGTAATAGTTAGCGTCGCGAGCTCCAGCTCTTTGTTGTCAGATGCCTTTTGTTTAACGGTACATCACGTGTAAGTGAGTCATGCTGCTCTTGCTTATCAGGGACACTGAGAGCCGACTCTTGTCAGGTGAAGTTCACACCTCTTGTACATTTTGGTCTTTTTATTCTGTCGCTGTCTATCATGAGACTTCTATATCTGTCTTCACCAAAAATAAACTTTAAATTAACCAAGTCTTTCCTCATCATTTGCTTTCCATGTGGTTTTCAATATTCATGTACCATGGTACTTCCATATTTATCTATGGAAGTATATGTGAACTCCACATAACTTAATTTCTTCAATTAGTATATTTAGCCTACTTAAAAATTTTAAGGCAATGGATTTCCTCACTTTTTTATGCTGTCAACTGATCAATTTTTAGAGTGTATTAGCATTATAATAATAATCGACTTTGGAAATACTAGTCAGTTACTTTTTTTGCGTGTATATTTATTTAGGGCTTGCATATACTAGTCGAGTAGTCGATCGATCGACTACTTCAACCACTAGTCGACGCTGTCGGAAACAATCGACTACTCGAGCGTCCATTAACCATAAATGAATTAAAAATGGCGAACGTCACCAACAGACACCACACGTCAGATGTGTGGAAGTATTTCATCAAGGATGACAAAAATATTGTAATTGGCCAACTCTGCAAGAGGCCGTTCACATATTGCGTCTAAAAACGTGTGGAAAGCGCGCGTGGCCGTGCCGCTGTCTCCTACAAGCGCTCGCGCTCCCGTGGCGTCTGTCGTTGCTATGCAAACAAACTGCGCTCTCCATGATGACGACGAAGAAGTATCATTCAGCAAAGGATTAATTTATTTCTAGCCCTTGCATTAGCTTTACTACTAGATATATTTCTGGAGATGAGAAGAAAAAACCCGCCTGGAAAAACTAGCGCACCATGTTGCTTTCATTATGAGCGCGCGCCTACATTTGAAATAACGACCTTGAGCGCGGAAAAGACGCGATATGTGAACGGCCCCTAGAAGCAGACGTCTGAAATGAAAGGCAAGAACGGCTATTTATTTGGCTTTTGACTGTTACATGAAAATTTAAAAATGAAATGTCATAATTATAATGTTTTGAGAGTTTACTTATGTAATTGTTGCATTAGGCTATGAATAAATAAATGTTTATTGATAAGATCTAGCTATTTCATGTCTTTTCATTTACAGTAGCGAACGACGAGTAACTTAGTCGAGTAACTCGAGTATTGTTTTGATAAGAAATCGACTAGCAGAAATCAGTAGTCGTGCAACCCCTAATATTTATATATGATTACTGTATTCTAATACCATTGTATTTATATGGTCCATCAGGGTGCAAGTACTATAGTATTTTCATGTTTTTCGGACATGGTGGCAACACGGTAATAAAGTGTCTGTGAAGTACCTTGGATACCATGTCCAGAAAATCTTTAATTTCCCATGGTATTTTTGTGAAGGTCATAAGTCATATCGTTTCTCCCCCTTTCTATCAAGACATGTAACCGCTTTTAAGGTGTGAGCGAACATGAGAGAGCCTTTGTGAGCTGTGTGAAGTAGGTCTCCATAAGCCTCCCCTGATAAGTTCTTTGAAGATCCGCCGTTTCTCACGTTCAGAGGAATGTGAGGAGTCAGAGACGACGAAGAGCAGCAGCAACTTTCACCTCACATCTGTATCAAAAGAGGCCAGCGGCCGACGGCCATCTTGGGCAGAGAAAATCTGCTTTGAGTCTTGCAGTTTACAGCTCCTAGGATGAGTGCAGCGGCGAGGGGAGGGGAAACCGAGTGTGTGTGTGTGTGTGTCTCAACTTGCTGAAGTAGGCAAAACATCTGGTGTGTGTGTGGGAGATGGAAGTTTTTCCTTTGCTAAAGGGAATGGTATTTGGCACACGCTGTCTCTTCCACATCACACACACAGAGCTGATACAGCCACTTTGTTTTTCTCTGGCCCCCAAAACGGGCCGCACCATTGTGTTCGCTTGTCACAAACACCAACATTTCATCCTCATTCTGTATCGGGATGTTTTGAACCTTCGATTTATTTCACATTTTATCCGTTTTTTCCTTCAACTGCGGCTGAATTTTGCATTGGTGTGTTATTTCGGGGTGTGTTGTGGAAACCTCTGATGTGGCTGTGTGTGTGGTTTCTCCCCCTGCGCTGTGAGAACGCAAAGTTCTCCGATCGTGAGGTAGTCAGGAAGTTCCTAGTCATCGTTTTGTTTAGGTTTTGCGCCAAGACTTATTTCATTAATGTTTAAATTGCCTCTATTATACATTTTCAGATGTTACCTTTCATGCAGCGTGTAATATAGCTGTTTGTGAGTGTAAAAGGTCTGCAGTGTTTTAAAGATCTAAGTGCATGACAAATAAAGTTATTGTCTCCCAAAAGAAAGAACCAATTCTGAACTGCTGAAACGAGTTTTCAGCAATCCCAACCTCACATTTTGTTACCTACGTCACAATGTAAAAAATTTGCATAATGCAAATGGTCTTCATTGGCTGCCCTGCATTGACCCACCCTCGAACACTGTAGTTGTAGCAGAGACTGGAAGAGTTTGGTTCGTGTTGCCGACATGCGGTGAAAACAACGTTTTCAAGCGGAGCTGAAATTCAGATATGTTAATCTGTAAGCGGTAGACCAATCACAACAGGGACGTCTGACCAATCAGAGCAGAGTAGGCTCTCGGAAAGGAAGGGTTTAGAGAGACTGAATCTTCAAATAAACTGTTTTCAGACTCTTAGAGAAATGTGGTGATGTCCAATGTATATTATGAGAAAATGTAAGTGTTTTCTGGTCTTGAATGCATGTAAACCTATTGTTAGAGACCTCCAAAACAAAATTAGGAACCTTTAAAATAGCATAATAGGGGCAATTTAAATGGAAATTTTGTAATCGACTAATCTAACCCCCAGAGGAAAGTCAGAAAAGCAATTTGTTTGAAATTGCTTAATCAATGAATCAAACCCCAATGAATGCCGGTGAGAACTATATGCAGTGTGCCTGCCTTGCATTATGATCATTGTACATTAAACTTAAGCATTCACTTAATCAACATGAACTAATATAGACATATTTATTAAAAAACAACTGAATCAATAGGCACTGCAGGACCAATAGTTACAAATTCAATAGCCTATTATAAACAGAATTTCTCAAATATAAGCAAGTATGTCCTTTGAATGGATATTTCTCTGAGCTGCGATAGGCATGGAGAAAACTAGCACATTCAAAGTCTTAAATAAAATGAAATTATTTTATTTTCCGCTCCAGAAATACAATAAAAGGTTCATTTAAACTATAATATTAACATGACACAAATTTGAATGTAGTTTTTGTAAAAATATAAAGCAAAACGTAAATGTGCACAAAAGATTTCATTTACTAGTATTTTCAATGTCGACTCGCCAGCAGCATTATCATTTCGTCAACTAGTTGATGCACATGCACATCCCTTGTTTTGTGTCTGTACGAGTGTAAGTTTGATTGTGTTCAGTAAGCGTATCTCACTTAAGAAGTCTAGGATTGAATTCATCAAGAGCCCGTGGTCTGTGTGTGTGTGTGTGTGTGTTGGCATCAGCGCTGAATGTTCTCTCTCAGCGAATACGACCTGTGTACTGACGTCAGTCAGCACACACTGCGGCACACATCTGTAACCATATCCCTCGCAGCGCGTGGGGATGGATGTGTGTGGAAGTTTCAGTGGGCTAAAAATGTCCCCACTCTCCCGGGTCCTGGCACAGCATGCTTGTGCGTGTGTGTGTGTGTGTTACACAGCTGAATGACGTTAGTTCATTGAGCTGATGGTAGATGAGCACCACCCCTCACTTGCGGCCTTATAAGGCTCTCTGCAGAGTAAAGCTCCAAATCCCACCTCTGCAGACGCTGTATGAGTGTGCAGATAACTGTACTGAGAGTGTGTGACGTTACAGTACGCCGTAATGCTGGCTTCTATTACATGTGCTTATTTTAACACATGCATGTGATGCATGCAATATGTTTATGCATGTAAAAGGATAAAAGAGGCACAAATACCCTTTGGGAAATTCAAGCTGTCGATTACAATCAATATTGTAAGGAAGGAGACTAGGATAGTCCCACAGGGTATATGGATGAAGTAAGATGTTGAAGGTAAAGTGTGAGATCCTAATGTTATTGCAGTCTGTTTTAGTCGCCCAGTTGGGCTGGATATAATAACATCAGCTCAACTAATTGCGAGGGACTACAGTACCTGTTTGGAATTCTGTAAGGTATTTTAAGGTATTTCCCAGGCCTTGCAAAGGTACTTTAATAATCTTACATTGTCAATTTCTATAGCATCCACAAATTTCAAATATTTCATTGGCATTATATCGGTCTTTGAGCTCTTCTGTTGAGCCACATTAAAATCACGGGACTTTTTTTCTTTTGCGTCACATGATCCTTCAGAAATGATTCTAGTAAGCTGATTTGCTGCTCAAGGAATGTTTCTTATTATTATCAATGACGAAAACGTGCGATGGTTCACATTTTTGTGGAAACTGATATGTATTTGTTCTCAAGGATTCTCTGATGAATAGGAATCTCAATAGAATAGCATTTATTTGAAATGGAAATCTTTTGTAATATTATAAATGTCTTTACTGTCGCTGAATAAGAGGATTAATTCCTTTACTGACCCCAAACCTTTGAACAGTAGTGTAGTGCATTTTCAATTTTACTTTTCAGCACTAATAAAGAATATATCAGTTGTATAATTGAGATGTATGCATGTTGTAGTGCACTAATTCCAGGAATAGAATTCTAGAACCTGATTTCTGGAAATGCAGAACACTACCAGTAGCTCCTTCCCCTCATTCCGGGATGCTGTGACTTCCGGGAGCGGCATTTTTGAGTGGCACTCCCTCTCTTCTTCTTTTTTTTTTTTCCCACGCTACGTGTTTGCACAGTCCGGCAGCTTATAATTTCACCCTCTGCAATTTTCTCCATCTCTCTGGTTTTCTAAGTAAAGAGGAAAGAGGCCCTAAAAATGGCCGCACCATAAAAGCGCTTGACGTCGGGTTTGCTGCGGAGATGTGAGGGGGCTTTCATGTTCTCAGCGTTGCACTATTAGACCCGCGGCTCTCTGCTCCACTGCTGCACAGCTGTATTTATAGCTGAGGTTTGTCTCAAGCCACTGCCTCTTCAGCTGTGAGCTCAAGCCTGGTCCTTCCCATAGATTTAAACTGGGGCCTAATCATAACCGTGAGCTCGTTCACAGAGCCCAGTGGCATGCCTTCTGTGTACAGTTGAAATAAGTAATGGAAAAGGATCACAATTGGTTTTAGAGGTTAAGTGATGAATCCGTATTTGTTTTGAGTGTAAATAGCAAGTCGTTCCATGCCGTAATGGATAGTGCTCTTTCATGTATGACATCATGATGACTGTGTCCAAAGCAACAACAGCTTCAGGTAAAAGGTCTGGGAACAAAATCAGACCAGTCTAAACAAATAAGCTCACTCCGATACAGGAGTGGCTGTGTATTCCAGGGCAGAACTGTGTCAGAATAATGTCGGCTGGATGGAAAGAGGGCAGCGGTTTGTAAAGGAATACGTACACGGATACAAACTTCAAAATTGACCTTATTTAATTTCTTAAAGAGATAGCACATGTCGAAATTAAAATTCTGTCATCTTTTACCCTCATGTTGTTCCAAATGTACTTCTCTAGCCTGGTTTCCAGAAAACGGGAACGTTTTCCCTTACAGTTTTGAGAAATATTCATTTTTCGAACTGCCTGAAAACCCACCTCATGGGAGCGTTTTTGCGATATATGGGAGTTTTTGCGAAATTTACGTGTTTCCATTGGGTGCATTTTCAATTCACAATTTCAATTTGCATAATTAGAAGGGTAATGTAAACGCAGATTCTGTCTTTATTATGTGGTGTGTGATTTTACATAAGCAATTTACTGATCGTTCTTTTTCATTTTTTTTAATGCAGTTGCAAAGATCAGGGGCCAGAGCATTTGAAGATGCAAATTCTCATCAAAGTAGTCCTTACAACCTGTGCTTCATGAACAAATATTTATTTTTAAGTTGCATCGTTTGAATGAATCAGTGGATTCAGTTCACAAAAACTGGAATTCAAGAACCAAATCAGTTCTATTTGTCAACCGAATCATTCAATCACTGACTTGGTCTGTTCCTAACTCAAAGCTATCATATGGCTTCAGAAGACTTAAGAAATGTAGCACACAAGTTGTATGGACTACTTTTTTGATGCTGTTTTTACGTAGTCCCCATTCATTGTAATTGCGTGGTAAAAAGTGAACGATTTCATTATTCAAAAAACTCTGTGTTAACATGCAGTCACAAATTTCAGTGAAATTTCACAGACAAAAACGATCCATTATCCATTGCCAATAGTGTATCGCAATGTATGAAGCACGGCTCGCACAGACGTCACTTTCAAACCAAACAGCTTTCTGTTAGTCAACATGGCGAAGTCGCATGCTGAACACAAGCTTGAAAACCAGGGAAATCTGCATAGACAACTCCCAGTTATGCAGATTCCTGTTGGAATTTGCCTGTGATATGTTGCAGAGCAACTGTAAATGGCTGCAGATTTACTAAATAATACAGGTTTAAAACAACATGAGGATGAGTAAATGTTTTTTTTTTTTCTCAGATATCCAGTTTCTCATCACATTATAGAAATACAATAGCGTGCCTTTGCATGTTGACTTTAATCCCCATATCTGAAATCATGACCAGTCATAAGCTCAGCATTACGGCACACATGAGTGACGTCTTAATGCCGTCACCATTTTTGTCAGAAGTGAACGGGTGCGTGTGTGTGCGTCTACATTCTGATCTTTTAATCACAGTCAGTGAGAGTGTTATATAATAAAAACAGCTTGTAGTTGTTTGTGTGTGTCTGAGTGGATTAGAAAGAACAGAGCGATTGAACAGGGCAGGAGTGGAGTCGGGAACGCCACTTTCGGATGAGGCTCACAAACGCTTGTTGAATGGATAGAGAGAAACAGAAAGAGAGTGGATTGTCTACAGCAGTCTCTCTCTCTCTCTCTTTCTGCCGAGCGATGATGTCATAAAACTTTTGGCTCCTCTCTGGCTGTTCAAATCTGTGTTGAACGTTTCCAGGGAAACAATGATGCTTGTTTATCAACCGTTGGCAAGGTCAGTTACTCCTCAGGCTGAAGGAAGGATCCAAGAAAGAGTGTTTTGAAATAAACGAAGAAAAGGAGGAATTGCTTGTTTTGGTGAACGAGAAGGCGCTACTGTCAAATGTGTTCCGGAAAAAAAAGCAGATTAACTGTGTTTCTACTGTAAATAGTGCTTTTAGGTTTTGTTTTGTGTTGTCCGTGGCTGTTTGATCATCTTGCTAATGTTCTTTTCTCCTTTTTTTCCACCAGAATGAAGAGTAGAAAGCCGCCGCTTCTTCAAACACCAAGACTCAAAATCTCTCCCCGTTCACCACAAGCCGGACCTCAGAAAACTGGACCTCAGTAAACTCAGTAACCTCGTTTTCCAGGACCACATTATCACCCAAACCCATATGGACAAAACAGATCTCATAACATCACGTATCCGGACCTCACAAATGCTGGATTCCACTTACCATAAATCTCCCAGAACCGGACTTTCACTGTGCGCACCTTTTTTGACATTACCAGACGATACTGTTCAACTGTTACATACTCGGTACAAATCGATTTCTACCATGATCAAACATGGTAAAATGGCACCTTTTTGGGGTGAAGGGCAATGCTACTTCAGTAGTAGTGGGTAGTAGTCTCTAAAACAATGTTACATTAATAATATTTCTGTAAATGATGGTACAAATGTTTTTGGTACAGGGATGCTTTACAAAGCAGCCATATTGTGTTGGGTTTGCAACAGTGTTGATTGTACCCGTTTCCTTCAGTACTGCCAGACATTTCCATTACAGATGAGATTACATGTTGCAATCCAACTCTCAATTAGACACTTTTATACACCCAGTATGGACGACCTCAAACAGCCAGACTTGACCTCAGGACTTTACGAAAGAGTTTACACACACACTGTGTTTCAGCACTGTGAGCCATGACTGACCTCATGCTGCCAAACACACACTGTGATGTCTGTCAAAACCTGGTTTCATTTCATACCTGCTCACATTACATCCTGTTTAATTGTAATAATAAGCACGTAACTTATCTGGAGTTTATACTGGCCTCCAAACAGAACTCCACCCCAATTTTTTTTTTTTAAACATTATTATTTTATTTTATTTTTATGCAATTTTTTTTATCAGTTGGAGTATGTCTTGTATAGAATATATATTAACTCCTAAACAAAACTCAACCCTAAATAATGTTGGTACTATTACATTTTTTTTTTTTTTCCTGAAAACAATTATTTTGTTATATGTTTGTTTTCATGCTAATTTAATTAGAGAATATCTCATATAGAGTATATGTTGGCTTCCAAACAAAATTCCACCCAAAAAAGTCCTAAGTATCTATTTATATAAATATATATTTTTATACACACGGGTTTGGTTACCACAGATTGAATTTTCCATTACTACCTGATTTGGCAACTGACAATTCAGTTGAGATTTCGTGAATGATGTCGGGGGAACATTTTTAAATATGACGCTAACATCACAAGTGAATAAGAGGCCTTACAGCCCTGGTTGGGCTAAATAAACAGCTTATTCATGCTGTAACTAACGTTTCTGATCAAATTGTACCGATAGTTGGTCAAACTGAACAAAGACTTGCGCAAGAATGTGTCGTAAAGTTTCCATAAACGTCTAATCCTTTAAGTGCAAGTGGTTTTTACAGTCAGGCAGCAGTACTTATTTTTATTTTTTTCATTTTTAGCATCCTGCTGTTAAACCTTGGAAGCCAGTCAGAGTTGCTTGCAACTTTTTTTTAGGCTGTTTTATTTCATTACAGTTTATTTTTGCTTATAAATAATATGCTGTGGCGATGGTAAAGTCACAGCAGCAGGTTTAACAAAGAAAAAAACTCAAAATGTCTGTCATGTTTGCTGCTGAAATGAAACAAACAATGAACAATCTGTAAATTATTGAATATATAGAAATGTTGTTCTTGGTTCTCTTTTAAGAGTGAAAGTATTTAACATTTCATGGTTGGTGTTTCATTATCATTTTTGTTTTCCTTAAGAATCTCGACACGCGTTTTAAAAATGTGTCTACTGTTTTTAAGTTTCTTTTTGTTGGGAATATTTGCTTTTATAGTAAAATGTATAATCCAATCTTTTTGAGAGAATGGGACAGTTCTATAGTTTTCTTGATTTTTAAAAGATGGTTAATGTAACACGCACATCAGGGATGTCCCCCTCACCCTCCCACCAACTCCGAATTGAATTGCTTTTGGGAACCTGTTACACTTGTTACTCGGTTCCCTCTGTGACAGTGATGTTCCTGTAATCTGATAGGCCGTTCTAAAGGTTGCCTATCATTCGATAGGTCGCAGTTGTCGATTTAGCACCCTGCGGTTGTGTTGCGATACAGAGCGTGGGGCTTCACTCTTCCCACCATTATGTGGCCAAACCTTCGACATCTCAAACAAACTAGTTCTTCTTTGTAAATAATGAATTGTATAAAAGAAAACCGATGATTGGTGGATATTGGACTGACCAGGGATGTTTGGTTTTATGGATGCTCAAAGCAAGCAGATGATTGGTCACCTTTAATGAATGAATTGAAACATGTAAACAGTATGAGTGTATGTACAGATGAATGCACATGTAAACAGATGTTTGTTTTAAATGAATGAAATGAGCGGCAGTAAGGAGAGGGCTGTATATACCCCTCCTCTCCCCCCTATTTAGAAGAATGGTATCTTCTGGAACCTTGACGTGTAATAAAGTAGAAGCGCTTATCTTTTCTGAACTTCTTGTTTCCTGTGCTCTTTATGACTGTCTTTTGAGCTTTGCGTCTCCCTGATGGCATACAAGTCGAGAGGCTATACTGGGAATAAGGCTGATGTTAAAAAACAGCATGCAGTGGAGTGCCTGCAACCCCTCCCATAATAATCAGATTCATGATATAGTGCGGCTTTGAGTGCCTTATAACTTCAGTATTTTAATTATTTTTTGGTGTTCGAGTCATTTTGACCTGGAGGGGATTTTCTTTTTCCCAAAATTGTTAATGTTATCGCGTTGGACTGAAAGCGTACTGACTTGCTCAAACATGGTGTAACTACTTCACAAAATTTGGGGGATCATTTTTGGGGGGTTATTTGTCCCACCTTGTGGTGTTCCTGGTCAAAAATGACTGGCCTACAAAAAATATCTTATAAATCTCCCATTATGCTGTATTAATACCAATTATTGGATTCAATCTTTTTGTCAAGTTGTCTTTTTTCAATTAGGAAAAGTTTTGATCTCATTGATCTGAACTTACACGGGTCAAAAATGACCATCCACTAAAAATGAATGGGGGAGATCGAAAATAAGAGAAAAATTTAGTGTTCAGGAACACATTCATCATGTTCATATATGTACATGTGTGCTTTAAAGCATATAGCACTTAACTCTTTCTTCCAACTGTTTACCAGGGACGTACGCATACTCGAATGAAGAGCGTTTAGCACAGCTGGAGTATGAAACCGAGCCATTGGGATCTAGTAGTGGTATAATGGTGGGGGTTTTACCTGTACATCTGTCCTCTAGTCATATTTTACTACGTCTTGGCTTTTATTTCCACAGAGTCAGGTACTAAACAGGAGAGTCTGGAATTGCAGCACATAGACTGGGGCTCTAGAGGCCTGCAACATATGGAAAGTCTTTCAGAATGTGGAGAAGGAAAAAATGACATGAGGTGAACCTCATCAATGGAGTTCTCCACAGACATTCCTTCAGCAGGAGCTCAGTGACGGGCCAGCAGCAAGCAAAAGATCTCCTTACTCTGTGTGTGGGTGTGTGTGTGTGTGTGTGTGTGTGTGTGTGTGGGTGGGGGGTGTACGGGGTCAATTTGTGTGGGTGGAAGAAGAGGTAGATATACACTCTCAAGACTTTAACCTGCTAGCTTGTAATAGTATTTAGTATGTAATTAGATTGGAACATGCTTTCTGCCAAAAAGTCCTGCATGTCCTTGTTTTCACCGCCCCAGATTCGGAGAGCTCTCGCTGGGGACACCGTCCTCAGTTACCCTCCTTTAACTCAATTAGTCTCCAGTAAACTCATCTCTGTACCATTCACTGTTTCAGATTAGTGAAACATATTAAAGCAACCAGCCTATGAATGGAAGCAAAACTGCTTTAAAATCAAACCAAACTGTGGTCTATAGATATTGCTCAATTTAAGTGTTTTTTTATTTTTTATCATTAGCTAAGAAATGAATAATAAAATACACATAAATGAACATTTTATCTGATCACTAAAAAAGATCAAATCACACCTCTCCTCAAGCAGCACTATTTGAGGTATCATTTATGTCTTCTCAAATGGTGCAGGAATGGGTTACGTTCCGCTAAAAATGTTTAAATGCTTCTGACAAAGGACAATGAGCAATATTGAAACAATGAAGCTGACGTGCTGTAACAAAGAAAGCTTTTAAAGTCTTTAACCCCCCTCCTCCTCCTCGCGGACACATACACACACCTGGTTTATAAAGTGTTTATAGGTAACCAGGTAGCTGACTGACAGGAATGCCAGACATGTAGTCATGGTCTCTCATTAGGCAGAGAGAATGACGGAGGTCCAATACCAGAACAGACACACAATGACTTTTTTAAAAGCACATGCTCCCAGTGTTGTCTTTGTTGTAGGGTGGTATAATTGGATCTCTCTGCTTTGCTTTGATAAAGTTTCATCTCCATCACAACTTACACACTTACTCTGAAGAATCCAGACACAACATGTCCAGAAAAGGTCCAGCTGTCCATCATCTTTCTGCTTTATACTATAACACAGTTAATACGTTTAGTAACAAATGAAAACGAAGATTTTTGAAAATGCTGTCCAAAGTGGAATAATTTGAAAACGCCATTTGCGCGTGTGGACTGTGCAAACGGAGGTATTTAAAAATGTATGTGCATATGCATATTGTACCAATAGATATTCATGTTTATACCACTATTGTGCCTGTTATGTGCTATTCACTTTCACACTGTTGCTAAAATATGTTACTTTGCACACTCTTCATATCACAGTCCTGCAAAGATGACAGAAAAATTACTCACATTTGACTGAGTGCGACCTTGATGCATCAATTATCCTGCCAGAAGAATTGCGATAACTTATTTATTTTTTTCCGTCTGTATCATCTCAGTGAGCTTTTGTGAGGATTTACACATGCGCAGTAAGGTGAATTGAGCGTTTTCTGACATTTCAGTGTGGATGAGAAACTTTTGGAAAAGCCTGAAAACGCTAGCCTAGAAATCTAGACGCACCCTAGCGGCAGCAAAATGTATTTTGGAGCCAGGGTAGTCTAGCAACTCTCCGTTGACTTTCGAGCTGCAAAAACCTAAATTGGGTCAGGCCAATCACATCGAGTATAGAGTAGGCGGGGCGGGCTTAACATAATGATGACAGAGTTGCGACGGTTCCCTGCCACTTGAAAACAAAGAATGACGGCTGCTGGAGAACAGTCTTTCGAATCGGCTTTGTCCGCGACTCTGGAGGACTTGAAGTTAGGTTTTTCTTTGAGAAAAGAGCATAGAACGGCACTTAAGTCATTCTTAAAAAAAGGAAGATGTTTTCGTAGTTTTGCCGGCCAGATATGGCAAAAGTTGAATCTATCAACTAACGTTAGCTCCGCTGTTGTGAAAACGCTCTGGTTGGGTGAAGCGCAGTCCTATTGCGAGCAGAGGGAATTTGAAAGACAGCCGTTTATCCCGCCCCTCAGATTGAGCCGTGTCTATGGTGAGTTTCCAGACCTAACATCTTGATGTAGGTCTGGCTTGCCAGGCTATGAAAACGCTAGTGTGGACAGAGAGCGTTTTTAAATGAAAACGCCATATTTCTAAAGTAGGGTATCAGGATTAATGTAGTCCTGCTGTGTCTGGATTCTCCACAGTAGGCTAAGCGGCTGTTCACACGACACCATTTTCAACTAAAAATTTGACACTTTTTATGCGTTTTGGCCGTTCATTTACACGTCAGCGGCGTTTTGAGTGCCTAAAAACGCAAGTTTTTGAAAACAGTCTCTGTGTAAACAACAAAAACGCAAATCTCTGAAGACGACAACGTCATGCACATGCGTATTACGTGTTCAGTCTAGTGTTTCATCGCCATCTAATGGCCTGGCAGCAGAATACAGTGTTTTTAGTAGTTTTCACAGATCCGTGTGAATGGGGATCGTTTTGAAAATGGTGTCGTCTGTACGTGGAAAACTCAAAGGAAAAGCTTCTCCGTTTTAAGCATATCGTTGTCGTGTAAACGTGCCCTTAGTGTGGACGGAAGGCCAAAACGGAGAGGAAAAAATGCGTTTTCAAGGCCTCAGATTCTAATACTGAGTACCAGAGAAAGAGGAGGTTGCCATTGGATGAGTCAAACTCATGTTTGGGTGGGCCAGGAATATCTTGGGCCTCTGGGTCTGGAGGAAGAAGACATGAATGAAGAATAAAAAGTAAATAAAGAGAAGGGGAAAAGCAGCTAATAAAAAAAAATAGGGTTTGAATTTGATTAAAAAGAGATAGAATAACAAACTGAGGTAGAGCGATGCATTGGAAGCAGAAAGGGAACAGAGAAAACAGAGTAGAAGTGTGGAAGAAAACCACGAGGGGGTGAGCGTGCATGTGTTCATGTATGTGCGTGTGCAGTATGTGAGGGCTTGATGTATAAAGGGGCCCCACGGCAGTCTGGGGGATAATACTCAGCAGATGTGTCCTTATCTGACTCTGTGAAGGGTAGAGCTGAACTCAGACGGAGGGGAAACTGGCAAAAGAGCTGTTCGTATGCATGCATGCTTACGCCTGTCTGCGACCAAATGACCGTTTCAGGGTCACGATTAACATAATCGTACGTCGCAAATGGCTGAACCGACGCTCCAAGGAATTTCCGATGTGATAATTGGTAATTAAATGTGAAGGGAGGGGGAAAAGTTCCAGTAAGTCGGTGGGTCACCTCACCAAACGCAACATTAATGCAGCCAAGTATCTGGCCTCTTAAAACGCCTTTCAAGCCTGAAGGCACAACAAGAGGTCTGACGAAGTCTGTTGTGCAGCTTCCTTGACTGCCAAGTCCTACGTTTTAGCTTTTTTAGGGTAAAAATTATCAAAGCCTGGCGAGTCGGGTGCTTTTATCAGAGGCCAAGAGGAGATGACAAGGCTCTTGAGGTGGTAGGCCACCCTTTCATTAACAGTAAGGCCAAAACCACTGATAAACAGTCATTAAGCTTTGAGTTAGCGGTGACTGTAGGCACAATCTTTGCGCTGACAGATAGCTTCCTAGCTAGCCTTAAAAATCAAAACGTTTGGAGCGATCGGTTTGTAGCCACATGAAACTTCGGGAATAATCAGATGTATTTAAAGGGAAGGCCTCCGCTAGTTTTAAAGCACACTTCAATAGCGGGAACAAAAACAATTTTGGTTGGAAGCCGAGCCGCGCTGTCAAGCGTTTTAAATCTTTTTGATACATACAGTTGAAACAGCTGCGCACACGCCAATAATTTATCTGCCGCTTTTCTCTGAATGGATGTTAGATGTGGTTTTGGAAGAGGGGGGTGGCAAAGTTCCTTTCTCTCAGTGTTGTTTTCCCTCAACCCGAACGTGATCTTTGACTCAGACTCCCTTTTCTGTGTGTTTGTCTCTAAATATAGCTCGCTTGAATCATAATCAGGCGCGTTTTGGGTACAAACAGTCTAAATACTGCTGCGGTCATGCGACGCTCATCTGAAGCAGGACACGGGACGTTTCGGGGGTAATTCAGTTTCAGCGTGTGTGACTCAGATTAGGTTAGGGATATGCCGTAAAATGCGAGCATTCAGTTCAAGTCGTAAACACAGGATTAGTGCGTAGTCTGAAAAGGTGATATGTATCGCAATGAGGACAAGGTTTGAGAAGACTTATTTGGTAGAGACGGGATGTTCTTTCACCTAAAGGGTCAGAGAAACAAAATGATCCAGCTTAATCCAAGATAACCAGTTTGAACCTAAAGACTTGTCTGACCTCAAACCCCAGACGTATAGACATGTTAGGTCATTTCTTTTATTACGAGGGATGAAAGGGTACACATAGGTTGATAGAAATAAATATTATTATGCTGCACAATATAAACTGTGTGCTATTCTATGTGAAACAGTGTTTTATGCAATGATAAACTATTAATATTTAATTGTTTAAGCAACATTTAGCAGAAAAGTTCAAGGAGACATTGAAAATTTGCATAGTAGATTCTGTAGAAATACTGTACAGAGTGATGATACATGATCTTTGTTTTCTCGCATAACTAAGAAGTCACTGTCACCAACACATTTAAAATTTATAGCAAGTCTTTTCTGATAAGGCTGTTATGTGTTCGTCTCTTAGTTGGTTCAGGGTCATTGAAAGACCAGTTTTACTGCTGCTAATACCCGAGGCCCTTCTATCCTCACAGGTCTTCCTCTCTGAGCTCAGTAATGTCAAAGGATTCCTCAGAGGTTGGGAGCTAACTGATTTACCGGGCACACAGGGCGCCGAGTCAATTTGGGCCATGCGTACAATAAATCATCTATGTGAATGTGTTTGTACTGCAGTAGAAATGCCAGTGAAGTCCTCGTTGGAAACGGCTCCATTACTGGACCATACTCAGTTAAGAATAAGATGTGACGGTATAAGGAGTGTGAAATGCATTAGGCAAGAGATCTTTTTGTAACACATGGCCTGTCCACATCAGACACGAGCGGCGCAATGCAACACATCTAAAGCCAATAGAACACATTATAATCAGTCCCTGCATCCGAATATGCCTGCTTCCAAAGGTAAAAAAACAGTAAATGTGCTTTTCAAACGGAATGCTGCATCCTAAGACTGCATATCTCGGCTGCACGTCATCAAGTGCCGCTGAAGGCCATCTGAATTTGAAGGATCCTTGGAAGGCAGCCTTCGCTTCGTGTCCTTCATTCAGCTCATTTTGAAGGATGCATCAGGTGTCCTTAAATCACCCACAATCCTTTGCACACATTCCAATTCACGAAAAATTCGTGTTAGTCCAAAAACATTTTTTATTGAAACCAAACTCAGAAAACGACTCATTTTGGATTTTGTCACATTATGACATCACAGTGCAACGAAAGACATCCTCTGCAGAAGAAGATCAACGCCTACGTCTACATCATTGGGCCCTATTTTAACGACGGGAAAAATGGTCGGAGCGCCCGGCGTATGGTCTAAAAGGGTTGTCCCTATTCTCTTAACGTGTAATTGGTGTGTTTTGGCCGTAACGTGCAATAAACCAATCAGAGTCTCATCTCTCATTCCCTTTAAAAGCCAGTTGCGCTCGGGCCATGGTGGAATTTGCAAGCAGAAAAACTGAATGTTTCTCTAGCGAGGAAACGGATCTGCTTGTGCGCGATGTTAAAGCGCGCAAGCAGAACATCTACGGGACAAGTGTGCGCGCTGTGCACCCGCCTATAGGCGCACAATACTAGCGCGCTCTTTAAATAACAAAAAGAATATTGCGCCATTGACTTGACCAGGTTTCAGTTGGTCAATGGTCCAGTCTGTTTCAGTTGCCTCAAAATAGCAACGGTCCAACAATGCGCCCGAACACACCTCATTTTAAGTCCAGCACGCCCATGGGCGCACAAATGCATTTGCTATTTAAACAACGTGGCGCAGGACGTGAAAATGATAACTGCGTCGGGCTGAAACTAGCAAAAAAACTTGCATCGTGCCTGGCACCGCATTGCGCCGGGTGTATGATAAGGCCCATTGTCTCTTTAGCCCCGCCCACCGATCCACGGATGTGATGTAGTAGTTAAAAGTGCAAACACAGGATTACTCCAGCAACAAAATGATAGAGATGCCTCTGAGTTACAAGACGTGCCAAAGTGCCAATTTATGGAAAAACAGTCTGTACATTGCCTTACTTATGATCCTAACATTAAAGCATGGATGAACTTTATTATTAATGAAGTTCCAGTCAGATCGCGTCAGTAAGACACTGCAAATGACAATGTTTACGTTTTCCCTTAATTGAATAGGATGAACTGAATAGCCTGGACGACAGTGTGACGACAATCATTGGTACATTCATTCATAATTCAGTTTATGAAACACGCAAGTCATCCTTTGTCAATTATAACACCAAGTACTTATACTTTACAACCAAGACTTATAAAGCATATGTACGTTTATAACTTGAATGCGGCACGGCCATCAAAACTTAGTGATCGAAAGACAGGGTCAAAAACAGGATAGAAAATAGCTTATTACTCCCAAATTAGGATGTTTTTGATGTAAAAATCTTGATAACATTATAGGTGGACCTCAGAGAACAGGTCATGACCCCTTTAAGTTAAAACAACATTTGTTTTTCAAGTTTTCAAAAAGTCCTACAGCCGAAGTTTTTGAGTTTTCTCAACTTCTGTTTTTTTTTACAGTGTAGATGTAGAAACCAATAACAAAGAGAAATTGTCAGACACAGAAAGATGGGTGACTGTCACAGACAGAAGCTGCTGCAACTCTTTAAGACATTGTGAGTCCCAAGACACAATAAAAACAATAGCTTACAGAAATCGAGGGAGAGAGAGAGGTTAACCGTAATAGTCTACAACATTAGAGCTAAAAACACAATCTGCATGTTCTCAACTGTTTGTGTTTGATGCGTTTGTCAGTTACATAAGTGGGATAATGACGTTGGATTGAATCATAAGCTAGTTGTGTAAATATTATAATACACAAGCATAAGTCGCCACCGGTAATTGTTATAAAACCACCAGGGAACATGTTGCCTCCTTCCACGTGATGACGCAAAAGAGCCGCATTATAAGTCATTGACCTTTGCCCTAGTGATGTCATCAAGACGCTTTAACAGAAGGCAAACTAAGCTAGGCGTGAGAGTGAAATCACAGTATACGTATATATGAGTGTTTGCAGCATGCTGTTATTCTTGGCACTACAGTTCCCGTATATCGTTAGCTAAATATTACTTTAACATTGAGGCTGAGCCTTAACGGATAAACATATACACGCTGTGACATTTGGAATATGTTACACTGCCTTTGACATGTCATGAACGAATATATACACGAGCACTCTGATAAACATGTTGTGTGAGGTGTGGTGTGCTCTACTGACCTTTGGGTTCTCTAGGTCACGATGTTTGAAAGTACAGACGCTCATTTGAGCAAACACATATACAGCACTGTAGTGTGTGTTGTTGAGGGAGAGTGTAAAGTCTTTGATCACATCACAAGCTACATTCCACACCTCAATATGTGCGTGTGACAGTGAAAGAGACGGGAATCTTAGTATAAGCATGTGGGACTATTTGATTGACGCTGTGGTCAAACGGCATAAGGAGGGTAATTTGAGTCACTGATGAGTAAGCCAGGCCAGCAGAAGCTATGCATTTATATATCACACACTCGCAATACAGTTTTATACGCCGGATAGGTTTAGTTTCATGAGATAAATCGGTATACAAGTAGAATGTGAAAAATATTTAAATTAGTTTTATAATATATAGCTACACTATATAAGTTTGGGGTCAGTAAGATCTTAAAAGGTTTTATTCACATTAAATTGATCAATAAGGACATTTATAATGTTACAAAAAAATATATTTCAAATGAATGCTGTTCTTTTGAACTTTCTATTCATCAAGGAATCCTAAAAAAAAGTATCATTGTTTACACAAAAATATTAAGCAGCACAACTGTTTTCAACATTGATAATAATAAATGTTTCCTGAGCACAAACTTCATATTAGAATGATTTCTGAAGGATCAAGTGACACTGAAGACTGGAGTAATGATGCTGAAAATACAGCTTTGACATCATACGAATAAATTACATTTAAAAAAAATATTACAATTATAGAGAACACAGCTTTGGTGAGCATATGAGCATATAATTTAATTTTCTTTCCAGTGCTGTTCATGTTTTTCCTATTAAAAAAGTAAAAAAGTTGCGGTGGGATATATCAAAAATATTTTCTGAATAATCAATAGTCTTTAGTTTAAAACGTAATTTGTATTGGCAAATGCTAGTTGGCATAAGGGGGAGGGTGTTCTAGAGAGGATTTCATTGGAAAAAATGAAATATTTCCATTTTTCTTGGAAGACCGTAAAATGTATACTTAAAATTTGTTTTGACAACATTCAGATGTACACAGACATATAGATGACCTCTAATCTAACAGGTCTAAAAGCCACAAAACAAAAATATTTCTTTAGGACTTCAGCAATAATCATGCTTATTACATTAGGCTATTAGACCTAGAAAAAGAGATGCAGTGCATCTCTGAAGCAATTCTCAATTCAATCTCTTTTGTTCATAACAGGTAAAAAGGTGTCATGAGAACAAGAAAGAACAGGGACACATTTAATGGTGCCCTCAGGGAAAGGAGGAGCCAGTCCAAAGAACAGAGCAAACAACAATGTTGCCAGAGTAATGTGCTTGGCTTCAAAATGGTGAACGGTTCATAATCGTTTTTAAGTATTAGGATTATTCTTTCCTTTCATTTCATTAACTTTGTCCATGTATTTAGCTATGTTTTTGAGTGCCATTTTCAGAACACGCCGAATACATTTTAGGATTTGCTTTGAAACTATTTTCACTCAGAAATTCTTAGTAAATTTCACCACTATTTACAAAGAAACGTACAATTGAGTAAAATAACTTTAAAAAAAATGTATGGGATATGAAATTGCCTTTGCAGGGGGGAAATTAGATTTTAAAGATGTCTCATACCAAATGATTTCCGGATTTAGGAAAAAGTGATGAAACTTGTGTTTGTTTTCATATTTGATCAGCCTCTGCGCATTTCCACACACTTTCTCCAAAACAAACACAAACAGCAAAGCGCGCAACTTCCTCTGAACTATCTTTGGTTTGGTTTTAATAATTCCCCATCTAAGTTAAGTTTGCTTGGTCTGGATTTGTTTTTGGACTTTCATTTGACATTTGACAAGTTAATCTTCTCATATTTTTCATGTTTTCTGTGATGATTGTGGGGGAAATCAGTGGAATTGTATGGAACTAAAGCTGGAAATATGAAACCCAAAATATTTAATAAACAAGTGCGTATAAGTGCAGGTGAACATACAGCAAAACGTCTTAGTAATGGGCTCTGTAGAATTCTGCAGATGTTTTAACTTTGGGGGGGGGGGGGTAATCTCTGTTTATTCATTTCAAGAAAGGTATATTGAAAAGTACTTTAAAAGGAAATACTAAATATACTGTAAATGTATATCTGTGAATGCAATATCAATGTGTATGTGTGTTTAAGTCCTTCAGGATGGTGGGACGATTTCCAGGACGACCGCCAGGCATGTGTTACCCCTGGCCTGCGCACTTCAGTAACACACACACACACACACACTCACACAAACGGCTGCTCTGAGTGCGGCCCCACCAGGGACAGCAGGTCTCAACATTCCGCTCCTGTTTCCACGACAACCTCAATGCCAACAACACAGTCCGGCTCTTTAACCCTTTAACACATTCCTGGTGGAGACATTTCCTCCGGCACGTACACACACACTCTCATCCACTCAAAAACGAACACACACTATTACACGGTTAGAATTCAAAAAGTGAGCTAATATGCTCAGGATTACGACACATGGAGGGATACGATCAGCAAATTACTAGAAACACAATGATTTTCCTGTCTTTATACACAACCATAAATACTGTTAAATACTGTTAATAAATACTTTGTCTTCATGGCTTATTAGTAGGCCCACACAAGTGTTTGTGCACTTTATCTCACCTTTTTCTGTGGAATACATTTAAAAACATTAACTCATTTTTAAAATCTTGTGTTATTTCAACCCTCCTAGAAATGATCAAAATTATTCTGTGGCGAAGTAAATACTACAGAAAAAACAAATGTCATTTCTACCTGACTGAGTTAGTTCAGGCAAGAATAAAAACAAAACAAAGTAAATTCTATACAAGTACTCAATTCAAGCTTGTAAATATTATCAACGTTATAAAATTAAGTGAAACCTACTCAACTTTCTGATATTGGTGTTCCCATCATGCAGTGGGGCATGAATAATTAAATAGTAATTGAATAGTTTCATCATTTCTTTTGTTGTTAGGTTTAGTAAGCTGTTTTGTGACATCTGGAGTTCATTTTCTACTCAAAATGAGATACTCAAAAATGATTCATCGATTGTTATTGTACCAACTACCAAGTATTGAGGTCTCTGTTTTTCGGTGTAGGCCTATTGAGTTAGGCCAATTTGTGTGTTCGCCTATATAATGTAGCCTATGTAGGCTATATTTGTTATGTTTGTATGTGGAAGTTACTGTTCCTTGCTTGAATATTTAGTTTGAAATTGTTCAATTTAAAAACATTGGATTTTTTCACTAATAGGCTAATGTCTGAAAATGTGCGTATTTATGTGTGCAGGAAAAGTTGTCATGCGACAGACCGTGCACGGACACAAACGGTAGTATAGATATTTTCTTACCTTCATTCTAATAATGAATCCGTATGAGTACCACAGCTAGTAGGCTAATTTGCATAAAAAGAGCACGAGCGCGGCACAAACTTCGCGTTAACGCTGTTGTCGGCGGCCGGTGTGGTGAACAATCGAGTCCGGTTGAAGAGTCCGAGCCGCGTCAATAGCAGAGGAGAAAGACCGCGAAATTTAAAATACTACTGTTATTGTGTCACGAAATGTATTTTTAAGAGTTTCTCAGTCCAGAATGTAGTTGTTTGCAGCTCAGTTATGTTGTTTATTTTTAAAAAACACACTAACAACGAGAAATGTTTAATTTCACAATCTATAGCTTCGGTTAAATATAGTATATTAAACATATAAGTTAAAATACATTAATGACTCGTTATAACGTAGTACAAACTTCTTCTATAATAAAGTGATTTTGTATTATTTGTAACCAGGCACTAAAGCGATTACCCATAAAACGTGTTTTGAACCAATCGGATTGCTTGGGTCCTAAGCTCGGACTCGTCTCTTCAACCGGACTCGATTGTTCACTACACCGGTACATGATAAACGATATAAACAAATAGAATAATTTGTTCAGCTTAGTCAAAAATATCAAACAAAGGAAAGGAGGCTGCAATAAATGGTAGTAGAACCCGGTAGCAGATCTCAACAGGTGGCGCTGGGAAAGAAGAGGGGTAACAGGCGCAAGTAGGCTATTTGGAAGTAGACCTAATTCTGATTGGCTGGTGCCGCAGCGTTGAAAGAACCAATCGGCGCTCGGTTAAACTTTCATGCCTGAACTATAGACCTTATGCACCAGAGAAACAAGGGCGCCGCCATCTTTGGAAAATTGTCTTTTAACTTCCGTTTTGCGGTCGCTCTGTATATTTATATGGCATTTCTGTCCAGGAGTAATTAGCTTTTTAAGTGGATTTACTTAATGTAAAGTTAACGAAAGTTATCATGAGGACTGTAATGTTTAAAGCAGATGACTTAACAAATGTAAATCGACCGGGAAGATTTTAAAACGAGCCGTTCATTAATAAACACGCAAAACGCTGTGAAAATACAGACCGGAAGTCAAAAGACAATGAGCGCAGCGCTGAAAAGGGGCGGAGCTACATAAGGTCTATAGACGAATCCGACGAGCGTTCTGTGTAGGCTGCCATCTTGTGGCGACGCCATTACTGAGCTGTTACTAGTATGTAAACAAACCTCCGTGATAACGCAAACGCACCTTCGATGACAGCTCCTGCCAGGATGTATGACTTGTTGGGTTGATGATGTTAGACAGTGGCCTCTAGTCACAGATGAAGGTACAAACGATCTTACAGATTATTTATGAAAATGAATTAAGATTGCTTGGCAATAACTATGGTAGCTAGGCAAGCTAACGAGGAAACTATTAAAAGATCTGTCCATTTGGCAACAATAAATAAATGAATGATATCAAATAAACAAATTCATGTTTTTATTTTGTGACCATTATTTATCTCATTTTCACATTTCAAAAGGAAAGGGTAAGGTACAGCTAACGTTAACTGCTAGCGTTGTTGGTTCTCAGAGTCACAGTCAAGCAAATACAGTAATGTTACTACTGCCCCAACGCGCCCCTTCGGTTGTTTTAAAGGTATTTAAGAGTATTTTCTCCTTCGCCTGGCATCCGATGATCAACAAAATGCCAACTACAGGTCACTGATAGAGGGTCAAAAAAATTATCTAAGCTCCGTAGCCTATATGGGTTGGTCAAATAATGCACACTCTACCAGATGATAAATACATAGTTCTTAAAGGACCTGTCCGATTTTCACAGACCATTAACAACACTTATACTGTTCAAATAACTCTGCAGAGGAAGAATAGTAAAGTTGTAGATGTAACGTTAGTGACAGTCGTAAATCGCGGGCTGTTTATTCCAGTGGACGCAACCAAACCAATAGGAGGCAATGGCGCAACGCTACCCAGCAACAGCTCAGTAATGGCGCCCGCTTACTTCCGGTAGTTTCGCCGGATTCGTCTATTGCTGCGTTCCAGTCCAAAACTGTCATGCCCTTCACTCGCAAACTTCCCTCCGTCTCGTTCACTCGGATGTACGTCATTGCGAGTGCCCACTACTGGCGGAAACTGCAATGGGCTGAACTGGAAGCCCTTGATCACTTGGAATCAGCTGTGGAGTTGATTTATTATTTACATTTTTTTTTCCTTTAAGAATTTGTTTAATGCAGCATCCAAATGTTTATGTGTGTTTGGGTTGTTTTAAACAAAAAATATATATAATTAATATATCATAGAGTTGTCTGTTGTGGTGGTGATTAGATGAGATATGTGGTGACGTCACAATCGTACTGCATTGTGGGACATATAGGTGCCTGAAGTGTACATTTGAAGCAGACTCGCTCCCTCGGTCAAAATCGAGGGAACGAGGGTCTGTCCATATAAACTTCCCTCGTCCACTTCACGAAGTGGAACACACTTCAAAATGGCGGCAGGGATTCCCCCAAGGGGAAGTGCTTAGGGAAGTTCGCAAGTGCGTGTCTAAAAGTGGACTGGAACGCAGCATAAAACTATAGAGAGCCTAAGTCCCGCCCCTCCGCTTCCGGCTCATGGGACCTTAGTTCGGAAAAAATATGTATGGAAGTCAATGGCGAGAGATAACTTATCTTTTTATTCCGTCTGAACTGTGCCCTGAACTACACATATGATGTTTGTCAATTTAAAAGGTAATTATGAAAGTCAAGAAAGTCGCAGTTTGTCATAAAACAGAAGAGTAACGTTTAGTTTTATGTGAAAATCGCTCAATGAACTACATCTCTCGTCTCGCACTATGTACGTCACAAGATCCGTTGCTTGTATGTGTGTATTCTGGCTCAAAACACTCAGGCATGACGGCGTTACGTTACGATTATAATGTAAGACTATAGAAAAAATGACAGCCGTTAGCTTCAGTAAAGTTAGCTTCATTCATTGAGAGAAAAGGTATGACGTCGCATGTGCGCCTTCTGGGTTTGTAGTCTTTGTAATTACGTATTTTCACAGTCTTATACCTCAACAGTTTTACATCAAACTGCGACTTTCTTGACTTTAAAATGTATCTTTTAAATTGACAAACATCATATGTGTAAATCAGGGCACAATTCAAACGAGATCAAAATATTTGTTGTCTCTCACCATTGACTACCATACAATATTTTTCCGAAATAAGGTCCCATGGTGGTCGACCGGAAGGGGAGGGACTTAGGCTCTCTATAAGTCGCATATTTGAGGTCTAAATAACTACATTCTCACCTAAAAAAAATTACAACTCTTAAAACTACATTCCGTGACACATGATAATAGCTGTGCTGTGAGAAATGCCAAGCGCAGTGATATTAACAGTGAAACGGTTCCCATGGTGATACTGGTAGAATATCATGACTGGAAAAGCCTCTCAGCCAACCAGAATCGAGAACCAGAACAAACTGTTGTAATAGTATATAATATTACAATATTTACAATATATTTTGTACAATATAGGCTACAATTATAATAGGCTATACAATTGCAAATTTTACATGAAACTACATGCATTCGCACGTCTGAGAATGAGACCCACTGGCTCAACCAATGGCAGGTTTGGGGATTTATGTAGTGTTTTGAAAACCTGTTTAGAGTCAATCATGGAGATTGTGGCCAAATGACATCCAGCTCCCCCTCTCTGGACATCATGGGTTGAGCTCCACCTCTCTGGATCTAATGGGTGGAGGGATTGAGTTATGGGTAGGGTTAGGGTGTGGTTGGACCTTCTAGCTCCACTCATTACACCATATTACATCCAGAGGGGGGGAGCTGGACTTCACGCTCCACCCATGAGTCTGCAGTGGGCAGCCGCTCAGATTTTGCATTAGTTTTGGCCCTTTTTCACATTTCCGGGAAGTCGGCATAGTTGGTTAAACTTCTATAGTGGAAAACGGAAGATGACAGCAAATACCATTTTTGTATCTCCATTTACTCCAATAGCAAAAGAAAAAATCCATGATCAAACTTGATCAAACAAAAGTCTCAAAAATCATGTGAAATTTGCCGTCACTCCCTTAGCCGTTGCATTTGAAACACTCACACACCAGCGTACATTTTTTATTTTATTTTTCAGTTTACTGCAGAGGTAATGTGAGGTGCTATAAATATATTAAATTAAATATAATGGAAATCTGAAAAACTTAATTTGCTATGTTGATAACTCTGGAAACGCCAGTCCTCATCACAGTGCAGAAACTTCAATGTAATTTAAATAAATAAATAAAAAAAGAGAAGAAAAAAAATGTCACTGCTTCAATTATATATAAGTGATTTTCTTCCTCAATGGGAGCATGGGAAAAGAATGTGTTAATGTGCATGTGTGTGTGTGTGTGTGTTTCCTCTGCGTTTTCACATGGTGCTTCAAATAGAAACAGCAATCAAAGACCTGCCGTGCCCTATCACCTATGACCTTTGAACCCTGACCCTAATTTTGACACTCATTTTGATGTGTTGTGCATCAAAGTAGTCACACAAACATACATATGCATGCACAAACTCACAAAACAATTTCATTGATGGATTCTCACTAATAAAACCCCAAACACGTCTGCGTTTCGATGTGTGTCTCAGTGTAATGCAGCGAGCAAGCGTCCCTCTTTCAGTGGCAAAACAACAAGTGTCGTCCTGTTTACTGGACGTATGAACACACAGCAGACATGAGCTAGAGTGTTTGTGTGTGGTCGCTTAGCTTGGGATGATGTAATGCCCAGTACAGACAGAACAGCAGGACTCATTACACAGTCTGACGCCGCGTGGAGACGGGCTACAACTGACCTACATACACACACACACACGCTCTTACATAACGCACACCGCTTCAGAGCATCCAACGGGTGTGTGTATGGGTGACAGTAACAGAAAGTCCAACAACACATCATTTATGTGTGTCTGTGAAGGTGTGTCTGTGTTTTCTAATATCTGTAATTCAGCGCATGAATCACAGGGCTTTTGAGGACAAATGTATGAAGACGTTTATGGAGAGGAACGTGAGATAAGAATGCTCAAGAAGCTCAGAATGCTCGCAGAAGATACTTCATGTTGAACAAGAAAGTGTAGAGAGAGTAAATGTTTGATATCTCACTTTTTTCTCTGTGACGGCAATTAGATTAAATGTGGAATTGCTGAAGTCTCCTGCTTTAGATCTCCTGAGAGAAAGTGTCTTCACTGAAAAAAATTATTCGTTGAATTTAATTAAAAAAATGTACGGTTAGTGGCTACATTTAAGCTACATTTAAACAAATGCATTAAGTTGAACTAAAATTGAATAAGTTCAACTTAATGCATTTGTTTAAATGTAGCTAAAATCAATTGTGTGCAACCACTTACCATAGAAAAATTGATTAAATTCAACGAATCAAAAAGTCAAAGAAAAAATAAACATTAAATACTGATAACCATAACATTAATGCTCTTTTTATTGGCCAATTTTTTTTTTTTTTTTTTGATCAATATTAGTGTTTTTTCAGTTTTGTTCAATAATGGAGTTTTGTTCATGTATTTGTCAACATTATGGTATTTAAAAGTATGCATATTAGACACAATTAGTGTTTTTTATGCATTAGTCTGTTTATAAACAATTGTTATTGGTCAATATTTGTGTGTTTTGTATTATTCATTTTATCATCATTGTATCAATACATTTTAATTAATGTATTAGTCCTTTTTTTATTATGGGTCAATATTACTGTTTTTAAATTATCATAGTGATCATTATTTGTGTTTTTATTATTATTATTATTATATCCGTCAGTTTTAGTGTTTGTTTTTTAAAAATTGGCATTTGTTCAATATTAGTAAATATTTGTGTTTTACTTTTTTTATTATATATTGATCCATTTTTTTAATAATTGGTACTGGTCAATATTTCTGTTTTATATTTTAATCATTGTATAAATTAATTTTAGTGGGGGAGTTTTAAAATGTATGTATTTGTCTATATTAGTACTTTTTAAAATGATTGGTATTAGTCAATATTAGTGTTTTTAAATTATCATATTGATCAATATATTTCATTTTGTTACGTATATAGGTAGATTTTTGTGCTTTTAAAATAATATTAGTGTTTTTATGCTTGATCAATATTAATGTTTTTAATTATTCTATAATAGTGTTTTTTATTCATGGTATTGGTCAAAATTAGTTTTTAGAATCATATTGATTTATATGAATGTTTTTTCATCAGTTTTACTGTTTTTTTTTAGTTTTTGTCAATATTATTTTGAGTTTTTATCATAGGTATTGATTAATATTTTTGATTAATATTATTGTACTGGTCAGTATTAGTGTGTGTGTGTGTGTGTGTG
The DNA here is from genome assembly GCF_964197995.2 of Scardinius erythrophthalmus. Taxonomy (NCBI): domain Eukaryota; kingdom Metazoa; phylum Chordata; class Actinopteri; order Cypriniformes; family Leuciscidae; genus Scardinius; species Scardinius erythrophthalmus. The sequence continues at coordinate 26,080,034 of NC_138227.1, read as the reverse complement.
TGTGTGTGTGTGTGTGTGTGTGTGTGTGTGTATCTGGAAGTGTTTGACGAGTTTCCTCATCACGGCCCACAGCGTCTTTTATAGGGAGTCAGTTTCATGTTTTGGAAGTCGGTGTGTGCGTGCATGTGCGTGTGGATGTGGTAGGGCTGACCCCATTGTCCCGTATGACCCCGCTGATGTGAGTGTGTGTGGACAGGGCGGAGGGGTGCCCTTCCTGGAGTGAACTCTCTGTGGTCATTACTTCCACCCATAACCCTGGACAAGTGGCACTGACAGCCTAACAGATCAAAGTGCAGGCAGACCATTCATCTGTGTGTGTGTGTGTGTGTGTGTGTGTGTGTGTGTGTGTGTGTGTGTGTGTGTGTGTGTGTGTGTGTGTGTGTGTGTGTGTGTGTGTGTGTGTGTGTGTGTGTGGTGTGCATGGGGGGGCCAGCTTTGTCTACTAAAATGTGATGTCGAGGCAGGGAGCTCGCCAGCAGATGACAGAGAGCACTCACAAAAGACGGAGTCCTCTGGCTGGCAACACTGAGTGTTTTTGTTTTGAATTGTCTGTGTTTATGAGCGAGAGAAAGACTTGTTTGTGTGGAAGTAAAATCTTTAGTGTTTCTCTCTGTCGTTTTACTCGTGCACACATCCTCACTGACTTTTGTCCAAAGTTAATGTGTTTTATAGAGGCTCACATTATGAGCTGCAGTGGGTTAAAAAGTATTTGGACACTTAAGACACTTGATGATCTGCTCAGAACTACCGTAACTAACTTTTCTGAGACATTTGTGCACTTTTAATTTGAACCAAATGGCCCCAAGGTCATTTTGAATGGATTTAGTTTAGTCTAAATTTACTTCAGCAAGTTGAAATAACGTTTTAAGGATTAGAGTTAGTATAAATCATTATAATAAATAAAAAATTAATCTAATAAATAATAATAAATGAATTCGTATTTAAAATAATAAAAAAATTAAGAATTGTAAAATGTGGAAATTAAATAAATGTGGATATTAATTAAAAATATATATTAATAAAAACAATATATTATTAATTAATTGTATAAATAAAAACATTTTCAGGCACAAATGCCAGACATGCATCACTTAACATGAAGATGAATGTTGGAAAATAGCATAATAATATGTACAATAAAATATTTGATGTATTTTTTAAAGGTCCCGTTCTTCGTGATCCCATGTTTCAAACTTTAGTTAGTGTGTAATGTTGTTGTTAGAGTATAAATAATATCTGTAAAATTATAAAGCTCAAAGTTCAATGCCAAGCGAGATATTTTATTTAACAGAAGTTGACTACATCGAACGGCTCGTTTGGACTACATCCCTCTACTTCCTTCTTTAATGACGTCATTAAAACCGTTTTTTGACTAACCTCCGCCCACAGGAATGCTCCCTCAACTCTACCGAAATTCGTTTATGTACTTGCGCACTTCTTATAACTTACTGTTTACTCAGCTCTTACTGTTACTGTGTTTACTCAGCTCTTACGTGATTTTTCTGAAGTAAAACTGACGCTTCATCTTTTGTGTGATGTACAATAAACTTTATTAAACTCATCAGTATATGTTTGATCATCATTCAGACAGCAGACTTGTAGGCTATTAATAAATAATGGATACATACAAGCAGATGACAAATACGTTATAATAACCGTAATTAAACTACTAAACTATACCTGTTCCATCTCTATACAGCACTCTGACTCTGTAGGCATTATTGTCCGACTCGAAATGAACACCGTTACTGAGAGTTTCTGATATTATCATCATTCCGTGAGATGAATTTGTCCTGAGAGACTGTGCGCGAGCTCATGAAGCTCCGCCCCCTGGGTCGTCCAGCAGCAGCTTATTTGCATTTAAAGGGCAAACACTAAAACAGCGCGTTTTTCTGAGCCCCAAAAAATGACAATTTAAACATGCTGTAAAAAATGATCTGTTGGGTATTTTGAGCTGAAACTTCACATACACACTCTGGGGACATCAGAGACTTATTTTACATCTTGTAAAAAGGGGCATAATACGGTACCTTTAAATATGCAATGTGTTTTGTGTATTAGGTGACAATGCAACTCCGTTGTTTTATGAAAAGTTTTATGTCAACAAATCTGCCAATTGAATGAGAATATTTCGAAGGACTGGTGATGAAAAATTATTTATATATATATATATATATATATATATATATATATATATATATATATATATATATATATATATATATATATATATATATATATATATATATATATATATAAAACTTTAATTTCTAAAAAAAAAAATCTCTTTGACTACAATGGCATTAAGTTAAGACATTTAAGGACTCTAAGTCACTTAAAATGTATGAATTTAGTTCCAAACCAAACTTGAATTTTATAAAACATTTTTGCATTCACTTTTAACCAACTGGTCCCAGGTCAGTTTTATTGGATGTTTAAAGTCTAAACTAACTTTGAAATGTAGCCTTTTTATGGTTACAACGAGAGATTGTTATTAATTATAATTAATATAAATTATAAAAAAAAAATATAAAATAAAAAAATAAAAAATAAAAAACAATAAATACAAATTATATGAATAATAAATAGTATTTTAGATTACTTATTAAATAGACAATATAAAAACATAAACTATTTAAAATAACACAAAAATCATAAATTAAATATAAAATTATAATGTGGATATTAGTGAAAGTGAATAGTATAACAATATAATCATAATAATTATAATATACTAAATAGATAATATTATATTAGACTTTTCAGAGTAGTAAAAGTGTTATAAAACACCTGTATTTCTCTGAAAAGTCTAAATGTGATCTTATTGCGTCTGACATTTGCTATACAGATGTTTACATATTTTTATTGAAGAACAAAAAGCAGGTTATTTTGTATCCAGGCATCACACAGCACCGATCTCGTCTTCATGTGTCTGTATTCTGCTCTCAGTGAATGAGCCATGTCTTTGTTCTAGCCTCACTCTGGAGACTGTTTCAGGAGTCTGAGGCTCATTTGGAGGCCCTGTGTTTTAGGGAGATGGCATGTCTTCTCCTGTGTCCTTTGTGTGGCGCTCTGAGGTTCGAGGGGAAGACAAACACATAAATGCATCCACACACACTCGCAGGGGTGGTAGCGAGGTGATCTCATGGGGGTGGAATGATTATCTTTGCCTCTATTTGGGCTGATAAATGCCTGGATTAGTCCTCCGGGTGGGTGTGTGTGAGTGTGAGTGTGTGTGGGGCGGGAATGGGGGGTCAGTGAGTTCAGGGGTAGAACTGAAGTTTTCAGTTCTACCCCCTCAGACGGTCCCTTGCCTCACGTTGCCCTCACTTCTTTTTTCTTTTTGGGGTTGTTGTTGGGGACTTGGGAAGGGGGTATGAACACTGAAGTAAAAAATGGAGAAAGTGATGAATGAAAGAGAGATGAATAATAGAAGAAAGGGATGGAGGCAGACATGCTGTGAACAGATAAAGAGGGGTCAGAGAAGCAAAAGAAAAAGAAGAGAGAATGAGAGAGAGAGGTAACATATGGAAGAACGCATGAATAGGTTGTCTGGTGGAGGTGTAAGCGAAGGAATGCCCTTATAAAGTAAATAACAGGCTTTTGCCCTGGGGTAGCGGCCGTCACACACACTTGCATGCGTTTGATAGGTCAGCGCACACTCTTTCTGCACTTACAGTGGAAACACTTGGTCTGTGGAGGGAAATAAACGTGTGCTGTTAAAGTGCATGCTGGTATGTGATCGCTGACAGGATATTTTCCATGTAACCTACACCTGGGATGCTGGTGGTCATATCTGACAGCAACAGACTGCACGCACGAACCGAACGCTCACTCACACAGGCGCAATGTGGCGATATATAGGCTATCCTCTAATGTTTGAGAGTGATGCTGATTGATATAGTACACTGCCATCTTGTGTTCCATTCGTGCAGTGTCACGTCCCAAAACAATTATCCAATGCTTTGAGTTTAATACTACAGATTATACACAAAAATCACAGTTAAGGCACTTAAAATGGAAGTAAACAGGTACGAGCACTTATTTGATGGTTTAAAAGCAAAATAGGGAAGCCTACATTACCATCGATTAGGCTATTCCCTAAAATCTGCATTAGCCTGATATTGTTTCGTGGTGGACAAACCTGTGTAACACATATAATTGATATAGCCAGCTTATAATATATATATATAATATATATAAATTAGTTTTCATTTAGGCCTAAAACATTTATATAATAGGGCCTAATACATTTTCTGGGTTACTGACATAAAGTTGGGCTAAACAATCAGGCAAATAATTGAATGTGATGCTAATCAGGCTAATCGTTAGCTATATGGCAAGCTAGCAGGCTAACAATCCTACTTCATAAAGAAATATGTTTAATATATGTTGCTTAAATTCCTATGGTAACAGTTTATAACAATATTTCCTTTGTTAACATTAGTTATTAACTAACCATGAAATGTGTTACTGTATTTGTTAATTTGTGTTAACAAATACAAATTTGATTTTATTAATGGATTAGTTATGTTGAAATCAACATTTGCCCAGACAATATATAATGAATATATTGCCCAGACAAGGTTAGTTTAGTCTACCACTCACTTTTGTTGTTAACATGTACATTTTAAATTTTGGGGCTATATGCAAAACAGTGTGTAGGTCTGTTGTTGTGTAGGCCCATTTCCTTCTGGGTTTTCTAAAGCACAATTATGTAGAGAACTATAGAGACAACTTGGTTCTTACAATGATTCTCCTGTGGCATCAGGTTAGAGATCCCTTGTGGATTCTAATTTGAACCTTTTATTGTTTGTTGATATTGATATTATATTCATTGTCTTTATTTATTTGCAAAGGTTCAGTGTTAGAATTTCATGAAGTTGGTCTAATAGATTTAACCCAAAAAGAACTTTAGGGTGGAGCAGATCAAGTCATGGTTTTCATTAAAAAAATGTCATGGGTGCCATGGGAGTGTGATGTTATTATTCACTGTAGCATACAGATGATTTTATTTTATTTTTTAATAAGTTACATACTAAGGCTAATACTTTTACCCAGCAAGGACGCATTAAACTTACCTAAAGTGACAGTAAAGACGTTTATAATTGTTACAAATATTTTCTATTTTAAATAAATGCTATTAAATAAAAGAATCCTGGAAATAAATATCACAGTTACCACAAAATTATTAAGCAGCACAACTGTTTTCAACATTGATAATAATAATAAGAAATGTTTCTTAAGCAGCAAATCATCATGTCATATAGAGTGATTTCTGAAGGATCATGTGACACTGAAGACTTGAGTAATGATGCTGAAAATCAAAATACAGCTTTGTCATCACAGGAATAAATTACACTTAAAAATGTATTAAAGTTATTTAAAATGCTAATAATATTTCTCAATATTACTGTTTTTACTGTATTTTTACTCAAATAAATGCAGACTTAGAGAGTTTGAAACCTGAATGACCACACATACGGCAGCAATATGCAAAAACATATGTATTTATTTCTGTCATACTCTGTAAATAATTCAAAAGAAAAACAGTGATACAATAAGCATACTCTTTTCGTTTGTACTCTTTTTTTCGACATTCTAAAATAAAAACACTAGAAAAGGTAAAGACTGCAACACTCTGAGTGCAAAAGAGACACACACACACACACACACACACACACACACTTGGACACCACTGTGCTTATGTTACACTCCCATAGTGCAACAAACGCGTCCACTGATTAAACTAGAGAATATTTACACACTGCAAAAACTCAAAACTGCAGAAACAGATTGTGTGTGAATGAGAGTGTTTGTGTGTCAACCACTATTTGAACTCCTCTGATATGAAAAGTTATCTTATCATCGTTATGAAGTATACACTGATTCATTTTCTGATTTTTTTCTCTCCAACATCTAGGAAACTAAACGTTTCGTACATAAGAAGATCCCTTTGCATGGGTAAAATATAAGTGCACTGGAAAATTACTGCAAACGTCTCTGGAGGAACAATAATTGGCTCTTTCGTTTAAAAGAACAAACTCTCAAAGTATGCCACGAAAACCCGTATTCTAAAACAATTTGCATTAGAATCAGAATGCATTATAGAACTCCACTTGCATTACAAGTGTTCTAGAACCTATCTGGCTTCATTTCAGGTTCCATGAACGTGACTCCATAGGAACTCACTGTGTTTAGTGAGATCTCCAACTGTTCTAAACTCGCAATGCAAAGATCTAAATGGTTTCAGATTCCCCCGGAAACCTGAATATTTCCATTTTGGCTTTTAGAAACTATAAAGATAAGATGGTTAGACTCACTATAGGCTAATACCATGATGCAATTCTGCTTTGTATGGCTGCATCCCAATTTGTATACTGTGCATCCTATATAGTAGCCTATACGAGATTATAATTTGTGTGTCCCAAATGATAGTAAAATGATTTCAAAATGTACATCCATGAATATATTTTTTTTCTGGTAATATTGACCACAGTACCTTGACCATCATATGTTTTGCTGAATACTAGCATACTATTATTATTATTTAAAGATATGAATTACTGTAATGTGTTAATGTAGCGCACTCAGAAGTATACTTTCCCTTCTCCAGTAAAGTACATATTTGTAGCACACAGTATGCTAATTGGAATGCAGTGCATATGAAGAACACTAGGCTGTTACTGCCATCTACTGGTGACATGTGCTACTGCATCTGGGGGTCTGCAGAACTGAGCACCCCCTCTGTTTTTGGCTTTTTACCTTTCCCCCCCCCAACTACTACATTGTTGTGTATTTTCATTGTGGTGACTTTTCTTAGTTATGTTAGTTAGTAGGGTTATTTACCTTCATTTGTAAACCTTTATGACATCATCCTACTGACATTTAAGCCCCTCCCTAAAGTATTTTTTTTTAGTCACAGTGAACCCAGGTCTCCAAGGCAATGCTTTATACTTGGATGCCAGCTTTGTACATGTGTATGTGAGCATGTGCTGATACAATTTTTGAAAAGTGCCTGTATTTTATGTGCATTCGTACATGGTTTACAGTGTCTCTGTGTTGGTCTAATGTCAAGTGTGTGTTAAACAAGCAGGTTTAGATGTGTGATTGTGTGATGGGGATGGCAGTGAGGGGAGGGGCTTTAGAGATCCAGCCCCAACTTTAGGGGTGTGGCTTAACCACACCTCAGCATGACATCACAGTCCCGCCCACAGCAGTACAAACAACAACAGAGCACAGTGTCTCAATGGCAACCACTGTACAGTAGAGTGTAAAACAGAGTTTGTGTTGTCATTTTTAATTGGCAGAAAAACATCTGCATTGGTCCCTCAAATCACTGACAGCTAAACCAGCCGATTGCTAAATGACACCAACACCTGCTCATTGGCTATTTCACATTATCATCATCATTTAGTGATAAATTAACTCTTAAAAGGGCAACGTCCCTCTCTCAAAGCCATCCTTATTCAATTTTCCAAATGCTCTAATATGTAAAAAGGATAGTTCACCTAAACATTTTAATTTACTCATCCTCGTCATTCAAAATGTGATACTTTCCGTGACACAAAAAATAGGATATTTAAAAAAAACAGCTGTTTTTATTCATAAATTGAAAGTGATTGGGTTCAGAACAACACCGACCCCATTGATTTTAATTGTTTGAAAACACAAGCACACACACAAAAGACAATTTTCTAATAAACATCTTATATATATCTTCTTTTGTGTTTCAAGTCGTACCAGTTGGTGAGTAAATGATCATATATTTTTTGGTGAACTATCCCTTTAAGACCCAAAACATACTCTATGCAAGTACATGAATGCACTGATTGATTTCTCACATTTTTGTGTTCTGAAATATGTTACAATTAATAATGATAGAAGACATGCATTATTCTAAGCATTGCCACAAGGGGCAGTGTTAGCGTAAACTGTTTACGAGTCTTCCTCTATAGTCAGTTATCTCTTTCAAGTCAAAATCAAATGCCATTATGGCGGAGCAACTTGGTGAAATAGTTTGTTTAGCAAGCTACTTGAATAATAACATCTCATTTAATGACAAACATTTGAAAATAACACTATAGTGTGCTGTAGGGATGACATTTTTTAGTTAGCATCACACTGGTTCCCTTGACAAAAAGCCAAAAGGATTTTTCCATTTACTTTTGGGTAACTGCTGAATTCATACACGTTTTGATCTTCAAGATAATCTTCACAAATGAACACGACGTTTATGAATTAGTTTAGTTTGAATGATGTTTAAACTAACAAGTTACATTGAACATCATTCATCATTCAAACTAAACTAAAATTCATAAAAGTTTTGTTCATTTGTGAAGATTATCTTGAAGATCAAAACGTTTAAGAATCAAACTGCCTTTATCAAGACACTTAATGCTTAAAAAATCATAAGTGAGGTATTACTGATGTTTTTATATCCTAGAATAAAATGAAAAGCATCTTGAGACTGTGTTAACCGCAAACCCATTGAAAAATCCCATTGACTTTGGCATGATGGAACCGGAAGTTCAAATACACAAACTCATTTCCGGGTTTTAGGACTCATTCCTACAGCACTCTATAGCTATCTTGAATACTAAGATTTTTTACTGCCACCATGCGCTTATAATGCATTAGCAATGTTTCTGTTTGTATACTTGCATTTAATATGTTTTTTGATCTGATCTGATTCCAGAATCATCATTAAACATGCACAGAAAGGCATTTACTCTCCTGTCATTTCAAAACCGTGCTTGGCATTCTAGTGTTTAAGTGCTTATGATGACTAGTTCACATAAAGTCAAGTGTGCTTGAATGCACCAGCATGGCTGTCTGATTGCGTGGTAAAGCTATGGGTGAAGCCTGGATGCACAGCTTCTGATCGGAGGAAATGACAGCCTGATCTTTTCTTTCTGAGCCTTTTCAGTACGATATTGCCTCTTGCCTGCCCTTGACTCGTGTCACAATGATATATGAACGTGTAAACTGACAGTATGTCTGCATAGTGCTTCATAAAAGAACGGTGTCTGTATTTGAGATTTATTATCTGACATGCCAGCTAGAGGACCGGATTTTCATCATTCGATCCCTGATCGCCCACGCGAATTTCTCTACAATTTTTATTATGTGCATGACTGACATGTAGCTGTTAAGGTTGAACATTCAAGAAAGGAGTTGAACAGCACCAAATGTTAGGCCATAAAGCAGCTGATATTAGTGTGTGTTTGCGAGTTTACAGCGCTAACAATTGAAATACACCAGCTGACCTCGCAAAACAGAAAGTGCCCTCACAGTTTATCTGACCACACTCAATATCTGACAAACCGCCTTATAAAACAGCCCGATCCATATTTTTAATAACCCAGTTATCTCATAATCTAATCCGACTAATCAAACCCATCTATCTCACAATCCAGACGATCGACTTCAAGTCCAACCCAGAAGCCATAAGAACAACTGCCTGACAACTCACAATCCCACATTTAAAGTACAGACACCAAAAATATATTATTTTCAAATAAACTCTCCATATGAAAAACAGACAATGAACAAAAGCGCCGTCCATGCCGTAAAACCAAATGCATAGGCGTCAAAAACAACAATGTTTTTTCAATGGAATTACTGCACGTTTCACCATACATTATAGGTTATTTCCCCAGACACACAGATAAGTGGCAAAATATAGAAACACCCCCCCAAAAAAGGATAGAAAATAAATAGAAATACCATTTAGAAGAGGACAAATATCATCTCATGGGTTTTAAAGTGTACTATTTCACTCTTAGATCTCATTTAGAGAGTTCCTCTTTATAAAACCGCTAATTATATTTAATATTAAGACAGTTATCTTCAATATAAAAATATCAAATATAAACAGCGATAGGAAACCAGGGAGATTTGAGGATCCTTCACTGTATATGTCACATAGTCCTACTTCCTGCTAGCTGTCAATCAATATTTGGACACGCCCCCTCAGTCTGTGCATCTCCATGGCTGTAGTTTGCCGGTCACTCTTTATATAGCAGTGTCCCAGAAGACAGTGGTTTGGGTGGAGTACGGAGGGGGCCCGTATTTTTTGCCCCCGTTGGTCTTCTTCCAGCTGGGCAGGATGGGCATGCTGTCCTGTTTGCACAGGGCTTTGTCTGAAGGTCTCTGTCTGGATTTTATCTCCTTGCACAGGTGACGTTTCTTCTCAATCATCTCCATCATGGTGCTGTCCCCAACTGCCCAGGGCATTGGGGGCATCTAATGGGTGGCAAGGGTGAGACAATGTTGGTGCATGCAGAGCTGGCTTTGATTTTGTACCCTTTCATATAATTTTTTTTTTTTTTTGTGAGAGTGAAGCCGTTAACAGCGTTCTTTAATAATAAATGAAGTGTTTAATAATTCATCTTCATTTAAAGTCAGAACAGTCTGAATGTATTGCCGTTCAGTTTAATTCTCTCGCACACACATACCACAATATCTTAAAGGAACACTCCACCGTTTTTTGAAATAGGGCTTATTCACCTTCTTTCCTACATTTAGATAGGAGGGCAAATGCATTTTTGTCTCAGTGCATGTATTGTTTTAGTTTGACATGGTCGGCGCTAGCTTAGCTTAGCATAATGAATGGAATCCTTTGTTGCCAGCTAGCATGTCCTGAGTAAAAGTGATATAAAAAAAAAAACCCAACTAATTACTTCTTGTGGCCTGCGTATTCACAACAAGTACAAATAGTGATGCAGATTAACACTATGCGATTTCCTATGCAGATATTGACTTGGGACTATATTAGGGGGAAGCACAGGCGAAGCACTGTTACTTGGGGGCAGAGATATCACACCCAAGTAGCAGTGCTTCGCCTGTGCTTCCCCCTAATATAGTCCTTAATATATAAGTCAATATCTGCCTAGGAAATCGCCTAGTGTTAATCTGCATCACTATTTGTACTTGTTGTGAATACGCAGGTCACAAGAAGTAATTAGGTGGTTTTTTTTTTTTTATATCACTTTTACTCAGGACATGCTAGCTGGCAACAAAGGATTCCATTCATTATGCTAAGCTAAGCTAGCGCCGACCATGTCAAACTAAAACAATACATGCACTGAGACAAAAATGCATTTGCCCACCTATCTAAATGTAGGAAAGAAGGTGAATAAGCCCTATTTCAAAAAACGGTGGAGTGTTCCTTTAATCGTGTACACGCATATTAAACTGCCCATGATGCACCTGTACAAACACAGATTAAAACAATAAACACTTATAAAGGCAACACAAAATCTCACGAGCACAACCATAGCTCTGTTTCAATACCTAGTGAGCCACACAGGCGGCTGCCTTCAGAGATAGCTTTCTTAATTAATGGCCCTCCTTATGCTTTAGTTTGTTATAATGTTATTAAGCTAACAAAGTGATACTCTAATAAGTCAAGTTTGGAACCATGAAATCAAAGTTTTTTTTTATTTAGTAGTATTGATTGATGAAACAAAAATTCATGTGCCCTCATAAACTTTAATCAAAATGATAACTAAAATGCATATGAATTGAGCGGTGACTCAATCGCTTTATATGATGAACAGATTTAATTTAGGGTTTTATTCACATATAAACATTGAACAGCAAACATAAACAGAAGCTCAACCAAACCTGCTTGTAAATGCAAGAATGAACCTCATTGGTTCTTGCTGAAGCTCAAACGTGCTGCGTAACACGAGAAGGAACCTCATTGGTTCTTGCACGTCAAGTGAACATGCTTGGGCTTCCATTTACCACAACTGATGTGTGCGTTGATGAATGTTTATACGTGAACAAAAGCCTAAATTAAATCTGTTCATCATATAAAGCGCTCGTCTCTTCAGAAAATTTTGGACTAAATGAACTGTGAACTTTTTAATGTGTCAAAGTGGTAGTTGCGTAGTTTCTATGGAGAGTACAAAGAGCTCTTAGATTTAATCAAAAATATCTTCATTTGTGTTCCGAAGATGAACAAAAGTCTTGGAACGGCATGAGGGTGAGTAATTAATGAAGCAATTAAAATTTTTGGGTGAACTAACCCTTTAATAAACATAAATTACTGCTATTTAGAAATATTTTTTAAATAATAAAAATTACAAAGTACATTTACCTTAAACAAAAATACTGTAAAAAATATGAGCTAATTCAAAATATTAATAAATACTATATTTGTATTTAAATAATACTAAAATATCACAGATTTGAGGTTATTTATAATAAGCATACATGCAATGCTGCCTTAAATTTTGGGCAAAACAAGGTTTTAGGAGACAGCATGTTAAAGTTGCCATAATAAAATGAGGTATTGCTGACTAGGTTTTGTAACAGAGCATATACTGTACTTCAGGCATGCACACACACGTACACGCACACACGTACAGTACACACTAATACACATACAGCAAACACACACACATTTGTGCTTTTGAGGAAGGAAGTAGCAGATAGACACAGAAAGTACAGTGGACGTGGAAAAGTAGACAATTTTGACAAGGTTTTATTTAGATTTCTGCTTTGTTGGGGTTAGTTTTATCCCTCGATTTTGAGATTTATATGGGTTAGTTCAATTACAGTCACTAACAATCAAACACACAACTGGGGAGTGAGAGTACAACAGACATCCTAAACATACTAAATGTGTTTTCTGTTATAATCATATAGCTAATACATTGCGTAATTTGTTTTTTATTGTAGTATATTACTGAATAGTTTTGTATTGTATATTACTGTATGCCTATAAAATAGTGTGTGTTCACAGTAGCTTTCATCAGTTTTGATATAAAGAACATGCCTTGGTGAGTCTGTGTAATGAGTTGTGTAACTGACTCCCCAGTCTCTGTGAAAGTGATGTTGACGTGGAAAACAAAGTTATTATTACAGGATTTTTGTACATAATACAGTGTAGCTCTAAAAACCTGGCCACACAGACAAACAGGAGAGAGCATTCGACACGTGACACTGATATAAATGCCATGTCTAAGATACATATATACACACATCAAACAGCCTTTAACTGGGGGTGTTTTGAGGAAACTGTCAATCAAGCTCGCATTATTTCAATCAATTTGGTAAATAAGTCGTGATGATGTCTATGCTTTGGATTCGGGATCCTTGAGTTTTCTCCCATTTTACGGTATTAACAGCTTCTGTGTTTGATGTCTGTACATCTAAGAAAGCCAACCACACAATCTGACACATTGTGATTGAGACGACGCAGACTTGAGGAAGCTGCTGGTCGAGAGTAAAGCTGTCCGCCGGCGCTCTGAAGAGCTTCTCATTCAAATTCAGACTTTTTCTCAAGTGCTAAAACTGCCTGATATATAAAACCCTGATTGTGGATCTCTTGGCATAAGCTCACAGAGGACGAATTAAATGTGAGAGCCTCTTCAGAGCGCGATGGGAAGGCAGCCCCGATCTGGACCGAGCACAAACAACACACACATTCGCATCTACGTAGACAGACGATGAACGCCGTGAGCCAAACGAAATGCACGGCAGCAGAAGCAGCAGACAGAACAGGATAAACACATAGCCGCGGGGTCAAAGGTCAAAGACATGAAGGTATTGCTGGGTGGATCGACAGACACGGAGACAGGAACCGAACTCCACACGCATGCGATCTCTCGCTCATTCTGAGGAATAAGGGGGTTGTACCTGGAACGGGGTCCCGCACTGGTGGGCGGAGGCATCGGGGGCGTGTCTTTGGGGCGTTCCCATAGGGGACGGGACTCCTGACGTGGATGCGGAGCGGCCAAGTTTACACCCAACTTTTGTTTCTAAAAAGGAAGAGAATATGTTTAATGAGTATCTAAAATCGGCATCCTTATTTGTTTTTATCTGATTATCTGTCGCGTGGACAGGACGCACCCCCAAGCATGGTGGTCGGGCTGATGGAAGAGCGGCCAAGACGACTGGGCGTGGCTGTGGGCGTGGCTGATTGTCCTGTGGGCGTTTCCCAATCCTGTGATTTCGGAGAAGAGCTACGGAGGGCTCTGTCCTTACTGTCACTTCTGCCTTTACTTTCACCTGGAAGAGAGAAAAAGAGTTAGAGATTTCAGAATTCAGTAAAAGTCTATGTGCCTTGACATCTGTTTTTATGAGAATGATTGCGGTTTCATGAATAAGTGCTTTGTTTTGTACTAGTGCTGCAGTACACGCATATTACCGCTAGGTGGGCCAAAATAACTTGGTTTAGCAAAATATCATAGTGCTATTACTATTTTTGCTGTATGTAGCATGGATACTGTGAAAAGTGTGCAGAATTTCTGCATGCAGAGCAAACTTGGTATACTATCCCACAATGTAATGCACTTCCATTTCCAATGTGATACACCAGAAATTATATTAAAAGTATTTTTTTTCTAAATGTTCTTTTTGATTTATTATTCAATCACAAAAAGACATTTCACACACAATCAAAAATGTATATTAAATAAATAATATATATAAAATAACTACATGATTTGCTATATCAAACATTAAAAGTAATTGACATATAAAAAACTGTTTGGACTGGTTCACACACACTATTTGTGAAACCTAGAATGCAGTATATAGGGATGTAGGAATGACATTTGTATCATGAAGTCAATGTTTTTTTTAATGGGTTTTTGGTTAAAGGGATAGTTCACTTTGAAATGAAATTTTGGTATGTTTTAGCTTACCTCAAGGGCATCCAAGATGTAGGTGTCTTTTTTTCCGCAATTTCAATTTTGATATTTTTAGGTCAAACCGTTCTTGTCTGACAGTCATTTAATGCAGGTCTATGGTCACTGTCTCAAAGAGCATGCACAGAGTCCAAATTAAAACAATTCCCCATCGTCCAAATTAAACAATTCCCCATCGTACGTACACATTGATGGCCTAAGACACGAAACGAGCGGTCGCTTCCTGCTGTGTGACGTGTGCGCAGACTGGTGCATAGATATATACACTTGATGTCGCCTTTTCTACGGCAGTTCATTGGAACGAATGTCTTTAATGCGACATCTAGTATATATATCTATGCACCAGTCTGCGCACACGTCACACAGCAGGAAGCGCCCGCGCCCTCAGATCACTTGGACGTGGCTGTGTATAAGAGGTAAAAACGATATAAATACTGTTCATTTTCTTACACAAACCGCTCGTTTCGTGTCTTAGGCCATGAATGTGTACTTACGATGGGGAATTGTTTAATTTGGACGATGGGGAATTGTTTTAATTTGGACTCTGTGCATGCTCTTTGAGACAGTGACCATAGACCTGCATTATATGACTGTCAGACAAGAACGGTTTGACCTAAAAATATCAAAATTGAAACTACTGCGGAAAAAGAGACACCTACATCTTGGATGCCCTTGAGGTAAGCTAAAACATACCAAAATTTCATTTCAAAGTGAACTATCCCTTTAAATGCCTGAAATAAGATCAGTGGTGAACACATGCTCAAGATATTTTCATGTTTTATTCTATGACATAAAATACATCAGTTATACTTCCTTGAGACTTTATAAAGCTTTAACTTGTCTTGAAAAACTATTGCTAATGGTTAATTGGGGCTACAGAGGTGGTTGGGGACATTAAACGTCATCAAGGCGAACATGATGTCAAAGTCATGTGATCACAATGCAGTTTGTTTATAGACTATACAATCCAATAATCCAAAAGCAAATGGAAAAACCAAGGGTACCAGGGTGATGCTAACTTCTGGGTTGGCCTACAAAAATATGTCATCACTGCAGCACTCTATAGTTTATTATGAACAATATGCAAGTAGTACGCTAGTATTCAATTCCGTTTACAAAGTTGCTTGTGTAATGAACATTTTTAGTATTCGATGAATATTGTAAATGAAGAGAAAATATGTTTTACACATTACCTATGCTTAAACTTGACATCTCTTTATTTTGTCACTCTTTCATACAATCAATCCCTTTTTCTTTGTATTTTCCATTGCATTTCTTTCTTAATCTCTCTCTCCTCACAGGGGATCCATTAGCAGTCACATTCATCACGTCTTTCACTGGGTCTGAAGACATTAGGGAAATTGCTTTACTAACAGATGAAAGCTTTTCAATTATTTCAGCTGGCAAGAGTATCTGAATGCGTATCTGTATCGTCCATATAGATGTGTGCTTAGCTATATCGTCTGACACTTATGGGCATATGAATTAAAGGTGACATCAGACTATGTCATCAGTGTGTGTGCGTGTGTGTGTGTGTGTGTGTGTGTAATGACTTAAGCCTTATGCTAATAAAAGTCATGAGCTACTTCAGTTTATTTCAGTTCATGCAGTATTGCAACTAGGGCTGCAAAATGTTCCATATAATACAGAATCTCTCAATTCAGATTTTTCCCCCCTCATTAAGTTTAAATTTCACGCTTCCGAGTTTATAACTCACAATTCTTACTCACAATCTGACTTTATTTCTTGCAATTCTGAGATTTATATATATCAACTTGTGATTGCTAGAAAAAAGGCAGAATTGTGAGATAAAAAGTAGCAATTATTTTTTATTCCGTTTTTATATATATATATATATATATATATATATATATATATATATATATATATATATATATATATATATATATATATATATATAGGATTAAACCAGTTCCATTAAAAAAAAAATACCAGAAACCAAATTACATTCTTTTTACGGTTCACATACGTGCATTTTCCATTCCTGAATATACAGCACGGAACAGTCCAACTCTTGAACGAATGACTCTTATGAGCTGATTCCTTTTAGTGAATCAGAAACATACCGTACAATATAGTGAATAGTTTAAAGAATTGTTCCTTTTTTTCCATAAAAGAAACTGAGAGTGTCCCTGCTATCCTCTGCTGACTTTGATAATGTTAGCTTATTTTTCATTATGGACTCACATTGCTCCTCAAAAACCTTATTTACCATACTTTATCTCTCTGGAAACACACACACACACACACACACGCGCTCTGTTGTCTGGCCACGTCTGTTGAAATCCCATTAGTCTGTGGTGTCCTGCTCCATTAGTCTACATTTAATTAGTGTCCACTGTCATTAGCGCTGGGCGCTAATGCTAAGACTGCGACAAATTTATCATATTTACTTATTAACATGCACATGGTCAGTGCCTGGAGTGGATATAGTCTGCTTAAACACTCATCAGTCCATATGTGTGTGTGTGAATGTGAGTACATTAGCGGAGGGAATTTTAGGTGTGTGTTGGCAGGACTGTGTTGTCAGTGTTCGCAGGGTCAGATTGTTCTACAAGGCTCCTCAGCTAACAGCAGCCAACATAGAAACATGTTCACCTCATCCAGTTCGAGTGAAATGCCATGCCAAATACCTTTTGGCACTCAGAGGTAATGGACATAAACAACACCACTGAAACAAGGCTAAAAGGCAAAGCAGGAGAGAGCCAAACAAGAGACAGGTTGTAGTTTATCTCCAAGGTCCTTTTTAGGAACCTAAAGATCAGCAGCCGACTGCACCAAACCTCTTAGGTTAAGACACACTTTATCAATCATTTGTTTAGAATTACAACTAAGGCGCTTTTTTAGCTTAAGTCAAGTCACCTTTATTTATAGCGCTTTTTACTATATAGATTTGCTTTACAGTGATAGCAGGAAAATTATGCAGCAACGTTTGTTTCGGCTGTACAGAAGATCTAGAAGAAAATAGCGTCATAGTCCAGTTTAAGTAAGGTCAGTGATGGTTCATTTCTGTTGTAAAAAAGTTATTAATTTAGTTAATTTATAAAGCCACTCTGGAGAAAACAGTGATGTCATTGTCCAGATCAGGTCAGTTCTTGTATAATGGTGTCAACGCAGGCAGATCAATAATATTGTTAGAGATTAAAAGATAACATCCATTCAAATTTTTTTTGTAAAAAAGGTCAGAACATTTTTTAAATATAAAGAAAAAAATAATAGATTCACCATTTTTGATGTGGCAGCGAACTATAACACACATACGTGTTCTTTTTATGTGTTTATTAGAGGTTGAATTTATATCAAAATCTGACAGACTTCCCATACTACTTCTGAATAGGATGTCTAATTCATAAATTGTATGAAAACTGTGGAAATATATGGTTCAGATCACTCAAACCACATATGGAAATGGAGGCGCCCTTATATGGGCAGTAATGGAGTCTGGTTGTCACCTAGTGAAAAGGTTTGGTACTGCGCCCAAACAAAATCTTACTGAAAGTTAATTTTTTTTGAGATATCAACCTAAAATTTGAAACATTTGTAACTTTTTCAATTTTTGGCTTTAATTTTCTTGCAATTTTAGAGTCCAACATGTTTTGAAAATATATATTTTATATAAAATATGAATAATTAAATTTGTACTCAAACTCAAACTTCTGCAACTTTTTATCTGTTTCACTTTATTAATTTATTTCACTTCTACAAAAATCTGCCAAATGTCTTCTTATTTGAAGACATTTGGCAGGGGGTTACACTTAAGTGTCCCCAACTAAGCAAGCCAAAGGCAACAGAGGCGAAAGTGGCAAGGAACCAAAACTCCATCAGGTGACAGAATGAAGAAAAAAATCCTTAGGGAGAAACCAAGCTCAGTCGGGGGGCGGTTCTCTTCTGGCCAGCAAACAAACAGTGTATGATTATGATTCAGGCAGCATTACAGCTCAGAAGTCAGACTGGCTTTGATAAGGCATTTGTTGCAATTAGGACCAGAGGTGGGGAGAAACAGAAGACATAAAGTCACACTGTGAGATATAAAGTTCCAAAAGTGAGATAAAAAGTCCCATTGCAAGATATAAAGTCACATTATGAGATATAAAGTCGATATTACGAAAAGTCCCTTGTTTTTCCTTAGCAGTTAAACTGCCCAATGTTCTTCAGAAAAATCCTTCAGGTCCTGCAAAATCTTCAGTTTTCCAGTATCTTTTGCATATTTGAATATATGTTTAATAGTTGTGTTTGTGTCCCTCAATTGTCCTCATTGTGAAAAGATGGATCTCAAAATCATACAGTCACTGATGGAAAGGGTTCAAATATGCAAAAGATGCTGGAAAACTGAAGAATTTTCAGGACCTGAAGGAATTTTCTGAAGAACATTGGTCTTAACTGCTCAGGACAAACAAGGGACTCAAGAACAACCATCAAAAACACAAAAACAGTCGTGGATCATCCAGGTAACGACACACACTATTAAGAATTGAGGGTACATAAACTTGTGAACAGGGTCATTTTTTATAAATTCTGCTATTTTCTGTCTTGTGGACTATATGTAAACATCTTTTATGTAATATACCTTATTCAGGACAGTTTAATGATGCCATAGAGGCAGAATAGAAGGAATAGAAAAAAGTAATGTCTTAAAAGAGCTCTGAAACTGCCAGAATTAAATTTTCCTAATGGAAACTACAATACTATGTATGTCAGTATTTTGTTGCACTGGAGCCAGTTTGTCGCTGTTTAATGGCACATTCTTGGAAGATCCTGATCAGAATTTCTTCTCAATCATTTTCAGCCTGACTGCGAACCTGATCTGCCATTATGGGCCCAATATAAGCACTTCTGTGCCTCTAAATTATGATAATGTATGCCAACCTCAGAGCTATAATGATGAGGAAATATATTAAATGCGTGGGATCATTATTAGTATATGCTAATGTAACCTTAGACTATGTGAAGTTACTCAGACGCTTACATTTTAGAAACTATTAAGCTATTCATTGCTGCAGGGAAAGCACTATTGAATTTAAATACAGCTGCATACATTAAGAAATAACAGTAGATTGCTGTCTTTTAAGGCATATTTAGAGCTATTTATGGGCACTGTAGGGCATAATAAAAAACAAACTCATATGACATTTAAATTACTGATGATCCTTAAGACAGATGAATGCACAAACTCTATCGCGTGCCACTCGACACTGGCTCAGGTTCAGACTCCGTATGCTTTTCTGGCGCCGAATGGTGTCATGCTGAGTTGTAGTAGAGTTCCCTAACAGGATTTGGACCAGGATAACTGGCCTGGACAGGAAGAGCTCTGTCTATGATTGTTTTATCTCTGAAAATGCCAATCACAGCCCAAGCGTGAAGTTTAAGACTGACTCGGCAGCTTTTGATATGAGATCTGTTAGATTTGAAGAAAGAAGGCTTATTCAATCAATGGATAATATTTTTCTTTACAAACCTGGGTTTTCAGGGTTTTTTAAATTAAAATAAATAGCTGGCTCCTGAAAATATCTCTAAATCAGATTAAAAACATTTATTTTAAAGAAATGTCATTCAGCAAGAACACTTTAGATTGTTTAAAAGTGACAGAAAATACATTTATAATGTTATTTCTAGTTAAATGCTGTTCTTTTCAACTCTTTATCATCCAAGAATCCTAAATGTATCATGGTTCCTTACAAAATAAATATGAAGCAGCAAAACAGTTTTTAACATTGTTAATAATAAGAGATGTTTTTTGAGCACTAATCACATGATTTCTGAAGGATCATGTGACATTGAAGACTGGAGTAATGATGCTGAATATTAAGCTTTACCATCACAGGAATACATTATATGTGACCCTGGATCACAAAACCAGTCACAAGTCACACGGGTTTATTTGTGGCAATAGCCAACAATACATTGTGTGGGTCAAAATTTGCGATTTTTCAAAAATCATTAGGATATTAAGTAAACATCATGTTCCATGAAGATAGTTTGTAAATTTCCTACTGTAAATATATAAAACATTTATTTCTGTGAGTGAATGCAGCGCAATTGCGAACATAAATGGACAACTTTAAAGGCGATTTTCTCAATGGTTCGATTTTTTTTGCACCCTCAGATTCCAGATATAGTTGTTCAAAGTTCAAATAGTTGTATCTCGGCCAAATATTTTCCTATCCTAACAAACCACACATCAATGGAAAACTTATTTATTCAACTTTCAGATGGTGTATAAATCTCAATTTCAAAAAAATGACCCATATGACTGGGTTTGTGGTCCAGGGTCACATATTTTAAAATATATTAAAATAGAAAACTGTTCTTTTAAGTTGTAATATTTCACAATATTATTGTTTTTAATGTATAGAATAAATGCAGCCTTGGTGAGCATAAGAGACTAAAATAATAAAATATATATTAAAAGTTTCAAGCTAGGACATTTGCAAGGATTTTGACTGAATCTGAACGTATCAGAAATGGATGAGTGAACTCTGATCATGATCCTATATGCGCCCCGCATCCGTGTATCTTAGCAGAGTGATGCTGAGCTGTGAATAGATACTGGTGTGTTTTGGATCACAGTGACAGATTCTTCACTATCTCTGTCTTTTCTCTCTCTGTGTCAGGCAAACACACATGCAAATACTAATGCCGGCAGGCTGCTAATCTCACACACCTCCACACTCTGTCAGGCACGAAGCCCAAGTCACAGATCCGTGGAAGACATACTGACAGGAGGTGCCTGTGTGCGTTTGTGTCTCTGCTGGACTGGGTATAGCGGAAAATTGACTGTGATGGACAGACTGACCAGCTTATGTGTGTGTTTTTTGTGTACCTGTGCAGTGTATACTTACATTGAAGCGAGGTTTGACTATTTATGACATGAAGAATATGTAATTGCAAATGTGTGTGTATTTGTGTGCATGTGTTGAGGGTTCAACATGAGAGCTTTGACTCGTTAATCTGTCAAAGTGCTTTTTTTCTGAATTCATTTAATCATGATTTGAAAGGCTCATGAGAAAGCCATTCAACAACCCTTGCAACACAACAATCCGGCGACCTTCGCAATCAACAGTGAGCTTGATTTGAAGAGCCTCAGTTCGGTATGGAAGAATCTGGGTCATTTTCTCGCTCTCTCTCTGTCCTGTGCACTATAAGCATGTTCAGTAGTCTGTGCGTAGGTTGATCGCTCAATTTTTAATCTCTGAACGAGCTCAAACACACAGACACACCTGGGGTGATGGAAGTGGACTGTGGAAATAGGACATGAAAGCCATCTCTCCTCCACACACGGGAATAAATAACAGTCTGGAAAAAAGTCCTTAGCTGCAGCTCTCAAGACGATTACACACGCTCTTTAAACCCAATCAGGCTTTGCTCTATGAGACAACATCCCTCACTTTGAAGTTGTTACTGATATGGCCAATCGCCTCCAGATATCTCACAGTTAACCCTAACAATTTCAGTATTCACTGGGTTTAAAATGTGTGGATCTAATTAATTAAAGGCTTTAGTACTTTTCTTGGTTGCTTATTTTCTACTGGGGATACACTTATGTAAAAATTCTGGCTGATGTTAATAAGCAGACAATTATTGAATTATTAATATTCTGGGTTCAATACAAGTTAAGCTCAACTCGACAGCTCATTTACCTCCATTGTAAGTGTCTCACTGTAACCCAGATTCAAGAAAAGGAGGGAGAAGTTGAAATTAATCGTTGTGGTTATCATCTTTACAAGGAAGGTGTAATAAAAATATGTAAAAGTTGGGGGAAATGCACAATTAAATCTATCCTATTATACTGTTTCTAATATCAACCAATTAAAAAATCTCAGTAACCACTATGCTACCAATATATTGTGTATATATTAATTTATTATCTAATTAATATTACCCAGCTGGTAAACTGCTGCTGCTAACATGCAATTCAATATTTTAATTTCAATTGAAAGACATAAAAGTTGCATATTTATTTTTAGTTTTGTTTAGTATTTGGTCAGCAATGCGTTAAATTAATCAAAGTGACATTAAAGACATCTATAAAAAGTTTTCTATTTAATACACATTTCTGTTTAATAAATTGCATATTTAAAAAAAGAAAGAAATGTATCATGGTTTTCACAAAAATATGAAGCAGCACAACTGTTTTAATCATTGATAATCATAAGAAATGTTTCTTGAGCATCAAATCATCATATTAGAATGATCTCTGAAGGATCATGTGACACTGAAGACTGGACTAATGATGCTAAACCATCACAGGAATAAATTACATTTAAAACTGTTATTTTAAATGTCAATAATTATTCAGAATATTATTGTTTTTCCAGTATTTTTTGATCAAATGAATGCAGCCTTGATGAGCATAAAATAAGTTTTTTGTTTTGTTTTGTTTTTGGTAACACATTTAGAGCATTTATAACATTTTCACTCACCATCTGCTGAGTCTTTGTTCTTACGGCTTCCAGAACCTTTCTTCAGCATGTTGCGTCCGGAAGAGAACAAGTTGCTGAGCTCATCCAGAGGACTGGTTGGTGTACGACAGCCTCGACCTCCCGACCCTGAGCTTGAACCCGAAGCGGTGGAGACATTTTGCATGGAGCCCCCGTGCACACTAGAGGAATTCGAGAGCCGCCCGCTTTCACGTGATCCATGTGCAACTCCGGAAGCGCTGCGAGGAATCGTCCCGGTCATGAGGGCATCGTACGGCGGGGGGCGCTTCAGGGTGAGTGGCGTTAACGCGCGACCCATACTGACGGGGGACGGGCAGGCGGAGTGGCTCCGGGGGTACCCGTGTGCCGCGGACGACCCACCGCTTTTGTACAGCGTAGATGTAAGGGGTGGAGCGGAGGACCGTCCTGATGCTGTGATTGTTTGTTGCTCCTTAGTCTCTGCTGACTTCTTCTTATGATGATGGTGGTGGTGGTGGTGTTTACCAGACACCTGCTGAGCCTCCAGCTGTGGTCCAGGGTCAGCGCTAGTTGGGGATGCACCAGGTTTGACATATCCGACGTTGTCCAACACGGGCAGTTTGGTGACATCCAGAGGAGTAAGAGGAGATTCGTCAGAGTTGGGGGAACACTGGGCTGGTGCAGGTGGGAACACTAGTAGAGGAGGGCGGTGGGAAAGCAGATTCGGGAACGGGGCGGGAATGTCACAGAGTGAACCACGTGGAGTGGTGGGTCGTGTAAGTTCCACCTCCGGCACCAAAGGAGTGGGACACTGCTCCCATCGTGACTGGCCGTGGTCTAAGGATGAAGGCAAATCGTCATAAGCAGGATATTTCATCTCCTCATACACACTTTCACCTTGGTCATCCTCTTCATCGCCATTAGCTCCGGCAATTCGACTGAAGTCCCGTAAGATATTCCCCACCATCTCTATATAAACAGGCTCCGCCTCATCGTCAGTGGCAGGGGCGGGGCTTTGATTCTGAGACGCCGACTTCTTTTTGTGTTGTCGCGGCAGAGAGGCAGACTTGACCTTGCTGCAGTGATTTTGAATGTAAGACTCGTCAAAGGATGTGCTGAGCTGCGTGTTGGGGTTGCGTTTGGGTTTTGGCGGAGGCATGCGACGGTACTCCTCACTGCAGGGGCGGGATTTAGATGCTGTGGGCAAGAGAACGGAAATGTTTAGAAATATGGATTTAGCATTTCACAGAAAATTTGTTAACATTCCAAAAAAAAAAAGTCGCTGTTTGGGTTTAAATATATCCTATTTGTCCCATAATGCCCCTTTCTACAAGATGTAAAATAAGTCTCTGATGTCCCCAGAGTGTGTATGTGAAGTTTTAGCTCAAAATACCCCACAGATCATTTTTTATAGCATGTTAAAATTGTCACTTTTTGAGGGTGAGCAAAGACACACCGGTTTGGCGTGTGTCCCTTTAAATGCAAATGAGCTGCTGCTCCCGGCCCCCTTTCAAGAAGAGGGCGGAGCTTCAAGGGCTCGTGCTATCAGCTCCGATTACCTCACGAACATTTCTGAATGGTTAGTTGATGAATTTATGTAGCTAGCTGATGTGGAGTTAACTATCTTTAAGTCATTGATTAGCATATTCTGTCATGATAATCTATAAATCGCTCGTGTGGGAACTGTTGTAAGATGCATACAAAGCCAGAGAATATGCGGCATGAAGATAGAACAGGTAAGGTTTAGTTTTATTATGGTTATAATAACTCATGTTGTCATCTTGCTTTTACAACATGCTATTGCATTTTTGTTACGTACTATATTGCAATAAATGTGAAAAGAGGAATGCGAGACTCCCAAATGTGTTCTACTACAACAACTCTTCCTCTTCACAACATGGCCTCACCAACTTTGTTGCTTGCATGTTCCCAAGAGCAGGGTTTATGGAAATTTTAGGGTTGGTGAAGGTGATATCACTAACCCGCCGTTTGTTGAAGTCCTTAAAAAGCGATTTCTGTAAAAGAAAGTCTCTCCCTTTGCTTTGAACTTTGAGCGTCGTAGCTTTGCAGATGTTGTTTATGCTCAAACAGCAACATTACACACTAACTTAAGTTAGAAAAGTGAAATGATAATCGACCACCCCTTTACAAATCTATGACTGGGTCATTATTGCAGTGATTACTATGTTTCTAGCATGTTATATGTTACACACATGAATTGGCACCTCTGAGTCCAGACCTTAAATTCATTGAAAGTATTCGGGATGTGCTGGAGTAGACTTTACAGAGTGCTTGACTCTTGCATTGATCTTGATCAAAAATTTATGTACCTCCTGATGTAAATAATATCACATTTATTTCCATCAAGAGGTGCATCATTTTATTTATTTTTTTACAACTAATATAACGTAGCAGAAGCATAAAAGCACTGCAGTATAGTAATAAGGTGTTAACAGAGTGTCATTGTGGCCATGGCTTAGCAAAAGGGTGGCAAAGTCAGCGTGTATTAGTTTTAATGTCAGTGCTATCCCCCAAAGCCGTATGGGGCTGCACAGGGCCATTACTGTTCTATTGTGCATGTGATGGTTTTTGATGCTTCTGCTCGCACCACATCCCACGACTGCCCTCTCAGTACAGTCACTAATCCTGAATGTGTGTGGTTATGAACTGAGTTAATAGGCTTCTCCAAGGACTTTTTAGTGAGAATAGAGTTTAACACTCTGCTTGAGACAGGATTAATTATACACAGTTGAGCTACCAGTGCTGAGAAACGAAAGAAGCAGGCCGTGCTCGGTGTGTGTGTGTGTGTGCATCTGTGTTCTGATTCACAGGCTCCCTAAGCACTATTCACTGCTTCCTGCACACTGACTAGGAGATATCGGCAAAGTACAATTTTTAGGCTCTAATGACAAAATATACTTGTGTAAATAAATATAGATAGGATATATTTACAATTTATATTTATAGATAAACAGACAAATGGAAATTTATTTATGGTATGTATGTGTAGTCTTGACTATGATCAATTGTCTCTCCACATGTGAACGGATATATTAGTGTACACTATTCCCTGAATAGCCAGTACACTTTGCTGGGTACTCTCGTGTGCTACTGCCAGTAACTGGTGATGTTAGCTTGTAGAGATGCTAGACTTTGCTTTCTGAACGTGGAGGGAGGAGTTCATGGAATAATCAAACAGGCAGTTTCCTACACTGGAGGGCGGTGAGGAAGAACTAGAGTGGAGAAAACTAGGTCATTTTCACTTCATGAATGAATTTCTTCCTGACTATCATCTCAGTGGAAAGCAACTGTTTCAATTTCTCTTTCGCCCTCCCCCTCTTGTTTACTCACTCGCTCATTCTCCATCTTTCTGTCATTTCTCCCCACATCACCACAGCTGGGCTCAGTGAAGGGCAACTTGACTGACCCGTTTCTTCCAGCAATGGCAGGGCGGTGTGTCTGTGTGTTTGTATATGAGTCTATTAGTGTGTCTCTTGCCAACAGCAAGCACAAGTAATAGTTAATGGGTCAGCATGGGAAGTATGCTAATTTTTAATCTTCCATTAAGCTGGCTGAAGCTATAATTACGTCATTCTCTAGAGACTCTGGATCCCTGTGCGTGTGTGTGCGTGTGGATGTCTTTTTGTTATGTAAAGGACATGACAGGGGTTTATATCAGCTTTGTGGATGAACTCTGTGATACACAGATGAAAAGTCAGCAAGAATGACAAAATGATTTAACTTATCATTCAGAGAAAGATCACAGTACCTCAACGAAGTGACAGAAAGAGGACAGAGTGGCTCGCATTCTCTCAACCATTTTACACACAAACTTGTACACCTTGCAAAAACCTCCCACATACTTCTTCTAGTATAAATTTAGTTGATTATAATTTCTGCACCCTAACCCTAAATGGGCGTTCACAATGATTACCATTTACAAAGCGCAAATCCAGAACTCAATCATTCTCAATAAAAGTTAGAACTTTAAAGCAACACGAGCAATAGTGATCATTGCAATGCAAAGAGTTTAAATAAAAAAACAGATGTAAGATAAAAAAAAAGTTGCAAATAAATTGTTTGATACTGTTTTTTTTTTAATAAAAGAAAGTTAATTATATATTTTTTGTGAGACAGAAAGTCACAAATATGAGTAATAAAGTTACGACTGTCAGAGATCTAATTGCAATTCTGAGATACAAAATTGTAATGATGAGAAATTCATTTGCAATTGTGAATTATAGTCATATTGAGAAACACAAAATCGCAATTATTATTTTTTATTTTTATCTGAGGTGGACAATGGAGTCCTGCACACGACATGCAGGGGAAAAACAAGCTATCATCGTCGTGAATTAAGAATTTGTTCCAACAACTTATTTTTTCCCCTCATTTTAGGTGAATGGTTGGCAAGATTGAACTAAAATGAGGGAACAAATTCATAAAACATGATCTAGGTCAATGTACACTGAAAAAACATTTGGTGTAGGATTTCCTTTGAAACAATCTTCACTCATAAATTGCTAGTTGTCGCAATCCTCATTCACCAGACCAGTCACCTCAGCATACTACATTTCCCATAATCCTCTCTGGCTCAAACCTGTGCACACTCAACAATCACCACACCTGTCTGCCATCAGCCTCATCAGTTCCTCCATAAAAGCCAGCACCAAATACACGTAAGTGGTCTGGTATTGTTGGTCATCCCTGAACACCGGCCTGTGGAGACTTACCTGTGTGATCCTGTAACAGAGAAGAACAGTCATTTCCCTTCCAGGATCACCACATCGATCATCTTTTCAGTTACTCACATATTTACATCCTGTGTGTCTCTCGATAAACTCTGTTTGGATTTTACCTGTCAGCGTTCTTCTGTGACACTAGTACATTTCACAAATAATTACAAATCAGCAAAACACCAAGTTACACATTGAATTAAATTTTGAAGTAGAAAGACTGAATAATATTTTCTTGTAAGACATACTCCAATAATCTTTGTTTTATGGAAAATAACTTTTTACATTGAGTATATATTTCTGATATATAATTCCCCCCCTCTGCTGCAGACGGCATACAAATCATTATGTCAATGGAAAGTCCCCATAAAACATGGAAACCTCTGTGTGTGTGTTATAAATGAGTTTGTGACACGACAAAAAATTTAGGGCACTGTGTTCCCGAGGACAGCAGGTGCGTGCTGTACCTTCCTCTCACAGCACATCCATCTCTCTCTCTCTCTCTCTCTCTCTCTCTCTCTCTCTCTCTCTCTCTCTCTCTCTCTCTCTCTCTCTCTCTCTCTCTCTCTCTCTTGAAGCAGAAACCTTCTCATGATGTTGTTTCCCATCAGAGGATGTAGCAAATGCTCCATCTCTTATCTAGTATTACACCGCTGATTTAATATAGATGTTTATCTGTGTTTGTATTTGTACGATAATGCACTTATATTGATTTCCCTCTAAATTAGAGGTGAAATAGTCTCGCCAATGAGATATGCATCACAGATATACGCCTATAGGGACGCCACATGCCACATGTCATTAAGTTTAATACGATGCTGTTTAAAGGACACTGGTTATGATTTATTAAGGTTTTGCATGTATGTCACTAGCTCTGTCTCTCTATCAGTGCTATATATAGGACATACATGTTCCCCTGACACTAGGTCAGCATAACACTCACTAACATACACATGCAGGCCATCACACATGCTCATGCTCACAGGGATCTGATGGAGGAAGAAATAGGAATATAATCAGAGGTGTGTAGAGTAGCACATTTTTTTAAAATATGGTACTACTACTACATTTCCATGTTTTTGGACGTGTATCAAATAATACCATGGTAGATATCAAAGTTCCATGGTTTTACCATCTGATACCATCACTTTACCATGGTACGAAATGAGATATAATTGGATGTACTGAATTATTTTTACTAAAATAATAATAATTATTTTGTATGTAGCGTTATACCATGTTTTTTGGATGGTAAGTCCATAGTATACTTTGAAGTACAGCATGGTAGTCAATCAGTACTATGATATATATCAAAGTACCATGGTTTTACCATCTACTATTATTGTACCATGGTTTGAGTAGAAAAAGGAAAGACAGATGGAGAGAGAATTTTCTATAATACTGTGTTTTTTAGACATAGTTATGCCATGTTAATGACTGTATTGAAGTTCCTTGTATGTAAAAATACCATGTATATGAATATGGTATTCATTCAGTACTGTGGTAAAGCACAATGATTTTACCATCTGATGCTATCATGGCAAAACCATGGTATTTTTTGTATTAGGAATCATATGGAGAGTATATAAAAAGAGGTATATAATAGATATACGTAGAGTACCATTTATAACCATTTTTTTTCGTACATGTACCATGGTTATACCATGTTTTTTGACATGTAACATGGTAATTCCATTGTATATGAAATACCTTGTATATATCATTGGATATGAGTGAGTTAGTCAATCAGTATGATATATATATATATATATATATATATATATATATATATCATACTGATAATATATATAATCAGTATATAATATATATTAGGGTCTATGAGAAAGGGAATACATAAACAAGTGAGATAAAAGACAGGATAGTAATGAGCAAAACAAGAAATGGTGCCAAAGTGGGGTGGGAAATGAAGGCACGAGAGTAAAGGAGGGATGAGAGATGGGGGGAGTGTAGTGTGGGAGCTCAGGGGAGAGAGAGAGAGAGGAGAGAAGGAGGGGAGATGTTGAGCTTTGAGGCTCCTCTGGAGGAATAATCTTTGGCCCTTATGTGGTGGAAATACCACAGAGCCTCAAGCTAATGCGTCAAACTCAAAAACACTATCTCTGTCTTTCTGTATACATCATTACTCGGATATCAAGACATTATGATCCTATATGAATTTAAATGCGTGCTCTGGGCACGATATTAAAGCAGAAAAGAGAACAAATGGATTGCGAAAAAAGAGGTCATCATCATATTCATCAGCATTTTAGAATGATTTATGAAGGATCATGTGACACAAGACTGGAGTAAAAATTCAGCTTTGCATCGCAGGAAAAATTGCATAATTTTGTTATTTATATATTTTGATCAAATAAATGCAGCCTTGGTGAGAATAAGAAACTTGCTCTTTCTGACTGTAAACTTTTAAACAGTGTAGTGTATATTAGTAAACTACAAAATGAAGCTGCACATGTTTGAGGTTGAATACACTGAAAAGGATGATGTGCTGTATATAGTACAGTGAGTTTGGCTGCGTTTCAAATTTCACCGCAAAGAGCCGGTTGATGTTTTAAGGGTTAATGCACTCTAAATGAGGTTTCTGAACATTGTAAAATGAGGTCAAGTGCTCGAGTGGAGTTAGGTATGTTGTAATGTGTGCTTCTGTTTTGAATTTGAAAGAAAAGCACTTTGAAAGCTTAGCTCTCTGAGTGAGATCAGTTAAGATCAAGTTAAGGGTTAAGGGAAGGGTAATGTGTGAGGAAATGAGTGTGTGTGTGTGTGTGGAATAGTAAAGTCCGTTGGGGCATTTGCTCACTGTATAATATAAAACAGCCTAGACCAGCACATTTAGTTTAAAGGGTGTGCGTGAAAATTTTGTCTGCATAAGCTTACAATAGAACTATGTTTATGTATACATGATTTGTTCCACCAGTGGAACATTATATCACTTCATCTTTGTGTGTGTGTTGTGTATGCGCATCACGACTCAAGTCACCGGCTTGTCGACCTTGTAGCCGTGAATTTGTTTATGAAAGGCATCATCTGTGTTTTGGTTGATTCTGTCTGAAGCTGTCGCCGCCGGTAAAACACTTAGGTCCGGACTGTTGCCCATGGCAACGGTTGCCCCCTGTTCATATGACACTGCAGCCGGCGAGCAACCAATGAGAGTGTTTTGCTGGCTCAGGGTGACCAGTCAGAGGAGGAGAAAGAGTTGATGTCACTTGTTCTTAGAAAGATAGATTACAGGTGTCTGTGATGTTAAGAGCCATTTTCTGTTATGTAAAAAGACTGCACTGACTCATTACAGTGTACAAGTGTGCATCAAGCCCTTCTCAAAGCAAGTCAGTCCACTCGACGGCCACCTCGGTAATGCTATTTTCTGCCATAACTGTCATTGACACTAAGAGGAGCACTTATAACCAAATATTCAAAAAAAAAAAAAAATATATATACACACACACACACACACACACACACACACACACACACACACACACACACACACATATATATATATATATATATATATATATATATATATATATATATATATATATATATATATATATATATAAATTTGAAGTGCACTGTGAAGTCTCTTATTATCAAAACGGTATACAGCAACATTGTAAAATATTACAATTTAAAATTTTCTAAAATATAAGTTATTCCTGTGATGGCACAGCTGGATTTTCAGCAGCCACAATTTGATGAATAGAAGCTTCAAAAGATCAGCATTTAAACTACATTTTTGGTAACAAATGTAAAAGTCTTTACTGTCACTTTTATAAAATGCCATATACAATCTGATACAAATATATACATTTTACCTAGTCAGATTAAGCTATAAAACTATTTTTATTTTATTTTTTCTAATGTGCCTGTTTTTTTCTAGAATAAAGCTTGCCATAAAGCAAAAAAACAAGATTTCCTTTACTGCTGTTACCAAGTTGAATGATTTCTTTGTTTCGTCCTTACTGTCTGTAGGTGTACAGTGCATTTCTTGGTTTGTATGCATATATGTTCATAGTATAAAATATGTACCACCTTTCCTGTCTATCTCTTCAGTGTGATGTGGACTGCAGAGGAAGGGGGTTTGGTTGGTGTGTGTGTGTGTGTGTGTGTGTGTGTGTGTGTGTGTGTGTGTGTGTGTGTGTGTGTGTGTGTGTGTGTGTGTGTGAGTGTTACTCTGCATGTGTAATGATCCATGGGAATAAGGCATGCATGAAAGAGATGGCAGAACAGAGGGGATTTGCATATAATAGTGAAGTGATGAGAAAGAATAAAGATGCAACTTTTCTCAGTCTTGTAATGCATGTTTTTTTGTTAAGAAAAAATGCATGTTGATTGTAGTAATCTTTCACAATAATAAAACGTATTACTAAAATAGAAAATCTATATTAAAATAGAAAACAATGATTTTAAATTGTAATATTCACAATAATATTTCACAATTTTACTGTGATGTTTATATGGATGATGTGCTTATATTATAAGAATATTAAGCAGCATAGCAATTTTTTGAGCAACAGATCAGCATATTAGAATGTTTTCCGAAGGATCATGTGACATCATGAGGAATAATTGCCATCACAGGAATAAATAAAACATTGAAATATATTAAAATAGAAAAAAGTTATTTTAAATTACAATAATATTTCAGAAAATAAAACTTTAAAATGTCATTTTATATTGTCATATTTCACAGTATTACTGTGATGTTTATATGGTTGATGTGCTTACATAATTGAGAGGGAGAAAGAGTGAGAGAACAGGACAGGAGAGTGATCTAATCAACAAAAAGGTACCAAAGGAGGGGGGGGGGGCATACTTGCATTGCATTATGAATTGCATTCGGACACATTTCCAAATGCAAAATCAAGCATGCATACAGTAGCTAGAAACATTAGGGCCAGATTTACTAAACAGGGCAAATTAGCGTGAGAGCAATTCCAAGAAATCGCCAATGGGAGTGGAAAGTTCTGCGCGTGAATGACTTACGAAGCGTCAATTAAAGAACACAGGAAATCTACCAGTTAGTGTCTGGTTAAAAACGTGCTCTTTTTGGCCTGTAAATAATGGCGCAAATACCAAGAAATTGACGAGCGCAAACCTTAGTAAATCACCTTGCGTGATTCATTTCAATACTCTCCTCCCATAAATTTTGCATCTGAAAGGGAAACTCCTACAAATGCATATGCTATAAGGTCAGCCGCAAAAATAACCCTGTCCACGCCTTTTCAGCGCTAATTTCTCACTGCGAGTCTTTAGAAAATCCTGACAGCAGATTTTTAACACCAAGAGAGGGTTTGCGCTGGTGCGAGCTGTTAGTAAATCTGGCCCTTAGTGTTAACATATTACATGTACACAAAGATTTACCATCACATTTGTCTGTTTCCTTCCCGCTCTTCCCCGTGCTGAGCCCAGTGTTGACGGTCTCAGAGGAAGTGCTGAGTTTGGTGTTGGGATCTCGTCTGGGTTTGGGCGGGGGCTGTTTTCGTGAGGTAGGACTCCCCTCCTCCTCTCCCCCTCCCACCGAGTGCAGAGACTGCGAGCGTACGGTGAAGCCCAGGCCACAGGGAGGAGGAACACGGTCCTGAGGGGCCGGCATCGTCATGAAGCCCATACGAAAGTGTTTGCCTGCGTATCCCCCTCCTTCTGTCGCACGGGCCACATCCTCACCAATCCTGAAGAGAGATTGGATTTATTTTAGCATTTCACAAAGTATTACATTTGCATCCAGGCATGGCTCTGCCCATCTATGAACTTTTGACCCCATATACTTGCTGAAACCTAGATGGATTTCAGCATCCATCAGACCACTGTTCCAGAGTAGAGAAAATGTTTTCTTTTCGTTAATGCGAATAAAGAATACAGCACACAAACAAACATGAACATAGTACAGGTCAGAGCATTGGTGTTGAGATTTAGGACCTAAAAAATCCTCATGCAAATGAAATTGAGAATGTAGGCTATGTGTTGTGGTCTATTAAACCCTGAACTGAACTTGTATCATACTACACTACGCTACGCTACGCTACACTATACTATGCTACGCTACGCTACACTACGCTATGCTACACTACACTATACTATGCTACGCTATGCTACACTACGCTATGCTACACTACACTATACTATGCTACGCTACACTATACTACACTACGCTACGCTACACTACGCTACGCTACGCTACACTACACTACACTACACTATGCTACGCTACGCTACACTACACTACGCTATGCTACGCTACACTACACTATACTACACTACGCTATGCTACGCTATGCTACGCTACACTACACTACACTACACTACACTACACTACGCTACGCTACGCTACACTACGCTATGCTACGCTACACTACACTACACTATACTATGCTACGCTACGCTACACTATACTACACTACGCTACGCTACACTATACTATACTACCCCACACTACACTACGCTACACTACACTACACTACACTATACTATACTATTCTATGCTATATACATACATTTTTACACCACCGTTCAAAAGTTTGGGGTAAGTTTTCTTTAAAGAAATTAACTTTTATTCAGCAAGGATACCTTAAATTGATCAAAAGTGACTATAAACACATTTATAAAGTTACAAAAGATTTCTATTTTTAAATACATTTTGTTCTTTTGAACATTCATCAAAGAATCCTGAAATAAAAAAGTGCCATATCTATTTTCAGCATCAAATCATCATATTAGATTGGTTTCTGAAGGATCATGTGACTGAAGACTGGAGTAATGATGTTGAAAACACAACTTTGTCATCACAGGAATAAATTACATTTTAAAATATATTAAAGTAGAAAACAGTTATTTTAAATCATAATAGCATTTCACAATATTACTGACTTTACTGTATTTTTAATGAAATAAATGCAGTCTTGGTGAGCACCAGAGATAAGAAAATCTTACCTATTGCATTAAGCAATACATATGTGGCAAAATATTCCACGTTTTAAATGTAAGAAGGAAAGGCAAATTCACTTCATCCATCTATCTGTTCCCTCATAACTTCATGAATCTATCTTGCCTAAAAGTCATTTCTGCATAATCCAATTCAGAGCAATTTGGCTGGATTTTAAGATGATTTCTGCACTGAATATCCCATAAAAATTGAGTTACTTTCATCTGTCTGTTCATGAGAAAGAGTGTGAGCGAGCGAGAGAGAGAGAGAGAGAGAGAGAGAGAGAGAGAGAGAGAGAGAGAAAAGGGGGCAGTCAGTTCAATTGCTGTCTCTCAAATTTTCTCTCTCTCTCGCTGAGGAAAACTAATCATACTAAAGGGCAGACAGGATTTACTCACGTTGTCTTTAAGTAACCATTCACTCACTCACACACTCACACACACACACACACACACTGCGAGTGTGTAATCAGAGGGGAGGGTGTGGTGCTGTGGTGGCTCATAAAGAATGATTGAGAGTCTGTCTGCCAACTTCACTGCACCAGCGTCCCTCATCTCTCCACATCCTTTCTCCCCTTCTCTATTTCCATCTTTTCATTCATGTGTTGTCACACAGTAAAAAAATATATTATCAATAAGTTATGACAACATATGTTTTTACATTGCTTTAACTCATCAAAATAAGTCAAGCAATTTTTTACTTTATTTTATAAGTTATACAAGAATCAACTCATTTTTTAAAGTCAGTTTAATGCAATTTAAGTTGACATGACTTGAACATCCAAGTTGACTGTACTTAATTTAAGGCAGCAACATTTTTTTGCAGTGATCTCTCTTGTCTTTCTTGTACAGTCTGCAATTTTTCCCTCCCTTTCAGTTGTCACACTTCACACACACGTCTTGAGTGGCGAATCATTTGTAGTCACGCCTTTTTTTTTCGCATCTCTTTTCAAATTATATTAAAATGCTGATTGTGCCGATTAATGTGATTAAACAATTAACATTGCAATGCCCATGATGACAAAAAAGAAAAAACTAATTGAGGCTTCAGTTGAAAGACTATACGCCAGCAAACAGTCTCGTACCTTCAAATTTTTTTCTTTGTCCACCACTATTACACACTCAAAAAGTAAATGAATTAATGTTTTATTCAGCAAGGATGCCTAAGTGACATGATTACAGACTTTTATAATATTACTAAATATTTTTATTTCAAATAAATGCTGTTCTTTTGAACTTTGCAAAGAATGCAAAAAAAATGTGTCATGGTTTCCACAAAAATATTAAGCAGCACAACTATTTGCAACATTGATAATAATAATAAATGTTTCTTGAGCAGAAAATCAACATATTAGAATGGTCAGCACTGGCGTTTAAGTGTGCTTTAGAAAAAAATGTGCCTTGCCTAATGATTTCTGAAGGATCATGTGACACTGAAGACTGGAGTAATGATGCTGAAAATGCAGTTTTAACATCACAGGAATAAATTACATTTTACAGATATATTCAAATAGTACATGGTTATTTTGAATTGTAATAATATTTCACAATATTACTGTCTAAATTAAAAGTACCAATCCAAAACTTTTGAACGGTGGAGTACACTAGTCTGCTATTTTGTATTACCGAAAGAGACTAAAAAACAAGTATGTTGTCCTTCAAACCCCCCTGTCTTAAAAGCCTTTTTTATCCTCAGAAAAATATGCTGCATCATTTCAGTAGACTAGCTCATTATGGTGACACGATCACCTCACTGATGGATGTTCACATTAGCACACTACTGTATAGTGCTTACTATTCCTGCTGACAACACCAGCTTAGACCAGCATGAACTCCTACAGTATGTTGGTCCAGGCTAGTTTATAATGACTAGTTTGGTGCTTGTCTGTGTGCGTATGAGTGTGAGGTTTCGCCTAGATTGTGTGGAGCAAATCTCCCCACAAGGTAGTAAAACCAGAAATCACTTAAATTGTGGGAAGCAGCTAATGAAAAATAGCTTAATAAACATAATAAATAACGTCTTAATGAAAATGCTGAAAGGTTTTTGTGAGGGATTAAGGGTAGGGTTAGGGGATATAAAATATCACTCACTCAGTATAATTCAATAGATGGATTTATATGGAAAGTCTCTTCCATTACAGAATGTCAACCGTGTGTATGTGAACGGTTAAAGGTCATGAGAGTAGCAGTTAAGCTTGGATTTCTAAAGCTAATGGATTTAATGGAAAGAGTTAGCAGTGACTAGTTTGCCTGTATACGTAGATACAGAGGATGCACTGATTTTTGCATGCTACAATGAACACTAAATATGATGAAAATGTGTGAAATATTGTACACACATACATGCATCTGATCTATTAACAGTATTGACGGTTTTGTATCTTTCTGTTTCAAACACAAACTAGTCTCTATGGACGCAGAGAGAAGCAGGTATGCCTGAAGCCGCTCTGTATGCTGTGTGTGTGTGTGTGTGTGTGTGTGTGTGTGTGTGCAGTACTGTGCTATGTTTGTCTGTATTGATCAGAGCTCAGTAAATAAACTTCTGTCTTTGCCGGTCCATCAGCCCTGCTCTAATACATCAACCTCTCATCCTTGTCTCCAATCTTTATCCTGCAATATTTTTTCCTTGCATGCTTTGAGTCATTTTTAAATATTTTTGTCAGCCTCTCTCTTTTCCACCCCTTTCGCCTTGTTTTGTCTTGTCTTTTCATCCAGAGAAAGCTCTCTAAAGTAATATGACTGTTTTCCTCTCTCGTCCTTCTATCATGCATCAAAGTGACCTTTTCTTGACCTTCACTGATATGTTAATGCCAAATATACTGATCAACGATGTCTGTCGATTGTTTCCTCAAAGATGTTTACGTCAGGTCGTAGGGACACTGTTTATGACAGTGTAGACGATACCATTGACTGCGGTTTGGGTTAGACACTAAATTGCTTTCAGGGCTTCTGGCTGCTGCTATGGCAACCATTTCAAAACTATTTCCAGGCAATTTATTGAACATGAATTGTCATTAATATCTGGAAAGCTGTGTTAGACAGTTCACCCACTCCCTCTACAATACAGTAAAGATGCACACATGTACACACACACACATGTAGACACACACACACAAACTACTACTACTACTACTACTACTATGATGAATCTAACAACTGTCAAGAAATGCCCAGGTTATTATTTATCCCAAAATAAAAAAATCTATTATATTTTTAAATTATATAAGGACGACTTACTTGAGCAGGACGTTTCTCGGTGATACGATACTCAGTTTGTCGTAAATTATGAGATGTTGCAACTGTAATTCCTCACCAGAGCACAAAACTGTGTCTTCTCGACATGTACACAACACGATGCTATTGTGTTTTAGGGCAGGTCAAAGTAGACGTTGTTTGAGGGCAGCCAATGAAGACCATAGACTATTACTAGTAGAAGACTAGGCTAGTGGTCATAGTACCCAAGCAACAGCGTCACTGGATGGACAAGACTAACCGCCAGTGTTATGGATCTACAACTGAGGTCAGTGCGAGCGGCGAGTAGGTCTAGTTCAGTGGTCCCAAGTCCAAGTCTGTTGGTCCCGGAAGTCATCCCATTATCCACACTGGTAGACCACTGCTTATGAACTCTCTTCCTGCCATGTCATGCCCATGGAGGCCATTCCACTGTCTATGCCCCATGTCACTGATAGAAGGACTTGCCAAGGTTCTTGCTCCACCAGCACCGCCCTGATGGTTTCCATCTCCACTGGCCTCACCACGACCATCTGATCTTCCATCTTTTGGTCCTTCACACCATCTTCCAGACTCACCACTGCTCCACGGCCTCATCCTCTTCATCCTCTTCATGGGCCTGGCCCTCCATTCCACTCCGACTTTTTGTGTCTTGTTTGGCCGTCTGGAGTCATGTTTCTTGTTCATGTCATGTCTGTCCTTAATTGGTTCATGTGTTATGTTTTCATTGGTTGTTCTAGTCGTGTGGTTCTCTTTTCTGTTTTGTCATTGGCTCATTGTTCATTGCTTTCAGGTGTGTTTTAAGTCAGTAGTGATGTGCATATATATATACACAGCCCTCATAATCCCATTGTCTGGTGTCAATCTTTGTTTGTGTATCTGATGTTTTGTGACTTTGGGCCCTATTTTAACGATCTAAGCACATGGTCTAAAGCGCAGGGCACAAGTTCACTTAGGGCGTGTCCGAATCCACTTTTGCTAGTTTAACAACAGGAAAAATGGTCGGCGCGCCAGTCTCATCTCCCATTCCCTTTAAATGCCAGCTGCGCTCACGCCATGGCAGATTCACTATTTACATGACGGAATTTGATAGTGGAAAGAACGAAGCCGTCTCCAGAGCGCAAACGGAACTACTCGTGCGCGTGGTAAAAGTGACATCTACAGGACAAGCCGGATTCCACCATGTCTTTATGTACACAATAATAATCTTTTACATTGTAATCCTTTTTATTTTAATATTTGGTGTGCTGCTGTGCGACCCTGTGTGTTTAATAAGCAGAGTGTACGCGTGTTGTGGACCTGCCTATAGGCGCACATTACTAACGCCTCTTTAAATAACAAAAAAAATATTGCGCCATTGACTTTAGACCAGGTTTTTGTTGGTCAATGGCACAGTCTATTTATGTTGCCTCAAAATAGCAACGCGCCAACAATGCGCCTGAACACACCTCGTTTCAGTCCAGCACGCCCATGGGTGCACAAATGGGCGCAAATGCATTTGCTATTTAAACAACGTGGTGTAGGACATGAAAATGATAACTGCGTTGGACTGAAACTAGCAAAAAACACTTGCATTGCGCCGGGTGTAAGATAGGGCCCTTTAGTTTAGTTAATGGTTTAAAGGGATAGTTCACTTTGAAATTAATTTTTGATATGTTTTAGCTTACCTCAAGGGCATCCAAGATGTAGGTGTCTTTGTTTCCGCAGTAGTTTCAATTTTGATATTTTTAGGTCAAACCGTTCTTGTCTGTCAGTCATATAATGCAGGTCTATGGTCATTGTCTCAAAGAGCATGCACAGAGTCCAAATTAAAACAATTCCCCATCGTCCAAATTAAACAATTCCCCATCATAAGTACACATTGATGGCCTAAGACACGAAACGAGCGGTTTGTGTGAGAAAACGAACAGTATGTATATCGTTGTTATCTCTTGAAAACAGCACACGTGCAAATGATTTGACAGCGCGGGTGGGTATAGATACATAGATGTCGCCTTGGCTACTGCAGTTCATTGGAACGAAACCGTAGCCAAGGCGACATCTATGTATATATCTATACCCACCCGCGCTGTCAAATCATTTGGACGTGTGCTGTTTTCAAGAGGTAAAAACTATATAAATACTGTTCGTTTTCTCACACAAACCGCTCGTTTCGTGTCTTAGGCCATCAATGTGTACTTACGATGGGGAATTGTTTAATTTGGACGATGGGGAATTGTTTTAATTTGGACTCTGTGCATGCTCTTTGAGACAATGACCATAGACCTGCATTATATGACTGACAGACAAGAACGGTTTGACCTAAAAATATCAAAATTGAAACTACTGTGGAAAAAAAGACACCTACATCTTGGATGCCCTTGAGGTAAGCTAAAACATATCAAAATTTATTTTCAAAGTGAACTATCCCTTTAAGTCAAGTCTTTGTTTATTTTGCATTTGTTTCGATCAAGTTTTGTTAAATAAATCTGAGAATGGGTTCAGTTCAACTTGCCTCCAGTGGATTCATTACCTTTATTATTATTATGAGTTTACAAAATGAACATTTTCATTACTTCATTACAGTAATGATATAAAAATTGTTAATGTTATGAAAATAAAGTCACATTGGAAAAAAAGCTTAATTATCCTAAAATACATTAATTAATTAATGTAATAATTTCTTATTTTCAGGGTGAAATATAACCTGGACATTTCTTTGTGAGATTCACCAACCTGTTTTAAGACCACAACAAAGAAAGTTTGCTTGTCTTAATTGAAGTATGGTATAGAAAAACTCATAATACATACTTGTATACATAATTGTTTGCTTATAGAGAAACATTCGTAGGTGTATCTATAGAACATTTTGTGCATATAAATTCATATTCATTTCCCAATCCAATCATATTCAAATTCATTTTAAGCCTCATCAACATGCACACACACATATATGAGAGTGAGGTGAGTTATAACAGGATTTACATTATTATGTAGGTCCCTTAAGGTCATCAGATCCAGATATTCCATTGTGTCCTTGAATGGGTTTTTCTATGTGTGTGATAACAGTTGAGTGACACATACAAACCTGGTTTTTGTTGTGTGTTTCAAGGGAGTGTGTGCTAGTGTCCTCAGGGGCCAGCAGTCTAAATTTAGAGAGAGGGAGATGAGGACCAAGCCCACTGTTGCCATAGAAACTCACCCCTCTGTCTCCATGGTGACAGACCATGTTTTTTCCCTCTCCAATCTAAGGAGGTGTGACTTTAGGCCCTCCCACTGTCAGTGTTCATATGTGTGTGTTTTGATCCTCTTTCATAAGTTATATTAATGAAATTTCATCTACATTCTGTAATCCTGATTGTTTAATCTCACTAAAACGCCTCCAAGAGAGAGACAAACCACAGATGAACTCGATCACTCAGTGTGTGTGTGTGTGTGTGTGTGTGTGTGTGTGTCATTGACCTCCTCTCCTCATGAAGAACACCCCACTTACGCCCCTTTCCTGTTGTAAGAGGACCCAAGCTGTAAGAAAAGAGGGCAACCACTCAGACCTCTCAGAGAGATGCTAAAGAGGAGGAAAGAATCTGAGGTTCGATTACAGGGTACAAACAGGAGGAAATGTAGGGTTAAAGGGGAAAATGAGGGGGTTGAGAGGACAAGCTGCTGATAAAGAGAGAGCGGAAGGATAAAAGTGGAATGAAACAGGCAGGCAGAGTAAAGGAATGTGAAATGAAAGTCAAGTCAAATTAAATAGCGCTTGTTTCATGATGTTGTTTATAATATCTTAATATCTCCATGCCTTATTAGGGGTGAGATTTCGGACTATAGCCTCTCTTGGGGTTTCACAGACGTGATTTTCCCGTGCTGCACCGTCACAAAATCTTATCATTTAAATGCATTTTTAAGCC
Source organism: Scardinius erythrophthalmus (assembly GCF_964197995.2). Lineage (NCBI taxonomy): Eukaryota > Metazoa > Chordata > Actinopteri > Cypriniformes > Leuciscidae > Scardinius > Scardinius erythrophthalmus. Next base: position 26,038,161 of record NC_138227.1, on the reverse strand, counting down.
TTGTGGTTTAAAAACAAGTGATTTTAAACCATTCAAGCACAATAAGCAGCAAAAGAGAACTCAATTCGGCATTTGTTTCAGAGCGCACACATCTGAAATGCACACACATAAAGCCGCTGCGCATAAAGCGTGCGAGTACTGAACGGAGTTCTTTTTGACGCCCTTTGACACTTGTACAGTCAAATACACACACTTACGTGTCAAAATCCATTGTAGTTCTATTGTAGTTTTTTGTCCTATTGACTGTTTACTTGTCTTTAGTAAGCTTGACAGTTCTTTTTTTTTTTTACTTAAAGGGGTGGTTCGGGATTTTTGACATCGGTAAGTTTGATTTCTAACATTATTCTCTCAACGGACATATACATCGATAGTCTAGTGTTATAATAGATTTGCGTTTGGTGCACTGTGGAGTGGGTAAAACGGTTTTTAATGGCTGGCTAACATATACCTATTGACTCGCGCTAGCCTAGCATCGGCTAACTATCCAAATATAAGGACTGGATATTTTTTTTTTTAAATGTCTCCACTGATGAATAACAACCAGGCTGACTTAAAAATGAGGTCCGATGTCAAAAATCCCGAACCACCCCTTTAATATGTTAGTTAGGCTAGTATTAGTTTTTTTTAGTATTAGTGATATTGAAGTTGGAGATTTATGAAATTTCAATGGTATATAAAAAAAAACCTGTGAATAACGATATATATAGTTATCGTGAAATAAAATTACTCATATCGTGATATAAGATTTTGGTCATATCGGCCACCCCTAGTTATAGTCACATTTGGTAATATTATAATATAGTTTAAATTTTGCAATGATACAAGCAATCAAGCAGTTGAGATATGCTATAGTATATATCTTCCTATGCAAGTACACTGTATTTATGTGGATAAAGTTGAGCATACTTGTATATCCAACTTATATCCCAAAAATCAGGCTGTTGAGATTATTTGCTAGTATATATCGCTATGTGAATGTACTGTATATATGTGAATAATATATATCCAACTTGAGAGCTATATGATAATACAGTTAACATTTTGTGACGATATAAACAATCATGCAGCCGAGATTTGCTATGTATAATTAAACTTGGATATATATTATTTGAATATCAGTTAATATAATTTAATAAACTTTTCCCCTCAGAAATACATCACTGCTAAAGTAAAATAGGTTGCATACAGCATTTTGTGGATCCAAATTTAGCTACATAGAAGTCAAAATAACAATAAAGGAGAATACAAATGCAGTGGAATATAATTACACACACACACTCACACCTCGGGCCGCTGTTAGATAAATCAGAGCATCCTTTTGTGTCTGTCTTTTATTAGATTGGCTGAAATGTCTGTTCTAAATTACTCTCTGTCACTCTCTTTTCACAGACACAGACACACACACACACACACACACACACACACACACACACACACACACACACACACACACACACACACACACACACACACACACACACACACACACACACACACCATAATGGCCAAAGGTTTTCATTGACTCTGTGTTTGTCTCTCTAATATCCAGCTATTTCCTCATTGACTTTATGAGCTCAGGACCAGTGACCTTTATCTCCCTGCCTCTCTCACTCGCTCTCTCTCTCTCTGCACATGTGGCCGACAAACAAATGTTAAAGAGCACAACATTCTAGTGGCATTAATATTAACTAGAGGTTTACATTTTCCTAAGAAGGTTGAGGCATTCTGGGTGGTTGCTAAGGTGTTGCTAGGGTGTTCTGGGTGGTTGTCATGTCTCCATGATAGTCTAGGTCTTACATATCCTTCAATGTGCATCTCTGGGATATTGCTGCCTATTTTATTGTTTTCCAGGTGAGAATGATAAGTCTGATCACTTTAATAGCTAGCAAAAACAGTGCAGGACGAGCTGCAGTCTGAATTATATACTTTGATTTAGGGGGTTTGATCAAATCCCTAAGTATGTACAAGAGTAAAGGCCATTAGCATTAATTATGTGCAATATTCACATTTATATCAGTCTATCTCTAGCCATGAGTGTGTACCTCTTGATAGCTTCCTCCTGCCGTCTCTTCTTCTGGTTTTTCTCCTGTAGGTATGTCCATTGTGTGTGGTTGCGGACGCGGTCGCTCTCTCGAGCGATGTCGGAGGCGTTCTGGATAACCAGCTCGTCATACGGCCTCAGACCACTGTCCTCCACGTACTGTAGGAAACGGGTGCACTCGTCTTCCCCTGAATCCATTCTTCAGCACAGCAGAGAGACTGCCTGAAAGACAGATGAAGAGAGAGAGAGAGAGAGAGAGAGAGAGAGAGAGAGAGAGAGAGAGAGAGAGACATGAGTGTCTCACACACAATGTCATACTGTCCTCTTGAGAGCTTGTTCTTTATAGAAAAACACAATGAACTTCGGAGGTACAGGTGGGATGTACACACACACACACACTCACACACACACACACACACACACACACACACACACACACACACACACACACACACACACACACACACACACACACACACACACACACACACACACAATCACATGTGGTTCTCTGGGGAATTTGTTATCCTTTAACACTGGAGAGCATGATTCACTGCAGGGAAAGGGCAAGAGTTAGCATGTTTAACACACATGTTTACATAGCTATCCAAATGAAGATATAACACAGATTTAGATTATTTATTTATACAGCTAATTATAATTTCTACTGACAAACAAACCCTAATATAATACCCTAAGCTCATTATTTACTTTGTTTGTCTGTCTTATCTTTCCATCCATTGTTCTATCTATCTATCTATCTATCTATCTATCTATCTATCTATCTATCTATCTATCTATCTATCTATCTATCTATCTATTGGTCAGTCCATCCATCCATCCATCCATTGTTCTGTCTGTCTTATCACTAACTTCTGGTGACAATTTTGCCCACAAAGTATATAAACCAGTGAAGTCAATCCATCCCTTCATCATCTATCCATTTATTGTTCAGTCCATAGAAACTGTAGATAGACATGGATGGAAGGATAGATAAGACAAACAAAATAAATAAAGTGTAAAGTGAATGTCTATCTATCATTCAGTCAATCCATCCATCCCTCCATCCATCATCCATCCATTTATTGTTCAGTCAATCAATCTATCCAGCCATCCATCTATCCATCCCTTCATCCCTCCATCTATTGTTCAGTCAATCCATCTCTTCATCATCCATCTATCCATCCATCTATTGTTCAGTCAATCCCTCTCTTCATCGTCCATCTATCCATCCATCTATTGTTCAGTCAATCCATCTCTTCATCATCCCTCCATCCATCCATCCCTCCATCCATTCATCCATCTATTGTTCAGTCAATCCATCCATCCATCCATCCCTTCATCATCCCTCCATCCATTCATCCATCTATTGTTCAGTCAATCCATCCATCCATCCATCCATCCCTTCATCATCCCTCCATCCATTCATCCATCTATTGTTCAGTCAATCCATCCATCCATCCATCCCTTCATCATCCCTCCATCCATTCATCCATCTATTGTTCAGTCAATCCATCCATCCATCCATTCATCATCCATCCATTTATTGTTCAGTCCATAGAAACTTTAGATAGACATGGATAGAATGATAGATAAGACAAACAAAATAAATAAAGTGTAAAGTGAATAAAGTGAATGTATCATTCAGTCAATCCATCCATCCCTCCATCTATACCTCCATCCATCCATTTATTGTTCAGTCAATCCATCCATCCCTTCATCCCTCCATCCATCCATCCATCAATTGTTCAGTCAATCCATTCCTCCATCATCCACCCATCTATTGTTCAGTCAATCTATCCATTCCTCCATCTATTGTTCAGTCAATCCACCTCTTCATCATCCCTCCATCCATCCATCCCTTCATCATCCTTCCATCCATTCATCCATCTATTGTTCAGTCAATCCATCCATCCATCCCTTCATCATCCATCCATTTATTGTTCAGTCCATCCATCCATCCATCCATCCATGATCCATCCATCCATCCATCCATCCATCCATCGTTCTGTCTGTCTACTCATCACTAATTTCTGGGGACAATTTTGCCCACAAAGTATATAAACCGGTTAAGATTAGTAAGATCAGTCAGTTACTTAACATTACATGCAAACAGTGGTAACATCTGGCCCAACATCATGTGCCACTTACAGGTCTTATTTCATCCTACTGGGTTTTTTTCTACATGCTCTCAAACACTGTACACTATACATTGATAAATAATTTTCAGCCTGTGGTTGTGAGAGAGAGAGAGAGAGAGAGAGTATGTCAAGTTTATTTTTACAACTTTGGGAAGATCAGTCATCCAGTGCTCTGTTCTCTGTTGTATTATTCAGCATGTCTTAATATAGACTCTGATCTCAGATTGTCTCCCTCTCTCTCAATTCCCTTCCTCAGTCACAATCCCACATACTCATCTGCCTTACCTCCATTAAACATCTTCCACACACTTCTTTACACACCCATGAGAGCAAACACACACACACACACACACACACACGCACGCACGCACGCACACACACACACACACACACGCACACACGCACGCACACACACACACACCTGCACACCTGCACATGCCCATAGATGCCAACACAAACACTTTTACTAACACAGGGACACACAGCTGTATACTATAAATGGAATGTGAGGAGAAGGAACTGTGGGTTTCCAGGCAACAGTATCCTAGTGCGCTGACATAATGCAGGAAGCTGGGAACCTAATTCTGTGCTGAAGATGCATTAGTTCCGCTTTACACTGGCAGGCGTGATATCCCTACCATGTGTGTGTGTGTGTGTGTGCATCTGATGTAATGCCGAAAGCATGAAACACGATATTCTTCTCCTCTACTCTGTAGATGTTTGCTGCAGATGGATCATGTTTCAGGATTGTGTTTTATAACCATTTGTGTATGTGTTTGTATGGATTTTAATAAAACATCTAATACTAAGTCTCTTTTTTCAGAGTGATGAGGTGGCAAGATGCCATATTCCCATTGCTGGCACTCACACACACACATGCACAAAATAGGTCAGCGAGACCACAGCACCACATCAATGGATCTCGGTGAGTAGAGTTTAGCATTCATTTCATTGATCTGTAATTCACCACCACAACATTAACAGTGCCAATTCATAACTAAGGCATAGAAATAGCCTTCAAACACACACAACAGGCCAAATGTGAGTAGATCCAGAACCATTAAAACACAAGACAGTCACTGGAACCATGAAAATACACCAATAACCAATCAGATGTAGCGATTCTCACAAGGCACACTCTAATTTGGGATAGCTCACCCAAAAATGATGTTGTTCCAAACCTATTTGACTGTATTTCTTCAATAGAAAAAAATAAGATATTCTGAAGAACACTGAGGTTATAACAACATTTGACTTTCATTGTATGGACCAAAAACACTGGTCGTTTTTCACATTCAGAATATCCTCATTTATGTTCCACAGAAATGTCTCTAACAAAGAAAGTCAAACAGGTTTGAAATGACATGAGGGTGAGTAAATAACATAATTTTCCTTGAATAGTAATTTCACTGAAATTTGTAAGATGGATCTCAAGCTGTACAGATGGCAAAAAAGAGGTTGAATCATGAATGAATCTAGAAATGTTGATGGGAATTGTGGGTAATATGGTGATTTGGATCCCAAACAATCCGTTGATGCTCAGTTTGACTCTTTCTGTCACACGGACGATGAAGAACTGATGAAGATAAGGAAAAGGACAAGATGTCAATATGAAGAAAAAAAAAACATCTGGATGGAGACACACACATGGTTACACTCACGGTATCAGTGAATCGGAACAGCTGATCTCCAGGTGTGTTCTGAGTGTGTGTTTCTCAACACAGCACGTTATCGAATCCCCCTGCGGACACGCACACGGCTGACAGACAAGCCCGGCGACAGCGACGTGGCTCGGAGGAAGCAGACACTGCCGTGAGGAAGAGAGAGATGAAGGACATGTCCATCTTTGGCGTTTTCAGAGCTCTGAAGAAAACTGTCCGACCCTTGCCCACCTACGACCGCTCCTGCTGGGCTACGGCCACCAAGGCTGTCCCCTCCCCTACCAAACGCTTCTGGAATGATCCACACCTCCTTTTGGTGGTTGTTTCATCTGCGCTGTCCCCACACACGCGTGGTGTGTGTGTGTGTGGGGGGGGTGGGCTGCGTGCGGATGCGCGTAGTATGAGCGTGTTCTCCTTTTGCTGGCTGCGGTGTGTGCGTAGAGACGTTAGGCAGCTAAATGCATCGTGTCCTACAATCTCTTTGATCCGTCCTCCCCTGCTGCTGCTGCTGCCGCGGTTGCCGTCACACACACACACACACACACACATGCGCGTCACACACACGCAGCGATGAACCCAGCTCAGGCGTCAGTAGGCAAGGAGAAGAGCTATAGCATCTGTCTTTTCTTGAAGTTCCTCTATCCTTTTTTTCCTCTCTCTACCTTCTTTTTTGCTCTCTGATCTCCTTTCCTCCAGCTCTCTCCAACCCTCACTGCTTACTCACTCCATCCCCTGGTGATCTTCTCTCTCTCTCTCTCTCTCTCTCTCTCTCTCTCTCTCTCTCTCTCTCTCTCTCTCTCTCTCTGCAGCCCCTATGTCTCTCAACCAATCGTGTTGCTTGCTTAGAGCTGTCCGTGGTTCTGAAAGAAAGAGAGAGAGAGTGAGTTAGAACGGTTGTGTGTGTGACAATCCTCTCTTGAGGGCATGACCTCTGCCCTTACAATGTTATCACCAGGGCAACTACACTGTCTGATACAAAACACTCAAAAGGCAGTCAAATATGGGTGTATGTATTTGTGTTTTGATGTTTAATGATGAAGTATGTAATTTCTGCACTAAAAATAATAGAACAGTCTCAAGCAGGTTTTCTGATTCTGCCATTGGTAAAACAAAGGGGGGTTGCTTCAACCCATGGGAAAGAAAAACAACCTGCAGCAACAGTGTAAAAGTACCCCAATTTTGCTGGAAAACCCACGGCCACGGTAAACAAATGGCTATAAAATATGCTCTAAAATAATATTTTTATGTTGTGTAAGTACATTTTATATCTCTGCTTGCCTCTCCTCTCCTTTTTGTGTATGGCATGAATGTCCATCTGGGGAATTTTGCCCATCAATCACTCGTCCCATGATATTAACACACACTGTACACACACACACACACACACACACACACACACACACACACACACACACACACACACACACACACACACACACACACACATAAACTGAGATCAGGATATGCTGATGTCTGTATTCCTACACACACACACACACACACACACACACACTAGATATGTGTCTCTTTTGTGTTCAGAACTAGCTGACATTAGGAGCTGAATAGAGATAACAGATCACTTTCTTTAGCTGCTGGAGTAAAGGCAGGAGACAAAGACTGCACACGGATAAATGGAGGAGCGAGACACCCACGTTGACTATTCACACACACTTCTTGCTTGGGGATTCTTCAATGTCAGCTTATTTGAATATAAGCGCACTTCTTGTACATGTCACACAAGAAAAGAAAAGAGACTCGCTGAAGAGGCACAGGCACACACACACAGAGAAACATATGAGATGAAAAAAGCAATGACTAAAAACAACATGAATATTGTCTTGTAAAGGAGTTAAATGAAACTGAAATTGATCAAATAACAAATGATATCCATCCATCCATCCAATCCATTCATCCAGATTTGTTATACACAAATATATATAAATTATGAAACTAAAAAAACTAAAATGAATTATGTTTAAATAAAATGTTTTTATTATTTTATATTATTTTCAACAAGTACCCTTGGTTAGGAATCAATGAAATAAGATATTGGGCTGTGATAGAACTAAATAAAATGGATCACATTGCCTCTAGAGGCCATTCACTTAAACTGCATGAGCTATGCTGTGACAACAGCTTTGGAGTCAGTGGTCATTTGTAAAGTTACATCCCTCTATTATAGTTACATGGAAAGAGGGACCCGCGCCATAAGGAATTGGCTCTTTTGACTAGGGCTCCACCATAGCAACCACTAAGAAATTGGCATAGCAACAGGCAACCTCAAAGCCCTAGAAACAGCCAAGAACACCTTAGAAATGTGGTGGCAAGTTCTGCACTGACCAGCACTTATTTTTCTGCATCTTAAAGCTGCTGTAAGCACATTTTATTTTTGAATACCACACATGAAATGTCCCTGCTGTCAGATATCACTGAAATAGTAGCCCAGAGAAATCACACAGGCTCTGTAAACAGCAATGAAAAAATCTGACTGCTGCCTCGCCTTTTGGCCAATCACAACAGTCTGAGGCAGCTCTCTGCCAATGGTGTGAGTTTGGGGCGGTGCTACTGTACCTGATTATGTACCAACAATTAAAGACAGGGAAGTGTGTGGTTTTAGTTGCAAGGAACACTTTATCCTAGAAAATACAATTTCTGCCATTATTAAGTCAAACCATATCGTTCCAAATCTGTATGCTGTGATGTTGGAACACAAATAATAATAATGTCACGGATGGGTGGCTGTAATCAAGTGCCAGACGACGGAGATGATAAAGAAGACTTTAATCCAAGGATTCTTATGAAAAACAATCACAAATCACATAGAACTCAAAATATTACAAGACAAGGAACAGACAGAAACAGAGGGTTTAAATACATAGCAAACAAGAGGAACTACGAGACTAATTAACACAACACACCTGAAACGAGGAACCTAATTAATAAGTAACCTGTTTGTCAAACATGTAGGGAACAGAGGAGAACTAATAAACAGACTGGAAGTTTATCAAACTCAGACATGAACAGAGAAACATAACCCTGACAGATAATAAATACAATTTTGTGTGTTCCATGGAAAAATAATACATGGGTTTGAAATTACATGATGAGTAAGTCTTCAAATTTCTTGGGTGCACTATGAAATCAAAATTGACCCTATTTACATTGTTAGCGCATATTACTAGTCTTGAGGTGAAAAATGAATCCGTGCAAGTTAATACACAGAAAAAAATTGTTTCCCGTCGTAATCTTTAATCAAAGTCTGAAAAGTTACTTCCGGTCTGGAATGGCGTTCCTTCTCTGATGATGTAGGTTTGACGGCTTGGGTTGGGAAACGCTAAACCACTCCCCTCAAACTGTTAGTCTGTAATGAGTGAGAGATGGAGAGGGGGAGCGCTAAGTAAAACCCTGCCCTCTGTTCAATATTCCTTTTCACTGGGAAATACGTCACAACACTGGAGAAAAGTCGTTTGCAACTTCTAATGTGAAATTATTTTTGAATTTGGAGCTTTCTAGACTAAGAAAAGCCAGAAAATTTATTTTTGGCTTATGTGGATGAAAGACAACAACTCCCAGAATGCACTTGCTTCGCTGCCCTAGGAGGCCACTCCCAAGCCACGCCTACCCGTAAGAGAGGGCAGTTGAAAACAACAAAGCTAAGCTACTAGCGAGTCTCCGTGATGAGTTTGCCCTGGATTTCGAGATCGCCCAAAATGTCCGGGATTCGACTTTTGCGTTCTACAGTCGCCATTCATCATGTTTACTGTGGCGAGCAGGACGAGCCTGAGGGCCGCGGGAGAACGGCGCGAGGCCGGTGGCGTCATTACTGAGACGCACCGGTCTCGCATCTCTCACGGAGGAGCGGGAATTTTCTTAGCAATGTTAAAACGCACATCAACCGATCACTTGTTTAGCGTTCATGTAAACACTACATTCAGATTCACCAATCGGAATGAATTCAGCTAGATAGAAACAAAAGGTGTGCATGTAAACAATGAATGGCGACCGCAGAAAGTAAAAGCCGAATCCCGCACATTTTGGACGATCTCGACGGCTGGACATGTCCGGGAAAAAGAGGATGGCATTGGAAATCAAACGCACTGGCACTGATCTGTGATAGGTCTGTTAGCGCATTAGATCCAACCCCCTATGGGCGGGTTGGAAAGGGTGGGAACTAGTGCTTGTAGTCTCAACAGAAATCCGCCCCTCTTATACTTCCTCCGACAATGACGCAAAATGACGATTTTTGCGTCATTGTGGGAGGAAGTGTAAGAGGTAAATACGGATTTTTCCCGTCTCAGGGGAAAATGAGAGAGTGTTGCACGACCATTCAATAGTATGACTGGGTTTCTAACAATGCAAAGCTTAATGCAAATGGGTGGAGTGTTCCTTTAAGGACTACAACAAACGGCTGGTAGGGACTACACAACATTCCTCCAAGATTAGTAACATAACCAACCCTAAAATTTACATAAACCCCGCCCCCAGGAACACGATTTATAGATTATCAAGACAGAATATGCTAATCAATGACAAGAAGATTACTACACATAAGCTACATAAATTCATCAACTAACCATTCAGAAATGTCTTCTTCTTGAGTCTCTTCATCTTTGTCTGACTCCAGTTTGAACATAAAAGGCTAAAACTTTTTGAAATTTTCAGTGCATGTCTGTGTGAGGTAAAAGCGCACAAGCTGTTGAAGCTCCGCCCCCTGTGCTGGGAGCAGCAGCTCATTTGCATTTAAAGGAACAGACACAAAACGGTGTGTTTTTGCTCACCCTCAAAAAGTGACAACTTTAAAATGCTATATAAAAATATCTGTGCTGTATTTTGAGCTAAAACTTAACATACACACTCTGGGGACATCAGAGATTAATTTTGCATCTTGTGAAAAGGGCATTATACCACCCCTTTAAGTTAAACATGCACACGCACATACAGTGTTACTGTACAGGGTTACGAGGAGACATTCTATACAGATAGCGTGATTCAGGGCTGATTTTCGGAGGTGAGACTGAGCCAATTATAACACTGCTGAATTATTAAATCTCTCTTTCTCCAGCATACATGCACATCTCTCTCTCTCTCTCTCTCTCTCTCTCTCTCTCTCACACACACACACAAAAGTACACAACATTTCAATGTACGGAAATTGCCCAAATACTTGTAGAGTGAACAGACACACATACACTGTCAATGGTCACAAGTTTACATAATTCAGCCTGTCACATACCTCGACAGATGTCATGCCAAGCTCAGACAGTGAGCCTCCTGCAGGGGTTTGAGGAGCTGTCGCATCCATCCATATATACCTTCATCCAAAGACTTCAATACAATACAACACACCCTGTAACATACAAGATCACTTACCATATATTGTATATATACTGTACACTACTAGTCAAAATCTTTGAATTTTAGAATATTTCATGTTTTTGAAAGAAAGGATGCATTTATTTGATAAAAAATACAGTAAAACAATAATATTGTGAAATATTAGTACCATGTAAAATAGAATGTAATTTATTCCTGTGATGAAAAGCTGTATTTTCAGCATCATTTCACCAGTCTTCAGTGTCACATGATCCTCAGAAATCTTTCTAACATGCTGATTTGAGCAAATTTTTTCACATAGTTTTTCTGTAGTTTTGATCAAATAAATGTATGAGAGTGGTGAGCATTCAAAAACATAAAAAAACCTTAATTATTCCAAAACTTCTGACCAGTATATACAGTAACAAATCATGCTGTTGTAGTGAGTATCTGAATATGGTAATTAGGTAAATCTTACTCAAGTGATATTGCTTTATTGTAATGAAATGTTTGTCTTTGCAATCTGCAATAACACACTTTAGAGGAGATTCCCTACAAATGAACTGACAGTTTGATAGATGGAGGGACGGACAAACCAACAGTTTGAATCAAATAACTCGAAATAGCAACATACTACAAGTGTAAATATTTAATGTCAAACCTCTCAACTTCCAGATGCAGTGAACATGGCCGGCAGTCCGTCACTTTTCTCAGCTCATGGGCTGGTGAGTGTTTACACTACTGAAGGAATGTGGATGAATCTCACAAATGATTTAACTCCTGAAATAGCCTGTGAGTGTTAATCCCTTCTGCAGGGAGGATGTGTTGGTTTGTCCTCTGGCTGGTACAGCAGGAGAAGGAGTGAAGCTCCAGGACAGAGAGGGATTAGGCTATTTTCAGCTCTTATCAACACACTTTGAATCTTTCTGCTCTGATTGAGCAAGAGAAAAACCTGAATTAAAGTTTTTTTTTTTTTAAATACAAAACTGCACAGTAGTTACACTAGTCTTTTACAAGGTCATTTTTTGCAAGTAATAAATACACAAACATGCTCACTGCACACTTAAAAAGGACCTATTATGCTTTTTTTTCCCCAAAATTTCGTGTGCAATGTTGCTGTTTAAACATGAAAACGGTCTGCAGTTTTCAGAGTAACAAAGTCCAATCTCAAGGGACTTATTCTTTATATCAATAAGCACTGTTCCTGAAATCCCTGAAACACCTCCATTGTCTTGAGTTTTCTTTCAGGAACGCCACAATATTCCACGTTCAAATCATTTCTGCCGAAGGCATATGCTAAAAAAGAGTCAGGGTCTGGTTAAGTTGTGTTAGTAGTGTGTTGTCGCCATGTCCAAGTGTTAGTAGTGTTTAAACCTGAGAAGCTGAAACGTTACGTTAAGGGACGTGACATTTCCGAAACACGCTCAAAGAGGCTGACCAATCACAACACACCGATCCAGCTGACCTTTTCGGAAGGAGGGGCTTCATAGACCTTATTCACAGCAGCGCCATCTTTGAATTTTAACGGGAATGAAAGCGAGGCTGTGAGGGATAGACATACCTCTTTTCAGTCGGTTGTACCACTGTTTTTTAATGTGTTTCTGGATTGTTCTACTGACAAAACACTGCAAAAATGATAAGTGATCTAGGAGCTTCATACAGCTTTTTACAGCAGATGCCATTGAAAACACGGTAAGTCTATCCCTCACAGCCTCGCTTTCATACCTGTCATGGCGCTGCTCTGAATAAGGTCTATAGAGACTGGAATTAAACAGAGCATTCATTTCTGGCAGACTGGGAAGAGAGGTGCTGCAACAAATATGTGAAAAATTATGTTTTTTTTATGGTGATAAAAAAATTTATAGACCCCAAAAACAAAATCAAGACTTTGTAAAAGGGCATAATTTGTCCTCTTTAATATTTTGTTACATTTGAGAGCTTCATAAGGTGACAGTCTGATCATAGACGGTTTATTTCAAAGTGTGTGCACAAAGGCACACATAAAACATAAACGCACAGGTCAATTGCAAAGTCAGTTCTTCATCCCACATAGATGATCTCATCCTTTGTCGTTCATCATTCCTTTTGCTTACATTTGAACTGTGTCTTGGTCTGGGCAGATATCTGTTCCTCAGCCATTCTGCTCTCGTAATGAATTGTTTATGGTCAGTGCACTCTCACTGCTTTAGCATAGATCATCCTAACACACATTGCTATCTTTCTCTCTTGTGTCTATAGGGGGGGGGGGGGGGGGGGGTTCCCCCATTGATTTAGTTCTCTTCTTTCTGGACAGCACCTCAGAATGATTCAGTACAGTAATGGCATTAGATAGCTCACATATTAAGATGATAAAATCATAGGCTGGTGACCTTAACTCACCCATTGCACTGTGAGATATAAACTGCGATTGGATTGTGCATTGATCATTAAGATCACTGCTACCTTTCTCCTAAGACTCCAGAGACATTCCCTCTTCTCTTTCTTTCTGTTTTTTTGTTTTTCTGTAGAACTGTTTCTGTTTTTCTGTTCCTGTGAGTGCAATTGTATTTGGACCTATTTAAACCAAATTCTTGCTTGTTTATTAGGGATGGGTATTGACACTAATTTCCCAATTCAATTTGATTTCGATTCAAAGGCTTGCAATTTGATTCAATTCCGATTTCAATTCAATTCGGTATGATATCGATTAATTTGCACCGCAAGAGGTGCCCCCCCTCTCCCACCCCAGAGATGTTACATGGCGTGTGGGGACTAATGTTACATGTCAGTTTGTTTCTGGACTCCATTTTGTGTTTCTTTTGTTCTGTTTCCCGCCACTCCTTTGTTTCCATGGTCACTGTCATGATTAGTTATTTTGGTTTAGCTGTGTGTCTTCACTTATCTTGTTAATCAGTTCCTCCCTGTCACCAGTATATATTCCCTGTAATCTCCCTGTGTCTTTGTTGGTTCTCGTTTGTATTTGGTTTGAGTTGTGGTGTTCTCTGTTATTTTTCCAAGTGATCGGTAAATATTTGTTCCAAGACATTTCATCCAAGACTCCTTCGTCGTGCGCTTTCCTTACAACACCAGACCGTAACAATGACATTGTTTACAAGCTGTTTTATTGGTGTCTTTTCGTGGTTGAAGCACTGATTGAGACATGATACAGATTTCTGTAAGTTTTGAACTGAAAACAGATTGATTATTGGGATTTAAGAATCTGTATTTTGCTTCATCTAAATGACAATCGATTAAAATTGAGAAATCAATATTTTTAACCCAGTCCTATAGTTTATTAAATCTTAGCCAATGTTCAAAGCTTTGGTTTCTTAAAGGTATAATTCAACCATTAAATAAAATATACATTTATGTTTATTGCAACCAACTAAAGAGAGAGGGCGCGGGCTCTGGACGAGAACGTGGAGGAAGAGCTAAAAGGCAGGAACCGAAAGGCGTGTTTGGCGGAGATACCAAGGCGGTGATTACGATGGAAGGAGACAGGAGCAGGAGTAGCCAGGCGTGGACCCAGGCCGCAGCCAGGACGAAGGCCCACGGCGTAGTTGAGGGAGGAAGGAGTCATGGTGGAGTCATGGTGGAGGCTTGTCTGTCGATACTAAGGGGGTGATGGACCAAGATGGAGCCGATGGAAATGGAGCCCTGTGGGTGCAGATGGAGAGCAGATGGGACCAGGAGACACCGATGGTCCTGGAGGCCTTAGCGGAGCCACAGTGATAAGCATCCGAGGTGGAGCCAGAGTGCCTGAGGACTGAGGTGGAGCCGCAAGGAAGACGGAGCCGACAGGGTGGAGTGGACGGCTCAGAAATCTCTGGCATTGGCAAAATGATGTCTGACCAAGGCGGAGCAGGAGGGATGAGGGAGCCCGGTGGAGGTGGATGATGGTATCTGGTGGAGCCGAGGGAGAGAGGAGCCAAGTCGGATCCGACAAGTCGACGTTTTGAGAGCCTTGGGCTCCGGGGCGATGACAGGCTCAGTCCATTTCTTCACTGGCGCTGGCTTGTGCATCGCAGCACGCTTAAGCTCTCCGTCTGTGGTGAGCACAGGCATCCTCTCCGTGCGGCGGGGTGATGGCTGGCTGGGCTCTGGGTACGGAGTGGGGCTTGTGATGTAGCCCTCAGCGGGGCAGATGGTGAATGCCAATCCGTTATTCACCAGCACCCACTCCACTTCTCAGGGACCATTCGCTGGGAGACATGCCTTGGTCCAGATAGTGAGTTTGGCATGCCAAATCCGTAAAGTCTCTAGTGTGGTCCTCCAGAGAACGGTCTTCCTTCTTGATGCAGAGCAGTTTGACAGTGGGAAGGCCCATTTGAGAGGGGGAGAGTGGGAGAGGGGGAAAAGAAAGGAAGAAAAAACCCATCTAGATAAAAGGGGGGAAAAAGGCCACAGAAAAAATCTCTTCTGGATCTGGTATTCTGTCACATATATAGATGAACACGGATGAACCAAAGATAAATAAAGAGTCTTTTAATAAGCAATATGAACATGCAAGAGTATCAGAATAATAACTTCACATTAATACAATACCAGACAAAGAAACACAGGAAATTCCGGGCATAAGTACACGAGCATACATGTTAAATCTATGTTATTTTAGTATTATTTACATACTAGCCTATTATATGTTTTAATTAGCATTAATAGTTATATTTTCAGTTTCAATTATAATTTTAGTTTAAGTCTTAGTGTTTTTGTTGTGCTTTTGTCAGTTTTTTCATATTTCTATTTAGCTATAATTATTTTTTATTTTTTTAAGTTTTAGTAATTTTAGTACTTCAACAAACTTTGTTATTTCAGCTAGTTGCAGAGGCAACATTTCTAATTTTCATGTAAGTTTCTTTAAGTTTACGGTTTTCATCTAATATTTATATTTAATTTTCATTGCATTTCAGTTTAAAAAAATGATATTAATAGTTTTAGCTTTAGTGAACAATAACAACACTGTTAAGAGCTAAGCATAGTGTGAAATGCCTTTAACTGTCACAGTTTAAAGGCTTAATTTTTATTTTATTTGTAGCGTATATTTTTAGCTTTGTGAAAGCCGATTCGAGAACTTCAGCTGAACTTCAATTCATTTCAGCACTGGAGGGAACACTTTGATAATTCATTAGTGTGGAAATTGTTCACTGATACTGCTCACACTGCTGTTAAATCTCAGGAGATAACGGCCACTTGGGAATATTAGAAAACGTAGGAATATTGCAATGGCTAAATCAAAGAGACACCGAGAAGTGCAGCTGTGGACTGAAGAGAAGTTTCTTGAAAAATTAATCATGTGTGCTTTCTATTAGTGTAATATGCATCTACCATCCCAAAGGGGATTCTCAACCGCTTTTTAATGGACAGCCTTTATTTAAAGAGGGGGAGAGAGAGGGTGGAAAGAGACAGAAAGAGATTACTCTAATCCATTCAAACACTTCTCTTGCTCACAGTTGACCTTTTAGCCTTTCAGTATATCCAACCGACCCATATCACATTTTAATCTTTGTTCGGACAGTCCATCAAAGGAACGATCATCCTCCTAAGAAAAATAATCTATTCATTTAAGGAGACAAAATATGTTTTGCATAATTGTCTATGTGGGTAATGAGATAGGACTAAAGACCAGGAAGTAATCAGTTCAGACTAACGATTAGAGTGTAAATGGATCTCGTGAGGGAATTGCATCGGGCTTAGTGTCTCCTAGGTTAGTCTGATTCTGTTTGCTCAATACTGTTGCCTTTACTCTGACAGATGCATTAAACCACAGTATGTCCATTTGTTTAACATGGTCTGGGGCTCCGGCTTTCTGAATCAAACCACAAGAGACGCCTGAGCAAAATGGCTCATTATACTGTTCCCCAATTGCTGCCATCAACATTAGGAGGAGATGTTTTTCTCCCTTACTTGATTATGCTATATCCTTCAAACACACACACATACAATGCTGAATGTAATGGACATGATTTGAAATATTCTATTTACCAATACAAATAAAAGATTATGCAATGTTTGCACAGTGCACTCGTTTACCATAGCAGGACTTACGATTGTCTGTAAGAGTAGACTGTAGAGAATTTCTCCAGGGAATCAAAGGCACAGAATTGGCCTTGGTTATATGTACTGAAACAGAGGTCATGAATCACCCTTGACCCCCATATGCCTTTCTGTCAAAGCGACCCCTCCTATCGCCCATCCCCCCTTAGCTTGTAGCCTAAATTTAGCACAGATGTCTTTACATTGCAGGAATTATATTTTCTCATTATGTAAATGGTGGTGAGAAATTGGGCCCTAAGGATATTGACATTACTTTAACATAATATGTATAGAAAATCTTTTTAAAACCAATAAAGCTTGTCACTCAAATGATTAATTTATGGAGTGTGCTCCACTAAATTTTGACAAGCATCTCAAAGGAAAACCCTATAAATCAAAAGACTGAAATATGTTCAATAGTTCATTTGACAGCCTCCAAAACCATAGCTTTGGCATTGTAACCTTATTTTAACAGTGGTATTTAATCCAAGAGCACAGACACAGTAGCCTAATCATAGCCCATCATTAACATGGTTAGATACCAATGTTCATTTAAATTTAATAAAACAAAACTACGCCTGAACACATTTAGAAACTATTAATGTGATGGCAGTAGCTAATGGAAATTAGTTTATGTTGATAAGTGTTTCCTTATGAAGGAAAACCTGAGCGCTTTGCTAGCTGTACTTTCAGCTGTGGTTGCCATGGAAACGGGACTTCTCCCAATCCTTACCTTTTCCCTCAGCGGAAGGGGTGAGGATGACACACTTGGGCCGTGTTGGTAAAACACGGGTGAAGGGAAATAAGACAACAAATCAGTCACAAAGTTGCTGTCTCAGTAGTCAGTGAGAAAGATAGTCGTTTGTCAGAACAAATAGCGACGTCCGATTCATGGACGAATTGATGTTCTTTTGAGTCGACTCTTTTAGATGAATCAGTTTGCGGTTCACAAAATCGGTCTGAACCATAGATCTGAACCATGGTCTGAACGATTAATTATTTGACGAATCGGATTGAATCAGTCCGAACAGTTCAACAAAGTCAACAACTCACTCTTATTTTTTACCTGATTCTGCAACAAAAAATAACTGTAAAATTAGAGCTCTCTTCCAGAGATAAATAATAAACATTCCTTTCCATTCATAATACCATATTTGAATAATATCGTATACCTTGGTAACAAGTCGTCCTTGTCCTTGCCTCAAAAGTTTCTTCTTTACCAATAAAGTAAAATAAATTGCGCTTTTTTGTCACTCTTCTGAAAGGAAAATATAATTCACTTGATTTGGCCATATAACCTCACAGAGATATTTCGGTTTATCCAATTTTATTTTGTAGTCTAAGTGACTTTTCTTTCTGTTTTAAAGATGTTATCTTTGACAAGTCAAAACAAAAGAGTATATAGGAACATATTAGTTGATGTTTCCTGATAGCTAAATTTCACATACCTAAAACCTTTCTTTATACAAAGTTGATCTAGACAATTAGCCTATATGTAAATTATTCAAAGTTCTGTTAATCCTAAAGTAACAACAACTAGGCCTTTGAGTCATCATAAGCTGTAGGGCAGGCTAAATTAATTACATTGTTTATTTTTGTTACCCTGGCAAAACGTCTGTATCTGCCTTAGCCTTAATGATTTGTATTGTTGCTTATGTATAATAAAAAAATGACCCACTGTTTTTTAACCAAACTGTTCGAAAGAACCGATTCGACATTTAAGTCAGAACTCTCGAATAATGCGCATGCGCAATGATTAGGTCAACATGATTTCAGCGACTGTAACTTGTATCCTTTTTGACTGAGGTAATGTGGTGTTTACTCTAATACACTGATCCAGATACCAAGTTAAATGTAATATTCTTAATGACTGAAAACAGGAGTTTATGTCGTCGACTATGTTTCAACCTTCCGACATCTCTAATGACTAAGTTAACTGAGGTAAGTTAAGTCGATGAATTCTAACGGCGTGTTTTGGTAACTCTGTTTTATTAGATGCTGTTTTAGGTTGTAGGTTGGCTGTTGTCATTGTAACTTACTTCAAAAGAACAATGATATTTCAAGATGTATTTTAACAAATAATTTATAAAGCAGAGGTCATGGCCCAGAATAGTGTTAGTACTTTTCGTTTTAAAAAATACAGGTAAATGCCTTTAGATATAATTTTACTAATCAATCATAACGGGATTGTGTAATTTATAAGAATATCAGACTGTAGAATGTAGAAACACGATGAATAATGATTAAGCCTAATGTTAGGCCTAAGACAGTCACAAAAGCTGAGTAAATGCTCGCGTGCTTTGTGAGGTTTTGTCGCCATCCAGTGACTAAAGCCAGTTACTGCAACTTTATAACTGTTATGTAACGTAGTTACGTTGTTGTAGTCGTGTTAAGTTTCTTGAATACGCCTGTTGAAATGGCCTGAATTTCCCTCCCCGTTGACAATAACCAAAAAGCTTATGGCACATCTTAACCTTGTCAACGTTGGTTGGATTTATAATGTTACTCATTTTCATTTATGGTGAGTGGGCTGTACGTACATATGAGGAGTGTTTGTTGTATGAAGTCGTCAGTCGGTCCTGTTATATCATTAACATAGAGTGGTATAAAAAACAAAGTTATGCTTGTTCCCGCCCGGTTTCGAACCGAGGACCTTTCGCGTGTTAGGCGAACGTGATAACCACTACACTACGGGAACTGAGCTGTGCGGTCGGCGGGAGGTGACGTCATTTTTAGTGCCGGTGTAAGTTCATGCGGTACAAATGATTTTTGCGCATGAACATTTTTCACCTATCTATCTATCTGAGCATGAAAGGAATGATAGTGTGTGCTATTTCAAACATTTAACTATTCTGAGTGATCTGAAGACACTCGCCATGTGGCAGTAACTGTATGTCAAGATTCAGTCTAGTTTTATCAAAAAACGAAAAAAGTCATCTAGAAATTCTTGCAGAATGACTTGCTTATGGCAAAACCGTGAAATAACTGAGAAAGGAAGATTAGTGCACAAAGTAGAATAACAGTGCAGAAAATCATGCGGGACAATGTCAGATGTGTAACAACCCTACTATACATGTTTAAAATGTGAAGTGCATTTAGGCATGTTCTTTAATAATGTTGTATTTTGTCAGTTCTTGATTTTGATTTTGATACTTTTTGGATCCTTTAATATCAATTGAACGTTTATGCATACGATACAGTTTCATTCATACTACATATTTAAATGTGTTTCCAGTAGCTATTAGCTTTTAAATGGTTAGTTCACCCAAAAATAAATGAAATAAAATAATTCCCATAATTTACTCCCCCTCAAGCCATCCTAGGTGTATATGACTTTATTCTTTCAGCCAAACAGAATCTGAGTTATATTACATAATATCCTGGCTCTTCTAAGCTTTATAATGGGAGTAAATAGTAGCTTGTTTTTTTAAGTCCAAAAGTAATTCATACTGCTCCAGGGGGTTAATAAAGAAAAAAATCCATATAACTTTTTAAACTATAATCACTTGCTTCCGGTAACGGCCGTACGTGAGTCTAGTTCCGGCTGAAGAGTGACCTCTGACCCCACGCATGACTTAGGATATAGGCATAGTGTTAGCTTTGACACCTCTCTGGTTCAAAAAAACAGGGCTGGACAACAAACTCAAGCTTCTGCGACATTTCTCTTTACAATAAAGCTACCTACGCTGGAGATTCTCACTTCCGAAAACGTTTGAGCGCATTTTCAATTCGCCATAAATTTTCGAAAAATGACAATATTTGAAATCTAACGTACACAGTTGATTTCGCGCATCAAATGTTCTCAGAAGTGAATTTAGTGATGAAATAGCGTACAAATTTGTAGAAATACGACTTGCTGTATTGACCTCTCGTTCCTCGAATGCCGAAATGAATGCTGGAATATTTCTTCCGTCAAGGTCACACAAGTTACCAACCTATGCATCCTCGGTAAAATGGGCGTGTCGAGAACACTTCCGGGATTTTTAACCGTTCTTGCCAAAATGCAAACTTGTGTATTGGGACGGTACTTGGGCAGCGACTGATGACGTTTTTAACAAGTCCACAAGAACACAAGTACAGACAAGAACGCATATTGAGAAACGGCCCGTGTTTTTTTGTTTTGCTCTATCCTCTGCGCTTCCGCGTTCGTCAATACGTCATATGTCAGATCAGAGGTCACTCTTCAGCCGGAACTAGACTCGCGTACGGCCGTTACCGGAAGCAAGTGATTATAGTTTATAAAGTTCTAAATATGGATATTGAAGCTGTATGAATTAGTTTTATGATGGATGGATGCACTTTTTTGGGCTTCAAAAATCAAGTTAGTATTCACTCCCATTATAAAGCTTGGAAGAGCCAGGATATTTTATAATATAACTCCGATTGTGTTTGGCTGAAGAAGAATGTCATACAGTATATGCTACACCTAGGATGGCTTGACTATGGAAGCTTGTTTCCGCCACTGAATAATAAATAAATAATAATAATTGCGACTTTTTATCTCACAATTCTGACTTTTTTTCTCACAATTGCAATATATCAAGTCAGAATTGTGACTTTTTTCTCAGAATTGCGAGATATGAAGTCAGAATTGTGAGAAATAAAGTCGCAATTCTGAGAATAAAGTCGCAATTGCGAGAAATAAAGTCGCAATTCTGAGAAATAAAGTCGCAATTCTGAGAAATAAAGTCGCAATTGGGAGATATAAAGTCAGAATTGCATGATATAAAGTCGCAATTGTGTGTTATAAAGTCAGAATTGTGAGATATAAACTATTCTGAGGTAAAAAAAAAAAAAAAAAGTCTGTCTTTTTTTCCCCTTAGAATTGGATTTTATATCTCACAATTGTGAGTTTATATCTCACAATTCTGAGAAAAGATGTCGGAATTGCGAGATACAAACTCACAATTATGTGTTA
This sequence comes from Scardinius erythrophthalmus, assembly GCF_964197995.2. Taxonomy (NCBI): domain Eukaryota; kingdom Metazoa; phylum Chordata; class Actinopteri; order Cypriniformes; family Leuciscidae; genus Scardinius; species Scardinius erythrophthalmus. The sequence goes on along the minus strand of NC_138227.1, from coordinate 26,016,075 downwards.
TAAAGTCACAATTATGTGTTATAAAGTCACAATTATGTGTTATAAAGTCAGAATTGCGTGTTATAAAGTTGCAATTGTGAGAAAAAAAGTCAGAATTCTGACTTTATAACACGCAATTCTGACTATATCTCGCAATTCTGACTTTATAACACGCGATTCTGGCTTTATAATATGCAATTCTGACTTTATAACGCAATTCTGACTTTATATCTCGCAATTCTGACTTTATAATACGCAATTCTGACTTTATAACATGCAATTCTGACTTTATATCTCGCAATTCTGACTTTATAACGCAATTCTGACTTTATAATACGCAATTCTGACTTTATAACATGCAATTCTGACTTTATATCTCCGAATTCTGACTTTATAACGCAATTTTGACTTTATATCTCCGAATTCTGACTTTATAACGCAATTCTGACTTTATAACACGTAATTCTGACTTTATAACACGCAATTCTGACTTTATTTCACGCAATTCTGACTTTATATCTTGCAATTCTGACTTTATAACACGTAATTCTGACTTTATAACACGTAATTCTGACTTTATAACACGCAATTCTGACTTTATAACACGCAATTCTGACTTTATAACACGCAATTCTGACTTTATTTCACGCAATTCTGACTTTATAACACGCGATTCTGACTTTATAATATGCAATTCTGACTTTATAATATGCAATTCTGACTTTATAACGCAATTCTGACTTTATATCTCGCAATTCTGACTTTATAACATGCAATTCTGACTTTATAACATGCAATTCTGACTTTATATCTCGCAATTCTGACTTTATAACGCAATTCTGACTTTATAACACGTAATTCTGACTTTATAACACGCAATTCTGACTTTATAATACGCAATTCTGACTTTATAACATGCAATTCTGACTTTATATCTCCGAATTCTGACTTTATAACGCAATTCTGACTTTATAACACGCAATTCTGACTTTATTTCACGCAATTCTGACTTTATAACACGCGATTCTGACTTTATAATATGCAATTCTGACTTTATATCTCGCAATTCTGACTTTATAACGCAATTCTGACTTTATATCTCGCAATTCTGACTTTATAACATGCAATTCTGACTATAACATGCAATTCTGACTTTATATCTCGCAATTCTGACTTTATAACGCAATTCTGACTTTATAACACGTAATTCTGACTATATAACACGCAATTCTGACTTTATAATACGCAATTCTGACTTTATAACATGCAATTCTGACTTTATATCTCCGAATTCTGACTTTATAACGCAATTCTGACTTTATAACACGTAATTCTGACTTTATAACACGCAATTCTGACTTTATAACATGCAATTCTGACTTTATTTCACGCAATTCTGACTTTATATCTCGCAATTCTGACTTTATAACACGCAATTCTGACTTTATATCTCGCAATTCTGACTTTATATCTCGCAATTCTGACTTTATAACACGCAATTGCGACTTTATAACACGCAATTCTGACTTTATAACATGCAATTCTGACTTTATATCTCCGAATTCTGACTTTATAACGCAATTCTGACTTTATAACACGCAATTCTGACTTTATAACACGCAATTCTGACTTTATTTCACGCAATTCTGACTTTATAACACGCAATTCTGACTTTATATCTCGCAATTCTGACTTTATATCTCGCAATTCTGACTTTATAACACGCAATTGCGACTTTATTTCACGCAATTCTTACTTTATATCTCGCAATTCTGAGAAATAAAGTCAGAATTGCGTGATGTAAACTCGCAATTGTGAGATAAAAAGTCGCAATTTTTATTATTTATTTATTATTCAGTGGCGGAAACCCCCCCCCCCCCCCCCCCCCCATCATCGCTGATTTGAGGATGTTGAAGTGGACATGAAGTTGCTGTAACTCTTTTAAGAAAGTGTTGATTAATTTTGACAAGTGAATTTATTCCCAACATTTGTCTTAACTTGTTCCTATAAAAAGAAAGACACAACCGGGAAGTGCCGCGTATCAGAACTGTCCATTTTTACTGGAATTGGGGATAAATAATTCTGTTCGACTGTCCTGATCGATTACTGGTCAAGACTCTTCATGCTGGAGCCCCATTGGGAATGGATGAGCACGGTGTTTATGTGCTTTAGGATAAAGGATTGCCTATAAAGCTGGCGAGGCCGCCCTCAGGGCCATAAATACGTCCACAGATTGTCTCGAGAGCGCATCGTAATCCTTGTTGATAGTCAGTTGCCGGGAAGGGTTGCTGCAAGCAGACCGTTCCCCTCCAATAGATGTCAATCAAACGAGGGTCAGTCAGGCTTGCAGGGATGCAACAGTTTTCACTACTCGTGCAGGTCCAGGGATTTCTCTTTCAATGCTTAGAAAGAGCATACACGGTTCTTAAAACAATTATGAAACATTAAAAAGCCAAATGTTTTGTATGCATCTAAAATTATGCTTATAACACCGTGTCTATTTCTGTCACTAGATGGCAGTAAAACTCCAATAATAATTCGTGCATCACCCTATCCAAGAGTTTAAAGGAGTCGTGTAGTCAAACTCACTCATTGCATAATGGGACAATGCACCTTATGAATTCTGTGGTACATGTTTAGTCCTAAAAACTTCTGAAATGCACTTCTCTGCAAACGCTTGATGCATTTGAACCATTAAAACGGGCTACTTATTATTAAATAGTCATGCACGTGTTGCCTTAAAACGTTTTAGAAAAATGACTATTCTTCATTCCATGCTGTTATGATTTTTTATCCTCTATCATTATGATTCTGGCGCTGCTTTTGTTTCTGTTTATTAAAATAGTAACTTCTTTATATTAGTTGATCGATTTACTCTAACTGTGAATGATTTATTAATATCTTCAACTTCTTGCACGGTCTATTACTATACAAAAATAATTTAAAAATGCACGTTAAATAAATGTAGAATAATTAGAGTAACATTTGAAAAATTTACTGATTGCCTTCTAGTTTTTATTTTTCTTTACAGCAAGAGACAAAGGAATTGAAATTCTCTGACTGCACGAGCTCTTTCAGCCTTCAATTTCTCGCGAGCGCGCGCTCGGTCTAGTGTAGCGTGGGCATAAAATACAGACTTGGCTTGTGCAACAAGCACTTCAATTACTAAATACCCTTTCACTCAAAAGAAGCGATACACAACATATGAATGAATCAGATTTATTGTGGTATAGCGATGGATTTTTATGACTGACGAACAGACATGCTAGATCAGCACAATGTCTTTCCCCACAGAGGAGTTTAATGAGAGTTTTTTTTTTCACTGTTGCCCAACGATCAGCGTCTGTGGCTTGGGTCTCGTTTTACTCACAGGTTTTTTCAGTGCCTGTTTATCGTCCGCGAGCACTAGAAAATGTTCTACTTTTTCTGCTTTGTAATAACAATTGTTTTGACTGTCAGCAGTTTTTATTACCTTCAAAAGACAAGAAAAAAAAGATGATAAATCATATTGCAGGATGGGATGAAAAGTAGGCTATTCAGGGAAATATGTTCGTTTGACATTGTTAGAAGTTTGCTAATGCCATTCAATTGGATCAGCTTTCCCCCGTCGTGTGCCATTTTCATAAATATTCTTGTTAACTCGGATACTTTTAAAACCATTTAAGCTTGACGTGATGTTATTAACGTTGTTTTATTAAAGCCTTTTTCAGTCGCCATTGATTTCACAGTAATCGCACATTGTTGCTGTTGGACAAGAACCCCCACCGCAGATGTGTGAATATTGCTCGCCAAGCAAAGCCCTAACTTATATATTTTCTACAGTATGCGAATTATTCAGTAACTTGCAGGGGATCCACATTTGTAAGGGAGTTTCAATAGGAAATGTTCATCTCAATCTGTTGTGGTTCGTCTCGCGCACGGCAAATTGTCTTTTGGCGCCTCTATATTATAGCCTACTGGAACTTTTTAAACAAACACACATATTTTCTGATATTTGTAAGTCTGTGATAAATTATGACATTCTGTTGTTGTTGTTGTTGTTGTTTTTTCAATGATGATGTCACTGACCGTCCGATGACGATTATAACTAAAAGTGTTTAAAGCCTTATTGTAGCTGTTAATTTTTTTTTTTTTTTTTTTTTTGCTGCCTTAAATTTTAAGTAGGCTACAATGAACTTGGATGTTTAAGCCATTTCAACTTAAATTAGATTAAACTGGCGTAAAAATTAGTTGAGTCTTGTAGAACTTAAAAAAAAAGTTCTTTTTTTTTACAGGTTACCGCTTTGCGCGGATCTGTTCGGAAGCATCAATTTATGCAGGCGACTACACTTACTAACTAACGTCTGTGGTACCTGAAGTGTTTCAAACTAAATTAAACGTATATCATTTTTTTTTAGATCGGCTTGATGTGGGCGAGACTGCAAATCAAACAACCAATGCACAGTGTGCACAGTAGGCTTGGGCGGTATTCGAATTTTGATACCGTCAAACCCCCTCCCTATTTTACCGGGGTATACGGTATTACCGTGACTAATTAAAAATTATGACATAATGGGCTCAGACGGGGTCACCAAACTGTTGGTTTGTGCCTACACAGTTCAGAAACTGAATGCCAGATCGGGCAAAAAAAAAAAAAAAATCAAGCCGTGCACGTTGTGTCTGAGTCCGGTCGACGGCATTAACTGTTATTATGAGCCCGAGCCCACCATTATTCAACATAAAACTGTGTGCGTGCAACAAGCAAGAAGTGCCTTTGTAATCCGGTGACGCGTGTCCATTTGATTTTTATTAATAAAACTTTTCTGCAAAGGTGGAAGTTGACGATCGCCATCTCTGTAGTGAGCGCGCATATAGAGAGAAATGCACATCATTGATTAATCAGACTATATTTCTTTTCGTTTTGAATTGTTTCGTTTAAAGAAATTGACGATCACCATCTCCATAGTGAACGATAGAGAGAAATGCACATCATGGATTACAGAGAGTAGGCTAGTCTATTTATTTTCGGTTTGTATGGTTTCGTTTGCTGAAATTGATGATTACATCTCCGTATGAACGCGCCTAGAGAGAAATGCACATCAAATAATCAGAGTGGCCTTTGTCTTTTCGTTTTGAGAAATTGACGATCGCCATCTGAACGCCATAGAGAGAAATGCACATCATGGATTAATCAGAGAGTAGGCTACCCTATATTTCTTTTCGTTTTGAATTGTTTTGTTTAAAGAAATTGACGATCGCCATCTCCATGTTTCGGTGATTTCAATGCAAGTGACCGCGGCATGCCATCGCCCATCATGTCATGATTATATTAAATATATAGGCAATTGGTTGATGAAAAATGTATTAAAATTAAGATACAATTTATACAAAACGAAATTCGTTTTAAAGAGGCCTTTTACAAAACGAAATTTATTGAAGTGGTCAAATCGTCTGACTCCCGATGCATCCCATCTTATTTGTGCTGTTCACTTTTCATAATCAAGAAAGATGGAAAAAATAACATTATAGTATTTTAACAAATACGAAACTTAATGCGCTTATTTAATGAACTCGAGAACAAAATGCATCCTGGCAGCAGTGAGTGGGTGGTAGTTTCGGAGATGCGACATTAGGTTAGAGGTGTTTACATCTCTCGCGGTCACATTTTTATGGAACAATTTACAAATTGCCTCGTCAGTATTTACCGCCTCTCCCTTCTCATTCGGTTGGAACCAGAAATATTACCAAACTGCAACCACACATAAGCATTTTTTAGGCAATAAATAAATTATATATATTATAGGCTATATAAGTGCCGGTAATGACGGTATTGAAACTGATACCGGTGCTATTTTAAGATCCCGCGGTATCCGATATTACCGTAATACCGCCCAACCCTAGTGCACAGCAGTAAATTAAAAAAATAAATAATAAAATAAGCATTGCAATATTTGCTGCAGCCCGGTCTACCCCCTCTCCCAGTGCCGCGAAGCCTGTGGTTTGGGAATGTTTCCGCTTGTTTGGAGCGGAGAGGGATGTGAAGAATGCGCTCGCGCTGGTTCGGGCTCCCGTTACGCGCGTCTCCTCGGAGGGGCAGTGCGCGCTGGGGCTGCTGGCTTTTCTTCCTCCTGCTGCCTCTATGCGTTTTCCACCCGTAATATTTTATGCCAAACCAACAAGCATTATGACTTCGCCGAGTTAAATAATCCCGATAAGTAATGCCAATATAATTATAATAATGAAATGACTGGGGTGAACGGGTTTTTACGGTCGTAAAAACTGGATTAATATAATTCTTACCCTTCTGACAGTGCTCAGCTTTTTTTTTTCTCTGCATCATGTTTTTCTTTTCCTTTTTTTCTCGTGCCCCTCTTTGAGTAATGAAAATATATTAAAATTGCAAGTTTTAATAATTCAAGTCTTATTTTGACAATGTTATTTTTCTTTGGTAACTGTGTTTGGTTATTTTTAAAGTATAAAATTGTATCATTTTTAGAAGCCAGCAGGCTACTTTGATGACCACTCTATTATAATCACAAACATTATAGGCTATAAAATAATTCACCCTATTTCACACGCTCCAATATCTCGACTGTTTTGATTTGGAGTTTGAGGGGCAGCCGACAGGATGTAGCATTGATAAATATCCCTGTTGATCACTTGATTGATTACCTCGCGCAAAGGTCACGCGGGCGCGCGGTAATTTCCTTGTGCCCGCGGCTCCCATTTCACTTTCAGTCTGGCGCGAGAGCACCCGACTTTACAAATTATGTTTTTATTTTAACCCTTCCCTTCCCTTTTTAACATCACCGACTCTCTCCAACGACCTCTGTGTGCCGTACATCAAACGACAGAAGAGGGCAAACCTTTAATTAGGTTGGAGTATTAATCACCGAAGGTAAACTGTATCCTCTCTTTTTGATGGGGTGGTGGATTTAAACCCGACGACAAGCTAATAATTTAGCCGCATTTCCAAAAGGGCTCTGGCCTCAATTAATTTTCAATAATTACAGCCCACGGGGTCTTGACTGATCTTCACACCAGTGCGCCAGCCATCCCTGGTCGACGGGGTCAGAGTATCACAATAAAATATGCACTGTGAAAAATAAGGACGGCGAGATATTGCAAAGTGGGAAAAACAAAACAGGACTATTGACAGCTTTCAAGCCCATTCCTACTCTGTCTCTCTCCCTCTGTTTGTTTGGCATGAGTTGTACTTGTTCTCTCACGTTCATATTTTATTTATTCTTGTGCTACAATGGAAGACTTCTGTTTATTCAGTTTTCTTTGCAGACTTTGTTTCCATTTATACAGTTACCTCACAACACTTTATAAAAAAATGAAAGAACATTAGTGTACATTTCTTTTGATTTGCAAGATTAACCTTAATTATTTCTTGGGCGTTTTTGCTGAGTTTAAACTACAGACTGTGCCCAATAAATACATAATCAAATAAATATGCATTTTGCCATGATCAGTGACATTTATGATAATGGTGAGCTGTAATTTGGCATAATATTGAATGACTGTTTTTGTTATTTGAAGAGCCTCTATTTTCTCTCATTTACTGTTGGCTATTCTAGTTTGTAAGTGCTGGTCAGCTCAGAGCTCAGAGAGGCGTGGACGGCAGCTGATGTTTGTTCTGCACCATTCATTTTTATGCAGAGTGATGTCAGATTAATTGGATCCGTTTTAGAAATACTTAGCAATCAATACCGCCAGTGAGAGGAAAGCGACCCTTTCAAAGGTTCACGGGCAAGGTCAACATGATGTCACGCGCTTCTAATTAATGGACAATTAACTTAATGACCCAAGAGTTTACAAAATTTTCACCCATCGTGAAAAACTAGTAATAAATGCCAAGTAAAATTAAATAAATTAGATACTATAATGCTGATTTATTCGTTATCCACGATCATAAATCAAGATCATAAAAGGCCTATCGTATCTAATGTTTTTAATTTGAGCATGGCTGGAAATCAGAGATCAATTTACGTTACACATTAACAAAAATTGTCTGGGTTTAGAATATATATGCAGACTTAACTTATAACCTCTTCCTAAAATCACTCAAAATCCAGTCATCAACCCAATATATTACACACCGGAAAATACTTGTTTATAGGGTTTTTTCCCCCCATCCCGTATGAATAGTTGGTCGATAACCGATAGGAAATCATGGAGAGCAAGACCAACTCCACAGATTAATAATTGTCAGTGCCGCATGCAAGAAAAAAACTATTCAACGGGCTGCCCTCGGTACCGACTGCCCACGCGCCTGCATGCTGAGGGAGGGGGAGAGAAGTAAAAGTTTATCATAAATTCACAACGATGGTCAAGTCTCTATTAAACAACATAAAACGTTTAATGAAAACGTTTTACAATAGTCATTTACCCGAACAGTGATTAATGCGTCTTCATTTAAAACACAAAAGACCGGGCGCCTTGGACGCTCGAGACTGCTTCATTATAATTAATGTCTCCGGTTCCTCGTGCACCCGGAGGTCGCGAATCGCTCCGTCCCGCGCCCACTGATCTCTGAAGATCTGACACGAGAGGGATCTCGCTGGCTATTGCAATCTGACAAGATCTGTAATACTTGGGTGATGAATCGTTCCAAACTTTTTGACGATGCTGGCAGCTCGGGGGTGTGCGCATGTGCGAAGGTGTCCAAACTGACAATGCTGGAGAGATAGTGCGTCTGGGATTGAGAATCACAGAGGAAAAGGGGAAAAGATTCGAGAAAAAATCCGACAAACCCACGCCGAAAGACTGGCATCATGAGGTCCAAAGGCAGGGCAAGGAAACTGACCACTGGTAGGTGCAACATCTCTTTTTTAGCCCTTTTCAAACTGCCATCTTGTCCATGTGTATGATGCATAGAAACATTTTAGCCACTAAACAGTTACAGTCAGCAGACCCCAGCGATTTCAGTTGTTAGTAAGTGTGGAAGACAAGCTAAACGCGAACGGTCGCGCGCGCTCGGACATTTTAAACCTCGAATCGGAACTGGCATAAAAGTTGCGCGTGCCGCACAAACTTTTTAACTTTCGCATGCTGTAATCGCTCTCTCTATTCAAGCCCCGAGCGCCCGGTGTACGATAAAACAGCACCGTCCGTGCAAGCTTCTGCTGCTCCGGTCACATCAATTTCCAGCCGCGACTTTGAAAGCTTAGCCTCGCCTAGTCGACAACAGAAAGCCAGCTGCGGAGGCACGCTTTTAAATGCAAACAGGTAGCTTTCAGCTGATGTTACAGCACGCAATCCATAGAAGGAAATATATGCTAGATTAATAGGACTGTGGTTAAAGAAAAAGCGCTTTGAAGTATTTTGATTTGTAGAATTAATATCCTACCCCTTTTTTTTCTGTGTAATTGTTCAAACTGGTTGTGCAACAAGTGATCAAATCCCGTTATGATTTTTTTGTTCCGGTATGAAGAGCCCGGAGAAATGTTTTTGTTTGTTATGGCTTTCTAAACGGTCGACTGTAATCTTAGCTTTTGATTACGGGTTGCCTTAGGCGCTTGTTTGAGTTGACGTTCAATGCCACGCCACAACACAAGCTCAAACGCCGCAACTGAACATCAAGTAGTTAGTGGGACGTTGTCCCCCTCCTCATTGGATTTATTCGGAACGAATGTATTTCGCTCAGGTCTGTGAATAATTCGGCCCCCTCGCGCGCAGTAGGCTGCTAACTGCTGATTTGACCAATTTTCTTTTCTTTTTTTTTTTTGCCGTTTTCTAATAAACTTTCATTGTGGTCCACACCACGAAAATCCATGCAAATATTTCACATTTTATAATCTCGGAGCAGAGCTAAAAGTCTTGTTTTTGAAAGTTGAATGAACTTGATTAATTTATGTTTAAAGAATGGGTTAGATAGTGACAGCTGGTCAACAACTTTAATGTTGTTCAGTATGTGTGAAGGTAACAAAGGAGGCAGTGAAAACAAAGTAAAGGATCATTTTGCTGTTGAATTATTGTTTCCTTTCCTGTCGACAGCACCGTGATGGGCTAGACACTGCGCGCGCTCCGTCTGGACAGAAACAAGGGTCGTGCGGGTCTTATCCGTTCAATAAACTACCTCTCGAGCCCTATGCCCTGCCATTGTACAGTGAGAGGGTTTTTTCTGCGCACAACAGCAACTTGTCAAACACGCTCACGTGCACACGCGCTCTCTCGTCCACACACATCTATGCCCAGACCAACGCAATTTCACTTTTGTATTTTATTTTCCTGTTGCTGCAGGTAGGGCAACTCATCACTTTCTTTAAGATTGCCACAAGTGTAAGGAATTATTATTCGAGAGAGAACTCTTACCTTTTTTTCCCTCAGATTTATATAGGCTGTCATTGATATTGACGTCATTTAATAAATCACCATGACTATCACAACTCCACTATTATATTATTTTGCTGTAGAAAACGTATTTTGTCCTCAAATTATTGATACTGAAAATCAACCAGCCAGTAGCTATACAATCTATGTAATTTTGAACATTTGCTATAGTTTTTTTTTTTTTTTTTAATTAGTTTTATTAGAGAGAGGAGATATATGCTGTTATACGCCGGCACAATTTTGGCTAAAATTCAAGTCGAGAGTAAGATATTCTCCTAGAATTTTACACTTTCCCACCCTCTCGAAGCTCCAGCATCGTTATTTAGGCTACTATCTAGATAATTGTCAGGGGATGTATTTAAAGATTATTATTTACCCAAGATGTAAGACGAAGATTTCTACCTATTAAGTGAAAGGGAGAGAATGTTCTGGACCGCGCGCGTCCCGCGAGACTATGGCCTCTCTGGCCTAGCGCCAGCCCTGCACTATGTCAACATTGAATATTTAAATTCCCAGACTTCTCATAACGGGGCCCGTCTGCCGGTAAAAGCGCGTTCAGCGTTAGTCTGAGTATCTGCGGACTCGGTTTTCTTGAAGGGGGGAAAGGGAAAAAAAAAGTAATCTTCTCTCCGTGTGGCCTCTGCGCGCGCGCGCTCACCGCACATCATTCTGGTTGCACGCGCTCGCACTGATGTGTGTGAGTGCTGGAAAGGTAATAAAAATCGGTCGTTTCGCTGGTGTGTGTGCACGACATGTTTTGTGGATTTGGCCAGCGGTGCCGGACATTTCACCTGCAAGGCCAACAGTCTTAAAATGTCCATAATGTTTTAACACGCCGTGCCAAGTGTCCTATATCCCTCAGCGTGATGTTGCAGGTTTACTATGAATGGGGTAAAATTACACTTCACGAACAAGAATAATAACCTTGACCTGCCAGAAATCAGACCGTGCTGTCAGTTGAAACCCTAACCATGACATTCTGACGGATCTTGAGACTTTTAATTGCATTTTTAATTATCTAGCACCATTCATACACTTTAAAGTCTGACATATCTTTTATGTAAATGGTTACAGTGCTCATTGTGGATAATATACTTGTTCATGGATTCGATTAGAACTTTTTTGTCATTGTGCTGAGTACAAGGCAATGAGATATGCCGTTAGCATCTAACCAGAAGTGCAAAATTGGATCAACTTGCAATTGGGGTATAAAGGCAGTATAAAGGCCTATAGACACTGTTGTGCATGTGGTTCAGGGTAAATTATGCAAGATAATATACATAGACATTCAAGCAACATGTATCCTATAGTGTAAATAAATGTCTAAAATATAAAATAATTGTTTGCAATCAATAAAGTAACTGTGTGGAGCCTATGGCTTAGGCTTTTTGTGAGGGGAAGGACCAGAAATTTATGTTTATAATGCTTTATATTCAAGTTAATAATATAGACATGAGTAGCATTACATTAGCAAGTCCAGTAAAGTTGTGTTTGAAGAATAAAACTGTTGATAAAGATTAAAACCTTTAATATCTTCAGTCGGATTTAGGTTTCTAAGACCAGCCGTTATTTATTGTCTCAGGTGTCTGTGAAATTACAGAATTTAAGATAAATTCAGATGCATTTTCCGTATACTAACGATCTGATTTCTCGTTTGATGATAACTGCATTTGATAAGCTGCACATGTTCAGCAAGACTTTTGATTGTCCCTTTGTCCCATTCAGCGACTTCGACAGCTCCATCAGTTTCACGCCACTACTTTTGTTTTGACTTTGATGTGACTTACTTCACCGTGAAAGTGTCCAAACAACGGAAAATCAACTCGACGCTGAGGAAGGAAAAAAAAGACCGAGCTCCAAATTTAACAATGTGACATTCCGCGTGAGTGAAGCGCGTGAGAATAAGCCCTGCGCGCGAGCATTCTCTCCGCCTGTCAGCGCGCGACCACAGTCCGCTTCTTCTCAGACACGGGCGCGCGTTAGATTCCGCATTGTGCAATGGGCCGTGCTGTTGCGTCCCGCGTCCGACGCCCCCTGGCTCATTATAGAGCCTATTCAGGACGGGGTGAACGGATCGGGCCATTTAAAAAGGTGAGCGCGAACCGTATTAAACGCTCGTTCGTTGTCTGAATCTTCGGTGCTAGAAAAAGTCCTATGTTTCTGTGGACCGTGAACCGTGTCTGCCCCAAACATTTTTCAGACTCATTGGGGACGGAAGAAAGCAAGAAAAAGTGATTCTATTGTCTTCACTTTTCAGACTGTGGAAAAGAGTAGAAATCTACAATGTTAACGTCTCAATTTTTACCTCTTGAGTAAATATTTACTTTACATCTCTCTCTCTCTCTCTCTCTCTCCCCTGGCATGATATAGCCTTCACAGTTTTTACTTGAGTTCCTGGGATTGTGATGCTTTCCCTTGGAGAATTCCTGTGCCTCGAACTTGCATGCATGTCCACTCTGAAAAGATCAGAGAGTTTAAAACTGAAGACTTTTGTTTTTAGAGACAAAGTCAAAGTGACCGATGAGTTAATCAGGAGTAAAACGGTGAGCCGTGATGGGGTCAGTGTGAAACAAGGCTAGCGTTCCCAGGCATTGAGTGTGTGCATCTGCGTAAGACGGAGAGAGTTGCAGGCCACTGTGGGTTTTGATCATGATTGATCACATGTTTTCAAAGGATTGATTGATTAGCCAGAAGCTACTGGGTTTAGCCGAGAGGTCTGCTTATGTCCTGGGAAATTGTCCTCTTGTCTGTTTGTGTGAGATTTCATCTGAGAGAAAACGGGAGGAGGTGAGATGGATAAGGAGATAATTATATGATGTATATATGATTCTTTGAATCGTGCGTCAGAGTGTCCCATAGACGCCAACGTAAGAAGTGATTTCCTTGTATATGTTAGGAAAGGAAGGACTGGATGTAGGTGACAATAACACAGTTACCCTCATCCATCAACACCCTTATAATACCACTACTTTCTCTCCATCTCTTTCTTTCTTTCCTCCGCGCTCTCTCCCTCCCTAATGACTCAACGAGTGTCTGCGTCTGCCTAGAGTGAATTGAAATGGCCGGGTCAGCAGTTTATTTATCTTGTGCTCTGATTGGTCAGGGGTCAGGTCATATGGATGTTTATTTGGAGATTTGATTGGTGTGACTGATGGCTATGTCGTTTGTGTCCCACAGGGAATTATGGGGGTTGTTGTTCAGTACGTCCAGTCACTTTTTATCCCCGAGCGACAGGTCCTGAATCAGTCTAGCAAAGCTCAGCCTTGACTGAAGTCGGCACGAACCGCTTCAGGCCAGTCGAGTAATAAGTCACTGTCAAGCCAACACCCCCGAAACCATCAGATGTCACTGTTTGACTGGTCTTGACTCATCTTTACTTGGAGAGGCTGGATTATTCAAGTTTATTTGCTCTGTTCACTATTATATAAGGGTTTCACTTACAACTCTAAAAGTCTTCATAATATCTGAAAACATGTGTATTTTTTTTATTTAAAATGTAGTTAAAAGAGCCAATATTTAGATTTCAATTCAAGTTTATTAGCCATTTTTTGTATGTAAAATGATTTCCCTCAAAGTATTTTAAAACTAGATTTTTAAGTCAGCCAACATCCAAGTCTCTGCCTTACGTCAGAATGATCAGAGATGAGTGCACATGCACATGAATGCCGCCACAATGTCATAATTACTGGCGAGGAAACTAAGTATTATCTTTGTGGCCCTTTGTTCTGAGTTTGGGGGCGTTTAATTAGAGAATTGTGGCGGAAGCAAATTAAGGAATTGGTCATTAATTAAGGTTTAGTTGTGATGTAATTACTGCTTTTTTTGAAGAACAGCAGTTAGAGTTAAAACATGCACGTTTCGTGGAGAGAGGGATGTTTGAGAGAACTACATCTCCCATCATTCTCTGAGGCTTCAGGAGAATGCATTGAGAATACATGCATCATTTACTCCTCACTTTGCATTTAGGGTTATTTTAGGTTTCACGCTGTACATTTGTAAACTGGATTAACATTCTTATTTGCAGTGGTGATATCATTGATTAGATGAATACCACACGCAACCTTTTTACAAAGCGTCTCGTCTCGCACTTGTTCATCAATTGAGCTTGCATATTTTTCACTGTACCATCCAGATTGTCTTAAATAGACTTCATGTTTGTTTACACTCCAATTAACTAATTCTGATTTGTCTCTTTGGAAAAAAAAACAGCGTGTGACCATTCAAGGCTCATGAATGTTTAATGAGACAAGGGCTGTTCAGTTTCTGATTGGTTGCTTGGTACTAAACGACTGGCCACTGCATGGTTTCATTCTGTATACCGTTTGGGACTGCAGTGCTGAACCTGCAGAGCAGGTTTTCATAACCCAGGGTCAAAAGTTCAAGTGTTTGAATTCTAAATTACACATGTGAATCATTGCTTTAACTAGGATAAAAGCAGAGTTTAAAAAGACAAGAGAACCTGGGTTCAAAGCTGTGTGAAAAGACAAAATTTGAGTCTGTAGCACACAAGGTGGGGGGTCAAGCATGCTGAAGTTACGGTTAACCCTAAGTATAATACGTTTTACAATAAGAAAAGGATACCAGAATAGTATAGAGCACAAATGTTCATCTCCTCCCTTCTCATTTGAGCTGAAGACCTCCTACAGAACCAGCGGAAGGTCAATGTAGCGTTTACATCCTTAAAGCTCTATAGATTAAGTGGAGATCAGTCTGAACCAGCATGGACAAGTTCCTATAGTGGTTTTCTGCAGGTCGGTCATTAGCAGATTCATTTTGTGGTGCCAGGCGGTCTTCAGGGGTGTGTCCTCTATGAGTTAAATGTTTGCACAGAATTAATATGTGTTTGTGCGTGTAGGTGTGTGAAAGAGAGTCCGAATGGGTCTGACGCGCAGCCTGGGTGCCGTACGGACATTGTGAGAATGGTGTGTGTGTGTGTGTGTTTGTGTGTGCGGGTTTGGGAGGCCTGGGAACCGTACAGTTGTGTTTACCACAGGGAAACCAGTACCAACACAGAACAATGAGTAAAGCTCTCCCTGCCCTCAGTCCAAAGGTCAAACTGTCTCTGATAAAGATATGAACACACACACACACACACATACCCATACACGAACACACACACAAAGGCTCACCAGTGCACTGCCGACAGTCTGCCCAGGGTGTGTGCCAAGGTTGAGGTCATTATCTACAGACGGTCCCAATAGAAACGAAGCATATTTTTGTACTGTGAATGTGTGTGTGTGTGTGTGTGTGTGTTTGTGTAAATCACACTTTATTAATGGGCATGTGTATTGTTGACTTCATTTGTCTGCTTGTTGGTTGGACGGGCACCTCCCTTGTGCCATTGTCTGTGTGCGTTTAGATGGAATCAGTATTCCTTAGAGTTACCTGCATTGTGTTTTTTATGTCTGTGTGTATTTCAGGTTGCATTGTACAGTATTTGTTGAGGTGCAAACGAGAAATTTTATTTTATCTTTTTATGGATCTCCTTCGATCTGCACAGTTGTTTTCTTGGTTTGCTGTTCTTCCACACATGTTTTTTGGGAGTAGACAACATTACGATAGCACCTTTTGGCAATGTACGTTAGCTAATGATACAACTATGATGTCGGCCAACAAGTCTTGTAGCAGGTACTAACCGCATTTGCATTTCCTGAAGGAAGTACCAGTTCTTGCAAGGCAGGAAAAGTCTAGTTAGTTTTAGATAAGGTCAGGGTTAAGGCTTTGCTTTTGTGTAAATGGCATGTCATGACATTGACACTCATCTTTTTCTGTGCATGAGAATCAATAGGCTACTTGACTGAAATATCTACAGAAAACAGAAATAGAACAACAGCTGAATTCAGAATAGAATGCTAGCATACTATTTCTACCATAAAGTTTGAATAGGATCGTTGTGTGGTTGTACGGATCGGTCAGATAATATTCTGATGGTTTAAAGGGTTGGTTCACCCAAAAATTACTCATCCTCGTGTCGTTCCAAACCATGTAAAACGACCTTCGTTCATCTTCGAAGCACAAATTAAGATATTTTTGATGAAATCCGGTGGCTCAGGAGGGGCTCCATTTATAACTATTTAATTAACACTTTGAAGGCCCAAAAAGGTAGGAAAGACATCGTTAAAATAGTCCATGTGACTACAGTTGTGCAGCAAAAAAACTAAATATCCAGCTCCTGCGGCATCAACACGCGCATGCGTCGTGGTGCTCTCGAGAAGAAGGGAAGAAATGACTGAATAAAGTCGATATTTGATCATGTTACAAAAGATTTCATTTTCAAATAACTGTTCTTTTGAACTTTCTATTTTTCAAAGAATCCTGAAAAAATGTAATCATTCTGTTTTTGGCATTGATAATAATAAGAAACGTTTCTTGAGCATCAAGTCAGCATATTTGGATGATTTATAAAGGGTCATGTGACACTGAAAAGTAGTTAACTAGTCAACCATCATAACACATTCCTAATATGAATGTATGTATGTGTGTGTTAGTAATTATTGGCAAGGGTCTCCGCTCTGTTAGCCCATCTGGATTCCAGCCATCAACAGGAATTAGTCAACAATTGCTTTGTGAGCGGCCCGATAACAGCCTGTTACACACTCTTTTTCAGAAAGTCCCCATCTTTATGTTCCAGCATGGTGTGATATCCAGAGGGTGTGGGACTCTCTCTCACTCTCTCTCTCTCTCTCTCTCTCTCTCTCTCTCTCTCTCTCTCTCTCTCTCTCTCTCTCTCTCTCTCTCTCTCTCTCTCTCTCTCTCTCTCTCATGGTTGTGATGAACTCAAGTGAGAAGTTTAAGCACATATTGTTCGAGAAGGTCAAGGAACAGGAAAGACAAGAGGACATTTCAACACACCTTTTCATCTCTGTCAATAACACACACACTCACACACACTAAAGCCTTATTTGTACATGCTTTTTGCCTTATTTGTCACAAGTTTTCACAAATTGATTAAATTCACGATTTATTTGATTAATTTTCCCATAAACCGCTGTTACACCTACAGAACAAATTACTGTTTTTTTTTTTGTTTTTTTTTTACTAACTCAATCACAATCCATTAAATAACAGACATCCTCTATTAACGGTAACTCACACTTTGTTTGGAAGACTAATCCCATTTGAAAAGTGCTTAACTCTTTGTTTCTATAAGCTTACTTTGCTCTCTCTTCATATATGACCTTTCAGTTTGCTTTTAAGACATGAGAGCAAATATGACCTGTAGATAAACTAATTGAATAAATGAACAAATGACTTGAACCTTTTTGAGCACAGAGAAAATATTTGCTCTATAAGCCAGTTTATTGTAAACCGTAATACAAATAGGCAGAAAGGTTTTCTCCATTACTGTGCATTTTAACAATGGTGAGGAAGTGCTCCCATCAGCCTGTGATGATTTATCAATCCACTAACTTCAATGGCCATTTTGATTGTTAGTCACCATAAAATCAAAATTGACAATTCTTATTTTTTTTAATGGATATTTATTATAAATAATTGATCTGTGCATATCTTTATTTTATTTTATTCATGTGCCCTCATAATCTTGAATCAAAATAGCTTCCCCTTCCTCTTGCAACCACATCTATTCTTTTTTATGATGATGCGGCGTGAGGGTGGGACAACCTGTCACTCACATGAGATCGACCAATAGCGAACCACAACCATCTAATCAATAGAGTGCTGCAGGGATGACATCAGAACACAGAAGACTAATTCACCACTGGGTCCTTCGAGATTTCCCTGTGGGGTTTTATTATGAGGTTTTACATATGTGTGAAATAAAGAAATAGGTAAACATAACTTGACGATGCTTTGACGTTTTGTTGTACAATGTAAACTGCAAACACTCAAACCGTCTTGTCTAGTTACTTATTAGAAATATACGTTTTCAAATATAAACATAACTGCTTCAAAATTCGCTTTCTTGGTATGTGTGTAGTTTACGTTGTAGAAAACCTCAGAGTATCGTCAAGTTATGTTTACCACAGTCTTTATTTTACTCCTAAATTAAAAAACCACATTAGGATAAGGAAAATCTTGAAGGAGCCACTGCCGAACTAGTCTTCCTCTATTCCCAATGGACAAAAACAAGTAGTTGTTTTTTCTGGTTCGAGAAGTCGTTTCACTCGGATAAACGTCACTGTAGGAAAGAAAAGATCGTAACTTTTACTACAGGTTAGCACTTTTGACACTTTGAGCTAGAAAAACAATTGTGTCTTGATTCTTTCCTTGTTTCATCACCATCAACCTCCCTCGCTGGTCTGATCTGGCCTGAACCTGTTTTAATACGCTGTGATCTTTGACCTCTCAGTGTTTGTGTTGTGTGGACATTGTGTGCAGAGTCTGAATGAGATCCTCTCCAACTGTATACCAGGTCATACTGGGTCATAATGAGATCGAGTTTGTGTGTGTTTGAGCGAGCGAGTAAAGGAAGGTAACTCTGATTAGCGAGATTCGCGTTACCTATGAAGGGGAATTCGGACGTGCAGTGAAGCCGGCCCATCGCAATCGGATCTTTTCCATTTCGACCCGGAGATGAGACACGCACAGCCTCGCATAGACTGAGGAAGAGGCCGAACAATAGAGACAGTAGAGATTCCCTTCCTCTCCCAGCGGCATTCCACAGATTCCCAGTGGCCGGAATCTGGTCCCAGCCCAGGAATCTGGCCCTCGCTCCGCGCTTTGATGAGCCCTGTTCCCGACGCTTCCTGAGATTGTGACTCATCTACAAACAAACTGAAAACAACCTGAGGGAGAGATGGAGAAGGACAGAAGGAGAGGGCGGGAGAGAAGAAGTGATGGAAAAAGAGAGAGAGACTGAGACTGGACTACAGGATGTCCTGTTTTGATTAGCGTTAGCATCTCCGCTCCCCTTGAAGAAATATTATTCTAACAGTTTCAGGAGCACGGTCTTCACGCTGCTCGTCTTCTACACACACACACACACACACACACACACACACACACACACACACACACACACACACACACACACACACACACACACACACACACACACACACACCCCTTCCCTTCAAAGTGGCCAGATATTCCTTCTGTTAATTTGTGAATTGCATGTAACTGGATAGGAGCTGTGTGTTTAGCATAGAGGAACATGCTAATGTTGTGATTACCATTGCAGAACACAAAGACCCTACTGAAAAGATCAGTTTAGGCGTGCATGAATTTTCAGGCTGGTTTACGCTGGTTAGTGGTGGTTTGGTGCTGGTCTAGCTGCTTGATCTTACTAATGAAGATGTTCTTTCATGGACATTTTGCCTGTTAAACTAGTTAAGCATGTTGGCAACTATTCAGTTATCTATCTATCTATCTATCTATCTATCTATCTATCTATCTATCTATCTATCTATCATCTATCATCTATCATCTATCTATCTATCTATCTATCTATCTATCTATCTATCTATCTATCTATCTATCTATCTATCTATCTATCTATCTATCTATCTATCTATCTATCTATCTATCGTACGTTCTATCATACGTTCTATCGTACGTTCTATCGTTCTATCGTTCTATCGTATGTTCTATCGTTCTATCGTACGTTATATCTATCTATCTATCTATGTATCTATCTATCGTTCTATCGTTCTATCTATCTATCGTTCTATCTATCTATCTATCTATCTATCTATCTATCTATCTATCTATCTATCTATCTATCTATCTATCTATCTATCTATCTATCTATCTATCGTTCTATCGTACGTTATATCTATTGTTCTATCTATCTATGTATCTATCTATCTATCTATCGTTCTATCGTTCTATCTATCTATCGTTCTATCTATCTATCTATCTATCTATCTATCTATCTATCGTTCTATCGTTCTATCATTCTATCGTTCTATCTATCGTTCTATCTATCGTTCTATCGTTCTATCTATCGTTCTATCGTTCTTTCATTCTATCGTATGTTCTATCTATCGTTCTATCTATCGTTCTGTCTATCATTCTCGTTCACCTTTGGCGTAATTTAAAACTTTAAGTTTGTATTTAAAAACAAATAATTTAATAATTCCATTTTTAATACTGTAACATTATTTTGATGCTGTGAGGGGAAAAACAGATCATACCAGCTTATCCAATTTTAACAAATTTAATTTAATTGAAAAATGCTAATTTAAATATTAAAATGCATTAATATATGTAGAAATTAACGTTAATATAGTTGGTTGTTGAAGTATTGTTTATTGTTTGTTCATGATACTAAATGAATGAACTATTAACAAATTTAACATAGGCCTATCGTAAAATGTAACCACTTACTGTGGACAAAACCAGGTAGGCCTGTTTGGACCATCTTAGACTAGTTAAAAACCAGCTACAGCCTTAAGATGGTTTTAGCTGTTTTTTTTCCAGAAAGCAGGGAAATGGAGACACTGAGCACTGTAGTGTGTGTGTGTGTGTGTGTGTTTGACACTGTTTTACTGTAGTTCACTGCTCCCTATAGCCTAGGCCCCATGGAGCAGATGTTTGACTCCTTAGGGCCTCAACCTAGTTTCTCTCTGTCAGGCAGACATCAAGTCAGTGGACCCTAGTGTTTGCTGGGTCACTGGCAGAGCTGTGTAAATCTCTGTGTGTGTGTATGTGTGTGAGAGAGAGCGCATGTGCGTCTTTGGAACTTTGTGTTTAGCGGGTCATCAGAGAAGCTAATGAATTTTATCTCGGTGTCTATCTTTCACACAAGCACACTTCTCTAGAGATTCACACTCCTGTCAGATCTCCCCGGCTCTACTGGTGCCCTGCCTGGGTTGCAGTTTAAATTTAGCTCCCTGTCTGGGCCTGGCCTCCTGGGAGAGACGGATGAGGGGAGTGAAGACTGAGGAGGAGTGCAGATCCGAGTTTGGGAAAATGAGGGAGACGTCTCATGTCATTCCTTAGTGAAAAGAGATACTGCGCTGACATATAGTGAAGTGTCAGCCAAGCACAACACCACACGCACACACACACACACACACACACACACACACACACACACACACACACACACACACACACACACACACACACACACACACACACACACACACACAGAATTTGGGGTTGTAGCCAGAAGACAAGCTGGCAGACTCACTAGTTCAGGCTGATGGAATATATTCAAAATATGCTTGTATTAATATGTTGTTGTCATACAGATGAAGACATGCATACATCAACAGTTTATCATTTCAAGAATGTGAAGTTGAGGTGTTCTTAATGATCGGTTGGATGATAATAGCGATTTTTATTACTATTTGAAATGGTTGAAATTCCATTTTATACTGTACATTACAATGTTGTGATGCCCAAATTAACTTGTTAGCATGTAAAATTCTTTATTTTGACAAAATAGTAAAGAATTTTTATTATTATTTTAGAATTATTCAAATGTGACAAAATCACAAAACCAGTCATGAGTCACATGGGTATACATTGTACATACATTGTATGGGTCAAAATGATTGATTTTTCTTTTATGCGAAAAATCATTAGGATATTAAGTAAAGATGAAGTTCCATAAATATATTTAGTAAATTTCCTACCGTAAATATATAAAACATTTATTTTTGTGAGTGAATGCAGCACAATCGCGAACATAAATGTAGAACTTTAAAGGCGATTTTCTCAATGTTTCGATTTTTTTGCACCCTCAGATTCCAGATTTTCAAATAGTTGTGTCTCTGCCAAATATTGTCCTATCCTAACAAACCACACATCACTGGAAAGCTTATTTTATTATCTTCAGCTTTCATATGATATATAAATCTCAATTTAAAAAAATTGACCCATGTGACTGGTTTTGTGGTCCAGGGTCACATATTTGGCTAGAAATTAATAATATTTTGAATTAGCATTTATCTATAATATTTCCATTTTTTTTTTTTTTTTTTGCAATTTAGTTACATGCTTTTGTATTTTTTTCAGTTGTTTTCTTTATATTTTTGTTTAGCGTTCATTTTAGTTTTAGTCATTTTACTTCAACTTATTTTATTTCAGTTAGTTGCCAAAGCAACATTTCAAATTTTCATTTACAGTTTTTAAGTTAACGTTTTTCATCTATTTATATTTTATTTCAGCTTTATTTGAAAAGTGATTTTTAATAGTTGTAGTTAACAGAAACAACACTGCTTGGGACACGGCGCACTGCTTTTATGATATTTTAACTATGCCTTTTCTCATTCGTACATTGCAAAGACTCACCGATATTCTCCTCTGGTCTGGGGCCAGCAATATTCTAGATTTCTGTGGCTTCACACACACACTTTGGTCACACCTGTCTGGTCCCATACAGCAGCTGCAGGTGTGTGCATGTCTTTCTGTATGTGTGGGTACCATGGTTTGCCCATCAATCGCTGACAGCTGACAGTTTAATCTGAGCATTCAGTAGGTCATTACTGAGCATCGAGAGCAGCCAATCGCATCAGCGATCAATGACAAAGAGAGAGAGAGACCGGAGAGGGCAGCACAGAAAAGGATCAGCTAGCTCAGTGTGAGTGAGAGATGGGTTCGTAGTTATGGATGTGAAGGTCAGCTTTGGGCAGTTGACAAACAGGCTGTCAAGTGCGCAAAGATAGGAGGTGAGCACCTGCACACAAACTTTCCTGAGCCAGTAGAACAAGGCACACACACACACACACACACTCGTAAAATCTATCACTCAGATTTGATTGAGAACACTCTGGGATAATTTATTGTGGACGTCTGCATATAAATTCCCTGTACTATCATTGTGTCTTTGTGTATGTATTTGCGATTTTACATATACGTGTAATACATGGCATCCATCAAAATGTACTTCCTGGAAGCCAGGTCACTATGGCACCAATCGGTTCATCCCCCTTTAGAGGGTCCTGGCTGCTTTGGAAACGACCCGTGGTAGTTAGGACCTTCCCATGTTTACATGACTCCCTAAAGACAGACAGAACCCCGTTAACTGAAGACATTCCTCACACTTTATGAGCGATATCATGTTTCATATGCCAATGAATGTCACTCTGCCAGCGTTCTCTCAACATTAGCTGAATATAACCAGGCCTGTTGATGGGCCTGACAACAGTTTTGGCCGCTGGTCTGCTCAAGCATTCCATCCTGTGTCACAGAGAGGGGAAAGAGAGGGAATTGGATGGGGAGAGAGATGGAAAAGAGAAAGACAAGCACAGACCATGAGCGCGTAGGGTAAAAGAAGATTTTATATTTTATTTTATATATTTTATACAACGTTTTTTTAAAGAAATTAATACTTTTATTCAACAAGGATGCAATAAATTGAACAAAAGTGACTGAAGATTTTTACATTGTTGCCAGAGATGTCTATTTTAAATAAATGCTTTTTAAAAGAATCCTGAAAAATAATAATAAACAGCAAATCATCATATTAGAAGGAATTCTGAAGGATCATGTGACACTGAAGACTGGAGTAATGATGCTAAGAGAATTGGCTTTACCATCACAGGAATAAAGTATTTTAAAGTATTTTCAAATAGAAAATTGTTATTTTAAGTTGCAATAATATTTCACAGTATTACTGTTTTATTGTATTTTTCAACAAATAAATGTAGACTTTCTGAGCATAACAGACTTGTTTAAAAAAATTGTTGACTTAAACTTTATAATATAATATTATTTAAAAATCAAACACACACTTACAGTACAGACACACACTCGCAAAGAAACGTGTTGTCCGCGCTGCTATGACGATTTTATCAGTAAAATAGTTTAACAACTTAAAAGCTAAAAGACATTTCTCACTAGCAATGTAATTACGTTGCTGTTCTTGAGGCAGATAAACTTACAGTTTTGCAATTTTGCTTAATCTCTCTCTCTCTCTCTCTCTCTCTCTCTCTCTCTCTCTCTCTCTCTCTCTCTCTTTCTCTCTAATAACTGCATTAGTCTGCTATCACTGGCTAAAGCCTCTGTTACTAGCTCTAAAATTGTTTTGTTTGCAACGGAGGCTTGGGATGAGAGGCGTAAGAAATTAGTCCTACACACAAGAGCTTTTCAAGGACATATGTCTTGAAATACAACATTTGAACAATGTTTTGAGGTGTGGTATAAAGTTATATAATATAACCAGGGCTTAAAGTATTCCGGCACCGTGCCGGATCTCCGGCGTGCGGCCGTGATGAAGAAAAAAAATAAATTTGAATCTTGCATGCGGTTCAATATTTTCGAGTCAATTGATTTCACCTACCAATCAAGAAACGCAGCTCTACTAACGTTACAAGCCTATCAGAAGCAGAGCAGGGCGGGGCCTGGCAACACAGTGTGATTGAGATTTATACGTCACGTTAGCGTTGTCGGGGAAAGGAGCGCTAGTTCATGAAGCTTTGGATGATGTCCTGCACGGGCGTAATTTCCTATGGGGACACTTTCCAAAATCCCGTTGTCCTTCCCACCCCCACTAAAATTCGTTTGTTATGATGTTTAACCGCACGCCGTCATTGACACGGAGGAGCAGGACCGAGCCTGTGTAAAATAGCTCACTGAATGTTCTAATGAGCGAGTAACTTAGCGGTTGCAGCACAGACAGCGATGAAACGCCAGAAACAACAGGTAACGGTACGTGACTTAATGTCATCATGGATGAAAAGAAAGAAAGGAGAGGTGTGAGTTGGTTTAGTAAATTAGCTCAGGTCAGGATAATCATATTTTCTGTCTACACCTGTTGATAACTGAGCTAACGTTAACATACACTGCTCCTTGGTAACTTCAGACTTGGCTAAATATTTAATTTGAATATTTAATTAAATATTCTGTGTAGCTTACAAAAAAAAAACACATTCTATGTAGGCCTACCATGAAAACGAGTCCACTTTAAACCGCAACATTTTCTGTCAGCAATGTATGACAAGTAGCCTAACGTGCTGTCAACGTAAACGCATGCGATTAATTTGTCCAGCTCTACCGTGTTAAAATATTTATCGCAGCGTCTGTTCTTTCTGTCATCCTTTGGGTTATATGATCATGCTCTCCTTCACGCAAATGTTTTAAACTATCAATGCGCGAGAAGACAAAAGAGAACGCGCTGTCAGTGAATGAATGTCCTCCTGCACACACACACACACACACACACACACAGAAAGACGCGCGCCAGTATCGCATTCGCAGTCGACAGCGCGCCATCGAGTTCCCTTTCGCGCTTGTACGAACCATAACACACACATTTAGGCTATGTCAAAATGTCAGTTTTGTCGAGTATCTTCACAAGAACAGTAAAATTAGTTAAATACAATCTTAAATAGTTCGTAAAGAGTAGAGAATGCGTGAGATCCTGTCAGCAGCGGCTGGTAAGTGACAGCAATTCTCTCTGTTAGTAAAGTTAACCAAAGAACAATGGGAACAGAGAAAATTACTAACTGCCAAACGCTTAAGGATTAATCTATTTTTCATTTATAATTAATGCAGTGCGGACTGTTTTATAAACGTATTCAATTTCTATATAATTCACATTGGTTAGACAGGTAAGGTACAGGTAAATATTACATTTATTATGGGTTTAAGTGATGATTGTTTTAAGTTTACTTAAATTAAAAGTTGTTATATTTTTTTAAGCTTAATAAATGTTTCAAATTTTGGACAAAGAGACATAAGTAGCTATATCAGTGATACTGGTCTTTATTCATAAAAATATGCCATTAACATGCTTGAAAATAAATGGTGCCAATGAAGCCCCCCCCCCCACCCCCACCCGCGCCTCCCAAAAAATGTTCAGGCTCAGGATTTTTTTTCACTTTAACCCCTGTATAACATAATATAATATAACTTTAAATAGTAATATATATAGACTATTAATAAGATGACTGCACTGTCCTTGATAAAGACAAAAATCCCTGTGACTCCAGTGCCGCCTTGTCACTGACCTTTGACCTCTTCGGTTTGATGAACTGACCATGAACACCAGGGTTCCCACTCTATTTCTTTCAAGCCCTCCCCATGTATTTATCTCTTCATCTTGCACTCCCTCGTCTCTGCTGGTCCCACATACATAAATCTGTTCTTTAACCATAACTCACTCTCATTTTTAGGAACAATGATGACTGATGAACTCCAAGAATTAAATAAACATTCCTCACCAAAAGTAGTTTAGTTTGAAAACAAAACAAAACTTTTTTAATTGAACCAATTTAAGTGCAGCCACTTGAGGTGCGAAACTTGATTCCGAATATTATTGTTACGTTCAACCAGTTGCACGAAACTGAGCATTATCAAACTTGTCAGACAAAAGAAAGAGAAAAAGACAATATCGAATGATATTTCACTCACGTCTTGCTATTTTATTTGATGTCGCCGTTTAATCGGATCGCTCTGGAGCAGAATTCCGCCCAGACCGAAGCGCTAATCCAGCAAATGGGAGTGTTTGGATCGGAGTGGCGCTATGGAGAAATGTAATTTCTCTTCTCCCTGATTTGATCAGGAGCGAGGGAGCGGGCGGACGAGTGTAAATGTTTAAAGAGCGAGTGGGCGAGGAAGGGGAAGGAGGGGAAATTCTATTACAGGTATTCCCCGCGCTCACGGCAACGCACGCAAAGCATTGTGGATGTTAATGCAATTCTCATTTCAGCAGCTGCGCTGATTGGCCGGCGTGCAGGCGAGGTGAGAAGTGATCCGGCTGATGTGTGTTTGTGTGTGTGTCATGCGTACAAGTGTACATCCTGTTTGATTGTAGAGTCAGAATGTCAAAACCATGACATGACATGATTATAGCTCCGGTCAATAGTGCGTGTATGTTTGCGTGTTTCGTTGTTGTAATAGTTTGATTAATGTATGTGCACGTCTTAAGCTACACAGAACTCTGGGACGTATTGATTTGTCTGGACTCAGCAACACATTCATTGATGTGTCTGTCTCTGTGTGTGGGTGGAGGTCAGCTGTGGGTGAGAAAAAGGATTAATATATTTAATCGGCCGGTTTTGTGGAAAAAAGGGAGAAGGAGATGGACGCGGAAAGCGAGAGAGAGAGAGGTGTCTGTCATTGTTTCTTAGGGTCTGACGGGGTCAAAGGGTCAAGGATCTGTGACCTTTGGTTTACATGGAGACTGCTATTGGTCTTAACATTGGCCTAGAATGAATCTCTGATTGGTGTTCTTAAAGGGATAGTTCACACAGAAATGAACATTTTACTCAACCTCGTGTTGTTCTAAACCTGTGTGACTTTCTATCCACCGTGGAACATGAAAAAACAACTTTTGAATATTGAACTGATCATTTTTTTTAGTATATTTACAACAACAACTCTAATGGAAGAGCTTTAAATGATGTTTTATTAACAAAGTTCGGGAGGAGCAGGTTCAGATAATTAACCAAATTATGCACAGCTGGAGATTAATCAGTAATCAACTCAATGACAGAGTATAAATTCACAGCAGCAGCATCCCTCCTCCACCCCATCTCCTCACTTCCAGTTCCATCTACACTTACCAACTGGGGGGAGTACTCTGGGTTCGGGCCTAACTCCGAGCCCTCCCCCCGGACAGCACGCCAAATACGCATAAACTTATTATATTAATTATATGTAGATGTGAACTCGTGAAAGTATCAAAAAGCATGCAGATGCGCCTAATGCAAAATATCATAATATCATAAAAGTGGTCCATATGACTTATGCACTATATTCCTAAGTCTTCTGAAGTTGAACAATAGTTTTAAACTGAAATTTAAGCTGTTATTCAATGATAATTTTCACGTCTAGTAAAGTCACAATGAATATTTTTTTTATGGGATATTTCAGTGTTTATTTTAAAAGATTTATCAGTGTGCATCATTATTATTTTCTTAAATTCTTGTGTCCTCATAATCTTGAATAAAATAACTTATAAAATAACTTAACTAAATAACAGCGACATCTCTTCTTTGATGTGTTTTTTAGTGTGAGGGCGGGACAACCTGTCACTCACATGAGATCGACCAATAGCAAACGATCCAATCAATTCCCAATAGACAAAATAAAGTCCTGTCTTTAATTTTTTTCTTGTTCGATAAGCCGTTTAACTCGGATATACGTCACAGTAGATAAGAAAGACTATTGCAACTTCCGTTTCATGCCGACTTTAAACTACTATGACTGGAACATGGAGTACTGAATCATTCAAACTGGTTTTGTGAACTTAACCAACTAATTGACTCAAAAATAAATGATTCCTTTTCATATCAGATATACAGCTTGTCTTATGCTTTCTCATGAACTAGTGTGGCTGCCAGCATTTTCAGTGAATAACAACTTTTCCAGTCTGTTCATCCCACAAAACTATCGTATGGATTCAGAAGAGTCGTTTGGACAAATTATTTTTTTAAGCTTCACAGTTGTTGTATCGTATAGAACAATGTGAATGTTGTTCAAAACTGCTCCCTTTGTGTTCCACAAAAGAAAGAAAGTCACGTATGTTTGGAAGAACATGAGGGTGAGTAAATGACGACAGCGTTTTTGGAATCATTTACATTTGGAACATTTCCAGAAACTGCTGTTGTAAGTCAATACACGGCATATCATGTTTCATAAAAAATCTCACCTGATGACTTTATTTTATTTATTTATATATATATATATCTCATTCTTCATGTTCTTCTTATCTTATGATTTCTGACTATTGGCAGTGAATACACACTGGCAAACATTAACATTTGACTTAGCATTGTTCAAAGCATTTTTTCGCTATGACGCTGGCTGAATGTTTGTCTAGCTTTTAAAACGTGAATACTGTATTACCGGCATAAACATATGAGTGTGCAAGAGAAGGAATTAGATTAAAATGATTTGGTGTAGAAATAACACTGGGTGATTCTTTAAAATCTTAAGAAATTAAATGTTTTTTTAGGACAATTTTTACACGATTTTCATGCCAATTAAGCACTTTTCCCCTTTCATTGTTCTTTTTTATTAATAAAATCAGCATAAATTAATATTATATGACTCAGTCTTGAGTGGGCTGATTGTGATTAACCCCTACATTTTTATTTTTTTTACCCAATGCCATTTTTTATTAGATTTTTTAGTGGTGCCCCTTCAAAAAATGCGTTGAGCACATGACAGCCCTGGATATAATATAGCAACAGAGTGTATTTATGTGCTGAAATATTGTAATATATTCACAAACCACTGGTTGAATTCTTCAGACTAAGCGTTTCAAGAGGACAGACCCCAGCGTCGGTTCGCATTACTCATTCTAATTCACCCTCGTCTCGTTCCGCACTCACTCTAGTTCTTCCCGCAATATTTCATCATGCCATGTTTTACGTTTCACTTTTTGCTTTTTATTTTTTATTGTTCTCCCTTTTACTAGTCTTTTTGTAATTTCGGTCCAATTATTTCTGTCCGTAGACTTCATTACTCATGTCCGTGTCAGACACCAACACACACACAAATCTCATTGGGTACACATGTCGACAAACATTGGCACATGTGGTCTCGGGCACAAAAGCTCATGGGTGTAGCAGTGTTCACTCAAACACACACTCTCACAGGTATGGAAGTCATCAGCTGTGTGTCAGAGGTCAAGCTCATTATCCAGCTCTAGTGAAAACTTTCAAACCTGCATTTAATATGGGGCCGTGATATAAGCTCCTCTGTCTACACACACACACACACACACACATCATGCTCCGTCTCTTCATATTTGCAGGTATAAATCACACAGGGCCCCACATACCACTTAAAACCCATTCCAAAACACACACGTACACACACTTTATAAACTTTATACTCTGTAAACGATACAATCTTCCTTTGCTCTGAATAGTTTGTGAGCTATCTTTACGTTTCTTTTCTGAATTCCAAAAAACGTTATTATAATTTGTGCGTGAGGCATTTAGATGAGAATATTTCAGATTGTTGGATTGAGGTGTGTGTGTGCGTGTGTGTGCGCGTGTGTGTGTGTGGACAAGTACATGCTTGAGATTGTGTGTGTGTGTGTGTGTGTGTGTGTGTGTGTGTGTGTGTGTGTGTGTGTGTGTGTGTGTGTGTGTGTGTGTGTGTGTGTGTGTGTGTGTGTGTGAGTGTGTGTGTGTGTGTGTGTGTGTGTGTGTGTGTGTGTGTGTGTGTGTGTGTGTGTGTGTGTGTGTGTGTGTGTGTGTGTGTGTGTGTGTGTGTGTGTGTGTGTGTGTGCATGCATGTTTGGCATGTACATGACGGGTGTTTCCTGACATTAAACATCTCTGCATAAAGCCATTAGAGAACAGGAGCTCTATTCATTCACACTGGCGTGATTAACACACACACACACACACACACACACACACACACACACACACACACACACACACACACACACACACACACACACACACACACACACACACAACCTCAAGCATGTACTTGTCCACACACACCTTTACACACCAACAGCCACATATAAAATAAAAAACTCATTTTAGGTCTCTTATTCTTGGCAAAAACTCACATATACAAATTGATGCATGATTGTGACATTTTTAAAATAAGTATAACCTGATTTGTCAAATGCATTTGTAACTTTAAAATTCACAAACGTACATATACACATAAACTCAGAGGGCACCCTTCTGCAATATGGCTGACATTTGACAAAAAAACAACCATACATGTTCAATGGCCACCTTGGTGGTCGAGACCTGGCTCGTGTATTTGTGTGTGTGTGTGTGTGTGTGTGTGTGTTGTGTGGAAACAGGAGCACAAAGACCAAACTGACACTGGACAAAAACACACACGACCTGTGCTTAAAGGGGGCGACTTTTGATAGTCAGCTTGCTGATTATTCTGGAATTTGTCAAATCAATTTCACTGTGTAAAAAACATACAATACACTTCAAATGATTTTACAAATATGAAAATATGCACAACTTTAACGACAAGACAAGGCGATGGAGCCGCTGTGGAAAAAAATTGGTAAAGATTAGCAGTCTGATCACAGAATTCAGTTTTGACCGAGTTGAATGTGTTCGTGTGAACCACGTCCTCAGCTTTAGATTTCAACCTAAACTTCATCCAACTTTCCCTCTTTCTGTCAGCCGGTGAAAGTTAAAGACAACTCCTTCACCCCTCGGTTAAAATATATTGTACCCACTTAAATGATAAAAGCAGGTGTGAAAGTGTCTGTGCTCAATTGTCTATGTGTGTGTGTTGTGTATATTTAACACACTTCAACCAAATTAAACAAACCCAACAGGAGTGTGAACCATTTCTCAAATAATCCAACACCTCAAGCCACACTGATTATTTAATAAAAATAAATCGCAGTAAGACACTGTTTATTTCCAATGATGCGGTTAGGCTTTGGCCAACATGTTTCTATTGCGTGTTCCGTTGAACATGCTTAACATGTTTGAGTTCTGTGGCTGTGACGAACCTCTGTGCTCAAGGGGGCGATAGAGACACCATTGTTCTTACTAATAATGAATGAGGGAATTATGTTCTGACACATTTTGAAATTTAACAATGCATGAAAAAAGAAGCTTTTGCATTTACGTGCTTGCATACTTGAGTACGTATCGGCCTTACTCTCATCATAAAGAAAAGCTTTACCTTGTTTTTGTTTTTGCACCCATAATATTTCTGAGAAAACATGACACTCCACTTCTTTATCTTCCTCGCTATGGGTGCATGAGAGTAACTTTTCTTCAGTGATGAAGAGATTATGATCTGTGATTTTAGTGACTTCTAAATAGGCCGGCCACTGCATGCTGATTGGCCTCTCTACGGTTGATCTGATTGGCTGTGGCGGAGCAGCAGTACAGAGTGATGAAGGGCACACCTGCTCCTCCATCAACCCCAAACCGCTCAACCATCACACACAATTGTATGAAAGACACAGAGTATGAATAAAAGAGGAATACATATTTATATGCTTGAGACAAAGATAAATGTTCCTGCACGAAAAAAGTAAATATGTACATTATTACATATAAAATATAAGTAAATGTTGTTCTTGCACCGAAATTAAAGAAAAAAAAAAAAAAAAAAAAAAAATATATATATATATATATATATATATATATAAAATTTTTTTATTATTATTATTATTTTTATTTTATTTTTACTTTTAAATTTATTATTTATTTAAATTGCTGTGCAAGAACAACATTTATTTCTCTGTCATTATTTTTCTATCCTCTTCAATCTGTTTTTTTTTTTTATTCCTTTCCTGCATTTTTTTCACTTGCACTATCCATCTATCCATCACTGTCTGATAATCCTCTTTTTCCCAACACTCCTGCTTTTTACACTTTTTGTCAGTCTCTCAATCTTTGCACTCATCGGGACGGGGCCCCTCACTGTCCTGCCATCTCTCTCTCGCTGTGGGAAAGGCTAGTAGATGAGAGAGTGAGTGGAGGTCATTCTACGCCTCTTAGATTAGCCCCTGCTAAAGCGCTATTGTGCGCTGAATGCCGGTCTCTTCCTGCTGTCACTCAAAGGCCGGCTCCGCCCGCTGCCTCTTCTCTAAGAAGCTTATCTCCGCTGAAAGGAAAGAGGGAATGGAGAGAGGGAATGTAATGAACCGTGTTTTTCAGCAAACGACAGAAACCTGGGGCTTGGAGGACAGAGGACAGCTGCAGCACACCCTCCCACACCCCTTCCTTTTCTCGCTGTCCGTCTATCTGTCTTTCTTTCACTCATTCTTTCTTTCCTCTTAATCTCCCACTGTCAATCCATCATTTGCCCCCTCTGTCAAAGTTCTGGCCAAAGTTTCTTAGTTCTATCTATCTATCTATCTATCTATCTATCTATCTATCTATCTATCTATCTCTGACTATCTATCTATCTATCTATCTATCTATCTATCTATCTATCTGTCTGTCTGTCTGTCTGTCTGTCTGTCTGTCTGTCTGTCTGTCTATCTATCTATCTATCTATCTATCTATCTATCTATCTATCTATCTATCTATCTATCTATCTATCTATCTATCTATCTATCTATCTATCTATCTGTCTGTCTGTCTGTCTGTCTGTCTGTCTGTCTGTCTGTCTGTCTGTCTGTCTGTCTGTCTGTCTGTCTGTCTGTCTGTCTGTCTGTCTGTCTATCTGTCTGTCTATCTGTCTGTCTATCTGTCTGTCTATCTATCTATCTATCTATCTGTCTATCTGTCTGTCTATCTATCTATCTATCTATCTATCTATCTATCTATCTATCTATCTATCTATCTATCTGTCTATCTATATGTCTGTCTGTCTGTCTGTCTGTCTGTCTGTCTGTCTGTCTGTCTTGCCATCGTTCTATCTATCCTTCGTTCTATCTTCCCTTCTGTCTATCCATCTTTCTTTCAAACATTGTCTTTCTTTATCTCTTCTTCTATCTACCCATCATATCTTTCGTTTTATCTATCATCATTCTATCTTTTGTTCTGTCTATCCATCATTCTGTCTTTCATTCTCTCTGTCCATCATTTCATTCATTATTCTATCTATTCATCGTTCTATCTTGCATTCTATCTATCCACCGATCTATTTTCTGTTCTGTCTAACGTTCCATCTATCCATCATTCTATCTTGAGTTCTATCTATCTAATGTTCTATGCTGGGTTCTATCAATCCATAATTCTATAGGTAATGTTCCGTCTTGCGTTCTGTCTTTCGTTTCATCTATGTATCATCTTTTGTTCTACCTATTCATCGTTCTATCTATTATTCTATAATGCTACCTGTCCATCAATCTATCTTGGGCTGTATTTTTTTTTTGTATCTTTCATTCTTTCTATTAATCTATCTATCCATAATTCTGTTTATCAATGATTCTATCTTTCATTCTATCTTTCCATCGTTTTATCTTGAATTGTATTTTTTTTTCTATTCCTATTTTCTATCTATCTGTAAGATCTATCTATTGGTTTTTGTTTTATGTTAATAGTTTTCTTTCTTATTCGTTCTTTTTTATGGTCAAGTAGAGTGCTGTCTCATGTATCAGTTCTTTAGAGTGATCTGTGTGCAGTCAATCTGCAGGGTGCAGGAGTAGACTTTACTAGAGGGGGCACATTGTGTATGGACATGCGTTTGTGTGTGTGTTGGGGGGTGTGTTTTTCCTTTTTGTGGATGTGCCTCTTGTTCCTGTTCAGCCGTCTGTGTGCTCCCGGGCTGCCTGCTGGTGTCTCGCGCTTTTTGTCTCGGGCTGTTTGAAAAGGGGAAAGTTTAAGTGCTGCACGTTCTCAGAGTGAGCTGACGAACGAACCGCCAGGGTTAAGCAGCAGGACCCATCTGAGTGTGTGTGTGTGTGTGTGTGCCTGCCATTGCTCGAGGCATCTAAGTGTGTTTGCATGTACACATTTGTACATACAGTACTTGTCTGTCTGTTTTTTACCATATACAGAGTCACAAACTATAAATGAGACGTCCATCTTCTCAGTGGCTGTCAACTCTAACCTTTAACCCCCATGGGTCAGTACATGGCCTGGCTCTTTTGGGCTGTGTCAGAGTGTCGAGTGGTTCAGGGTAAGTGTGTGCGTTGGGGATTCAATTTAAGTTATGTAATCATGCTGTGCTGGAGAACTCATCGGTCCATTTGGACTGTCTTGTGACGTGTGTTTGAAATAGGTCATGTGTGTTATAGAGTCTTTAGGGATGGTAGACAAAGTCTTAAGGAAGGAAAAGAGCAAGCCTGTATGAAGCAAATTTGACAAATTAGAACTCTTTAATAACTTTAATAATTTAATAACATTGTTTCTTATGGAAGCTTGTTTCCACCATGGAATAAAAAAAAGATAATTGTGACGTTTTATCTCACAATTCTGACTTTTTTTCCCTCAGGATTGTGATATACAGTCGCAATTGTGTGTTATAAAGTCAGAATTGCGGGCAATTCTGACTTTTTTTTCTCGCAATTGCGAGTTTATATCTCACAATTCTGACTTCTTTTCTTATAATTGTGAGATATAAGCTTGAAATTGCGAGAAAGTCAGAATTGTGAGAGAATTTTTATTTTTTTTATTCCATGACTGAAACAAGCTTCCATAGTATCTCATAGACAGCAGAGAGAAAATGTAAAGTCTCTTAAGAAAAAGGCAGGAATCTCACATTTTCACCTGTAGAGTTACAGAAGAGATCACATTAATGTATCAAAATGCGCCAAGATAAGTATGCAAAAAAGAATAAAAAAAAAATCAGAAATCTAGAAATGAACTCAAACATTTATCATCAAATTCTATTAAAGCCATTTTTCCTTATGTTATTTACTGTATATTCATACACCCTTAATGTATGTAATGTTTTATTTTATATGTATTTATATAGATGCATTTAATTAAATTATTTAATAATATATATATATATATATATATATATATATATATATATATATATATATATATATATATAAGAACACTTTGGCTCAGTGTTTGGCTCAGACTGGTATCTGAATATGCATTTACAAAGTTTTGTTGTTAATATTTTTGGATATTATTGAACCTAAGCAGTTAATGATAACTTTAAGGACTTCTTTGATGTGTGTCCTGAAGCCAAACCAGTTAAAACCTCTGGTCTAAGATAAACCAGCCAAAACACCAGGAAGCCTGACAGGAAAAATAAGAATCTTCTTTCTTCTCGTTTCCCTCTCTTTTCTCGTCTCCTGTCCTCTCATCCGTGAGCCAGGGTTAGGTGGCACATTGTGTTGTGGACGCTGAGTGGATTTGAAGGTTCTTTTTCCGTAAACATGTGAAGGCCCGTTGAGGGGAACAAAGGAGTGGAGAAGGGCCTGTTTGGTTGGGTCCTTTTACTCTAAATGGACATTCTGTCCGCGCACGGCTCAGCCTTCAAAAAACCATCCTCACCCGCAATTACCATTTCTATCGGCCGGGGCCGAAGATTATGCTTTTGGGTGTTCGTCTGAATTTCTTCCAGTGGATTCACTCTCTGAATGTGACACGTTTTGTGTCACTCCACACACCCCTCGAGCGGATTGAAAAAAAAGTTTTTCTCCGTTCTCCCTATCTCTCTTTTGCTTTAGAGGACATGAATCCTGCTTGTGAATAGATAGCAAATCTCCTCAAGGTTAAGACTTAACCTTCCCCTCTGTCCTGACTCCGCCCCCCAGCCCTGCTCTCAAACCAATCAACATCAGATGATTAGTAAACAATGCCTGGGTGTGTGACGGACAGGTAGGAGCCTCTGCGGGATTGGCTGACTTTGCTTTTGTTTTCGCTCGCTTCCCTATAGCACCGGCGAGCAACCCGCGTATTCACGACTGCGCACACACATACACGCAAACAAAAAGTGAAATTACTATTCAGTTGGAATGGTGCCATTCATCTTTGTCAAGTGCGGACGCGGTCCCGGCAGGCCCGCGTTAGGCCGCTCCCAAGTCCAAATTAATTCCTTGTTTTGCATCAGCTGAATTTGGACAAATCCAGGAGGATAGCGTGATTTCTCTATCCGCCTGCCTCGCGCTCTCGCCTGGTTTAATGTGGTAATTCCAACTGATTTGGCTGAGCGGACGCCGCGTGTCTGTGTCAATATTTACTGCCTAATTCACAAAGAGCAAGAGAGAGATATGAAAACAAAGAAAAATTTAGCAATGCAGGAGGGACAGAGCGAACCAAAGAGACGGAGAGAGAGAATACGCCTCAACAAAAGAGGAAGGGCGGTAAAACGCATAGAAAGATATAGAAAGTGAAAGTGGGAGGAAAAAAGTGAAAGTTAAAAGAAGAATGAAAGGACAAAGATGCAAGACAAAAGTCACACAGATAAGTGGAAAGAGTGGTCATTTGAAATGCTTGCAGGGAACGGAAGCAGAAAGAGAGAGAGGGTCGTTCTGGAGGACTTGGGCTCATGAACCGGGCCAGATCTGTTTCTGAGGGGTGATTATTGTGACAAAACGTAACTTGACCAGTCCCACGTGGACTCTGCACCCGCAGAAAGTTCTGCAGTTTTCCACAGAACTGGAACGCCTGTCATTTAAAAAGTTTTACACATCTGTTGCACCTTGTGTGTTTTTTATTAAAGTCCCCATCCAGTCAATATTTGTATCCCTTAAAACTCATATTTGATCATCAAAATGTGAAAATAATACCTTCATGACTGAAATAGGTTGAATGTAACTACACCCTTGCTTCATTTATTATACGCGGATCTGATCCAGTTGGTCAACTTAAGTAAACGCTACACAACGGAAAGTGGGCATACTGGTTTAATTCAGCCATTTCTGTTTGAACCAAAAACTGGTTCAGAAGAAGAGGAGGAAGAGTGCATTATAGGGTCTACAAGAGTATGTATCAGAATGGTAATGCATTTTATGCACATAACGGTAATTGATATTAGCCTTTGGCTTGACTGTTATCAAAAAGCGAATAATGTGTTGCTAATGTAACACAGACCATGTTCCCGTTCGCCATCTCAGTCAGACAGCTGCTGAATCCTCTAGAAATGCTTTGAACATCATAGAAAGCCCCGCCCACACATTGACGGGATTGGTTACATGTTTGTGACGTAGGAATTAGGGGCGGGTTAAAACTGTGCATTTCAGACTTTCTTTGGTACACTGCAGTTTTGAGGAGAAAATGTTCAGCAATGGTGTTGACTGATGGTCCCCACATAGGTTTCTGACCCCTGGTTTATTTCCTCTCACAGATTAATAGATATTTTATATATTAAGTTATTATAGGAAGGTTGGTCACCACAAAATGGAGGCGTTGGGCAGTTTCATATTTCATAGCATGATGTGTACTTGATCTTTTCTTTCTCCCAATATCAATATTTTTGGTTAACATTTAAATTAATTTTGCATATATATTGCATAATTTGGATGTTGTTACTGTTTTTCATTATTTCAATCACTTTTGATCTAAACCTTTGTTTCTGTTTTTGCAGCTTACTTAAAAAGTCTTGTACCCACATTTATTTTTTAATTAAAAAAATGTGGTCTAAAATTGGATTTTTTTATTTATTTAGTAAATGGAGCATGTCACTGCTGAACACTACTTCAAATTTCATGTCAGGAAACAATTGCTTTCTTGCTATAATAAGAAACTTAAGCACTACTTTTTACGTACCAATGCAACAAAATGAGCAGTGAATGTTGCATTCATACGTGTTTATCTCATTTATATATTAATTTCGTCATGACTTAAAGATTGCTAACATAGCTCAATGGTTAAGTGTGAGGAAGACAAGAGCGAGGACAGAATTGCTCCAGTAGAGGGCCATGGCCTCTCTCTCCTTTTGTCTTTCTCTCTCTTTCTGTCTTTTTACCAAACTATTACAGTATTTACAGTACATAGCCTGTCAGTGACTCTATTCTAGTCTGCTGTCGGTGGTCTGTACTCAGTGGGTGGAGGATGCTGCTGGCCTGTGGAAAGCATTTACTGCGGGAGACTGTGTGTGTGTGTGTGTGTGTGTGTGTGTGTGTGTGTGTGTGTGTGTGTGTGTGTGTGTGTGTGTGTGTGTGTGTGTGTGTGGACTGCATATTTCAGGACGTTCTCACTGGCAGATTTTGATGCTGTTTTAAAGAGAGGCTTGCTGGCTAAAAAGGGCTCCTGGGTTAAATTTACGGTTGTGTGAGCGCCCTGAGCCCTGATTTGTGATCCTCCAGTGTTTGTCTTCTGCGGATCCGCGATCTTATCCAGCGGATGGATGGATGACACATGTCCACCGAGGTTTGTTTACATGGCCGCTTTTTTTCCAGGCCAGAAATATGATAGAGTGCAATTACTACAAATGTGGCCTGACCTCAGAGCTAAGGTCACGGGGTCAGGGGGCAGAAGCCATTTCCTGGCCCCCATGTGTATTTGGCCAGAGGATGATTCTAGAAGATGATATCTGCATACACATGTGTGTGTAGGCGTCAGATGTGATAATAGCTGTGTGCATGTCAAGTCTCAGAGCATGATGAATTTAAATTTACTGACATGCTGTTTTGGTTTGAAATCTCTTAGTCACTGATGATGTAACAATGATTGCTACAAAAGTTTTAGAACGTATTTGAACATCTGAAATAAATTCAGCATCTTTGTGCCATAATAAACTGACTGATTTTTTTTAATTTAGTTTAATGTTATTTTTCACCTGCCTAATATGCTGTTGGTCCTCCGTGTGCTGCCAAAACAGTGCCGACCTGCTGTGGCATGGACTCTACAAGAGCCCTGAAGGTGTCCTGTGGTATCTGGCACCAAGGCGTCAGCACCAGATCCTTCAAGTCCTGCAGGTTGCGAGGTGGGACCGCCATGGATTGAACTTGTTGGTTTGGCACATCCCACAGATGCTCAAGTAAATTGAGATCTGTGCAATTTGGAGGGCAGGGCAACACCTTGAGCTCTTCATCATGTTCCTCAAACCATTCCTGAACAATGTGTGCAGTGTGACGGTGCATTATCCTGCTGAAAGAGCCACCAGGGAACATTATTCTCATGAAGGGATGCACCTGGTCTGCAACAATGTTTAGGTAGGTGGCACGTGTCAAATTTACGTCCACATGAATGGCCAGACGTGGGGTTTCCCAGCAGAACATTGCCCAGAGCGTCACACTCCCTGCACCGGCTTGTTGTCGTCCCACAGTGCATCCTGGTGTATCACTTCCCCAAGTAAACAGCGCACCCGTACACAGCCATCCGTGTGGTGTAAAAGAAAACAGGACTCTTTGGGCCAAGTGATCTTCTTCCACTGCTCCAAGGTCCAGTTCCGACGCTCACGTGCCCATTGTAGACTCTTTCGATGGTGGACAGGGGTCATCATATAGGCACTCTGATTGGCCTGCACTCCTCAGCCTCATACACAGCAGCGTGCGATTCACTGTGTGTTGTGACCATCATTCAAATTTTGTGTGACTTGTGCCACAGTAGATCTTTTGTCGATCCCGGTTCAGACAGGATAGCCTTTGTTGCCCTCGTGCATCGATGAGCTTTGGGCGCCCAACACCCTGTCACCGGTTTGTGGTGTCTCTCATCGGACACTGTTGGTAAATTCTCACCTCTGCTTGACCGGGAGCGAACCCAAAACCTTGCAATTTGAGAGATACTCTGACCCTGTCGCCTTGCCATAACAATTTGGCCCTTGATTATTTTATACAAATTTTCTCTTATGTTGCTAAAGGTGTGTAACGGGACCAGATAGGCCACTCTGGGAGCAGCGCCACTGTTTGTGTGCATCATGTTTTTTGTGTGTGTGTGAATGTGTGTGTTCATGGTGAGTAATTTTCCTCTTCATTTCAAGCCTTTCACCCCCTCAAACGTTCAATGAATGAAATCTTGTGGCAAATTATGCATTTTTTTCACCTCGT
Source organism: Scardinius erythrophthalmus (assembly GCF_964197995.2). Lineage (NCBI taxonomy): Eukaryota > Metazoa > Chordata > Actinopteri > Cypriniformes > Leuciscidae > Scardinius > Scardinius erythrophthalmus. Next base: position 25,975,613 of record NC_138227.1, on the reverse strand, counting down.
TGCCCCTCTTTGAGAGAGAGGGCTTATTGGTAAACGAATAATGAGAGTTTCAGCTCTTTGGTCCTTTCAATTCTTCACTTTAGACACCTGCACCTCTCGCTGTCCCTCTCCTTTCTCTTCCTCCATCTCTCTTTCTCTCTCCTCAAGTGCTCACTTTGTCCCGGGACGCGCCATTGTGCGCTAGAGGGCCCTTGAGTGTAGTGGTCAATGACCCCCGCTCTCGGCAGAGTGGGCTCAACCACTGGCCCACACAAAACCACAGATTCTTTGAGTATATACCCAGCATTCCCCAGCTATTAGACTATGTGTGCTGGGGTATCTGTGTGACACGAAACACACACACACACGCGCTGATGTGAATCAGAAAGAGTTCAAGCACACAGGTTTTCACCATGTTTTTGTGTCTTTGCTCAGTGTGTAGTTCAGAAAGAGACACTCCTCTTCATTCCCTTGATTGAGATAAAGAGAAGAACCTCATACTCTCTGAGAGACTAGAGGGGGGAAACTGAATCTCTGGGTCAAAGAGCAATCAAAGCTTGTGTGTGCGTGTGTGTGTGTTTGGCACTCTGCTATAGTTTGGGCACGTCATGAGTTAAATCTGACAATCTTAGTTTGTGGACATTTAGGGATGTCATCATTTGGAAAAATTCATAAATAATTAATATATATATATGTTTTTGTATTAAAATGTGACATTCACTTGAACACTTTTTTATTTTAAGAGTTTTACATATAAAGGATGTTTTATCAAGTGAATTAAGCAAATTTAATGGCCATAAATATTTTCTACTGACAATTAAACTGTATTTTGCATGATTATTTTATTCATTTATTCATATATATTTATATGGGATTATTTATCTCTTTATTTCTTTTCTTTATAACAGTGCAGGTCTCTGAAACACTGGCGGTTACAAAAATGCGATTTATTTATTTGATTTTTTTCAATCATGTTTTTATTTTGGTAGAGGTTGTCAATGATGTTGCTGGATGTCCCTATTGGGGATTTTGTCTGATTTAGCTCACTTCTGGGGGCACATTTTCCCTCAAAGTATAGTTTGCTTAAGTAAACCCACATGCGCACACACATTTCAGTACTTTTATTAATATATTTCTCTTTTTTATCAGATCATACAGATCATAAGAAGCAACTCTGATGCACATTTAAGTATAACTACAGATCATAACAAAAGTCCTTTTTTCTCCAATAGTAGTGTTTGCAAGCAACTCTAATGTGCTTTTGTAAGTATGCTTGTGTGTGTGAGTGTGTGTGCGCGGGTGATTAGACTCTGTCTCTGGTAATATCTGTAATGGGCAGCAGCAGATGAAAGGCCTGCCTGTCACAATGATGTGAATCAAACTGGATTCATCTGGAAACTATAAGACTTTTCACTCATTATAACTCACACTCACACACACACACACACACACACACACACACGCACACACACACACGCACACACACACACACACACACACACACACACACACAGAGGGGTGTTGATGTGAGGGGTGAGTGTTGAGCAGTCTTGTGCTGTGTCTGTGTTACCTGAATGCCGACCTGTTTCCTGTATGTCTATGTAAAAACATCTGTTCTCTCTTTGCGTATTCTTGCTACCTGTATGTGTTTTTAACTTTAAGAATGCACATCTGTTTCCTGTGTGTGTGTGTGTGTGTGTGTGTGTGTGTGTGTGTGTGTGTGTGTGTGTGTGTGTGTGTGTGTGTGTGTGTGTGCTACCTGTGTGTATGTGTGAATGAATGGACATCTGTTCCTTGTCTAATTGCTCCATTGTATTCGATAGTTACTAAGCATTGTAGAATAAACATCTGTAAAAAGGAAACATGATACGTACACGCTATGTTAATTTAGATAAACACACTTTCAAAGGTATTAGTTAGCTCAGGTGTTTGAAAGGGATAGTTCACCCAAAAATAAAATTATCTCATTATTTGCTCACCCTCAAGTAAATTATGACAGAATTTTCATTTTTGGGTGAACTATCCCTTTAAGCTTTCTGATGCCCGGGACCCTCACATATGATGATACTATTGTGAGAGACCCCTCTCACCAGAATATAAAGGCTACTGTATCATTTTTTTCATGCATAAAGGGCCATTTATTCTGTTAACGGTGAAATGATAAACACAGTTTTTTTATTTTAGATAATATTTTATTACTTGATAAATATAATTTTTATATATGGCTTGGCAGCATATCCACACTATTTGGTTAATTTTAGATGTATAGTCCCTAAACCTAAACCTTTTTATTTTCCACTGTTAAAACTACTGCTGTCAATAGAATAAAATGACTCAAATAAATAAATAATTTCTGACATCAATCACAGTTATCAATAATTTCATTATTTCGGTCTTAGAAAGCAAACCAAAACAGTAATAAGATAAAAATTTGTGTTAAAAATGATTACCAATTTCTTACAAAAATGAATTTATGATGAATCTAAGAAATGCATTTTGTAAAAGTTTTTTTCACAGACCTCTGGGGAAAATTTCTGACCTAGCTTTATCAAATAGTTTTTTTCATTTAACAATCTGTGAAGAAAAACTGTTGCTTTGACAGACCGTGGGTAATTTATAGATGTATGATGTGATTGGCCGTAATGAGTCCAGTTTGTTTTTCTTTGCTATTTTTCTTTTTTACTGCACAGATAATCATCTAGCGCTCAGCACCACCTCTTCCAGACAATGATGCGGCCATGCCATGCCAAACCAGTGTGTGTACTCTGAATGTATATTATCTCTCCAAACACTCTGTGGACAGTGCATTAAATGTGTTTGAGTTGGCCGGAGGCCTCTTTCCGTGCGATAACAGTCCTCCGTTAGCGTCCGACGAAGAAAAGGAGCAGTAACTGTTTTGGGGTGCGGTCGCGTCAGTCACCATGACGATACCAAAATCAACCTGTCAGCCCGTCGGGACTGCCAGAGATGGGAGTGATATATAAGACGTGTGTGTGTGTGTGTGTGTGTGTGTGTGTGTTATCCTGTATTTGTTGACAGATCTTCACATCCTGTTGATTAGCATCTTAAAAATTTCGTAGTGTGAGAGTGCTAATGTGTTAGCACATCAACTAAAGCTACACCCAACCCCACCGGACAGGGAGGAACGTGCCCCTTCACTCATCTATCCCAGACAGGCCAGTGGTTTTGCCAGGCAAGCTACAGTGCCAGGCCAAATTCAGCCACGATAGAGCAACAGATGTGGGTTAACAACCTGATGCATCCAGTTCATTAGGATGGAAAAAATGGGAAGAAAATAAGATTTGATTTGATTGAAATCATTCCAAGCTATATAATAATTTTATATAAAAATAATTTCTTCAGTGTCACATGATCCTTCAGAAATCAATCTAATCAGTTGAATCATTTGACTTTTCATAAATCGTTGTCAAGACTGATTTTACGAACAATTCCGATTCAGAAATTAATGTAAGAAGAATTTCGTATGAGTATATCTCATTTTTAGCATGTACTATATGTATTCAAAATGTGTGTGTGTGATGGAGGTGGTTCAGCAGACCCTCAGTGGCGATGCCAGCGGGCGGAGTCGGGCTGTTTGGGGCGCCACAATGTGACTGTCAGTCTGCGGGACATCACACACTCACAACTCTCACACACACACACACACACACTCTCGCAGTCTTCAGGACGTCCCACAGGAGAGGAGCGAGAGAGGTGCGAGTGCTGCCCCCGTCTAACCCAAACCATCCATCATACTGACACGGTCTGAGAGCGGTGCGGGCCTGGGAAAGCCAGCGGCCAGCAGGCAGCAACACACACGCATGCCAGACCAGAGAAGCCCATGCCAGCTGCACATGTTCGCACTGGCCTCCGTCACACACACACACACACACACACTGAAGTGTGTATGCTTGTGTTTAGTATTGGTTAGAGCATCTAAACTTCCATCTGAGGCTCAAATGTGACGTGCAAATGAGCTTTCTGAGGCACATTTGCACATTTCAAGAGTTTGTAGATGCTTTTGGGCTTTAATACACACCTGTTCACCTGCTTGTGTCTGAGATCAGATAGAATTTGGTTTATTTACTGTGTTCAGTAAGCTCACTGACAGCATCTTCGCTTGCTGGGAGATATTTTGACTCATCTCTTGAATGGAAGTTTATGGGACAAGACAAAAGTTTTTGTTAAAGTACTTGTATTAATTCATCCATACAAAGATGTGTGTTATTTCAGCTAAAACTTTCATCTTAATGGTATTTTTAGCTGTGAAACTACTGTTTCAGGCCAAACGGAATCCATATGAGTGGATTATTCTGCACATGAACAGAATAATCTGGTATTTTGCTTGTGATAGATATTAGGGTTTCCAGCTTTACATGGTAATGACAGAAGATGCTGAATTTAAGTTAACAAACATAGTTAATTAGTAAACAATTTTTATCTCATAACACTGTAAAAATTAAGTAAACCTTAAATTAAGAACAATCAACTTAGATGTATGAGTCATTTCAACTTAAACTACATTAAAGGGATACTCCACTTTTTTTGGAAATAGGCTCATTTTACAACTCCCCCAGAGTTAAACAGTTGAGTTTTACCGTTTTCGAATCCATTCAGCCGAACTCCGGGTCTTGCGGTACCACTTTTAGCATAGCTTAGCATAGATAATTGAATCGGACAGGACCATTAGCATTTCTCTCAAAAAAATGACCAAAGAATTTAGATATTTTTCCTATTTAAAACTTGACTCTTCTGTAGTTACATCGTGTACTAAGACCGACGGAAAATGTAAAGTTGCGATTTTCTTGGCTGATATGGCTAGGAACTATACTCTCATTCCTGCGTAATAATCAAGAAACTTTGCTGCCGTACCATGAGTGCAGCAGGCGTAATGATATGACGCAGCGCCTGAAAATAGGTCTAATAGGTTAGACAAACTTAGTACCGGTCACGTTGGAAGTTACTGAGCTGGGGACTATTTTCAGTCGCTGTGTCATATCATTACGCATATCATTACAAAAATTTACATTTGTTTACATATGAAAGTATTACATATGTATACTTTCAAATAAGTTTATATTTAAATATTTATTTACCGTCCGGTTTAGTGCCTTGCCCCATAGACTTCCACTACAATTTCATTGCAGAAAATGCTATATTTATTTTATTTATTTATTTTTTTTCATCAGGATGAGAACAGTTGGCAGTATTTAAAGAAATACGATCACGTCACCCCAATTTTAGCTTCGCCTCATTGACTCCCGATCCATTTTAGAATTCAGTTTAAAACTCTGTTGTTTGTTTTTAAAGCTCTTAATGATCAAGCTCCATTATATCTTAGAGATCTTCTTGCTCCTCTGTCATCCACTAGATCTTTAAGATCTTCAGACAGGGCTCTTTTATCTATCCCTCGCTCCCGTCTAAAATCGAAGGGAGATCGAGCCTTTGCTGTTGCCGCCCCCGTCTATGGAACCAGTTGCCTCTGGACAGTAAACCTTCAATTACTATTTTTAAATCTAAATTGAAAACTTATCTTTATTTATTTGATTTGTTTTTTACTTTGTTTAGCACTTTGGATAGTTCTGCTATGGTTAAATGTGCTATATAAATAAAATGTACTTACTATTTTTAAATACATTTTTTTTAATTTTCATAAATGTCAAGACACTGAGATGACATGAGATGACAAATAACAGCTTATATTTTTAGAAATTACATTTTAGTTGATCTAAAAAATATTTACAAATATTTTAAAAGAAAAGCTGTACAGCAGATCTAGAAGAAAGTTATTGTCCAGTTTGAGTAAGTTCAGTGTTGATTCATTTCGGTTGTAAAAATCATTAGATATTAATTTAGTTCATTTTTCTATGCAGCCGCTCTGGAAGAAACAGTGATGGTGTCAATGCAGGCAGATCAATAATATTGTTGAATATTAAGAATATTAAAGAGGAATAAGGCTGCATTTTTGGAAAATGCTAAATTGTTTCTGTATGAATAAATAAATAGTATTTTACCGTCAATTTTTTCATACCATCGGCAACAATTCTAGAGGAGACAAACACATGCGTACACGCTGTGCAGTTCATGTGGAAGTGATTTTGGGTAATAGGTCAAAGGTCATCTGCATTCAAACAGAGGATATCACCTCCAGACATATATAACACTCTGATGGAGGCACGTGTGAAATAATGTATGTGGCTTTCTGACCTCTTGAGACTCTGTTCTGGCCTATTAGTAAACAGGAAATGATTAACGCTGTGAACAATAAGACAATATGGACAAACTCGAGCAGTTTGCTTTGCTTTGGCTTGTCTACATTGTGGCGCCTTCGAGTGTGTGTGTGTGTGTGTGTGTGTGTGTGTGTGTGTGTGTGTGTGTGTGTGTGTGTGTGTGTGTGTGATGGAGAGAGAGAGACAGGGAGACGACTCCTCCTCCTCATTAGAGTCCTCTCTGTGTGATCAGGAAGTGAGTTAAAGTCGGCATTAATCTGTCACTGTGGCCAGACCATCCTTGCCAGGGCAACTGTTTCCTCAGATAAACCCTGCATGGCCGTGGAGATCAGTGTGGTGACAGGTGCTGATTGGGCAGGAGTGGGAGGAAGCCCCTCAGACAGTCCTGTCAGTGGAGGAGCAGAGAGGTCAGGAGAGTTTCAGACGTCTCGTCCTCTGCTCTTGTCGGCGTTGAAGTGTGTGTTGTGGCCTGTATCGCTCACTGCAGTTCAAAAGTTTCTCAGCATCATTACTCCTGTCTTCAGGGTCACATGATCCTTCAGAAATCACTCTAATATGATGATTTACTGCTTAAGTAACATTTCTTATTGTTACCAATGCTGAAAACAGTTGTGCTGCTTAATGTTTTTGTTGAAACTGTTGCACAGAGGAAGTGTTATTGCTTTTTCAAATGCATAAACAGTTAGCATTTATCAGTAAGTAGTGTTGACAGTCTTAATTCATGTGTTAGCTGTGTGTTTATGTGTGTTTTTGAAGTTTTATAAAATAAAGTCGTCTATGGGAAATGGGAACACCCATCATTCACAAAGTATTGCATATTCATATCCCCTTGTGTGTTTGTTTTGGCTAATCTTTCAGCTACCAATATAAATGAAGGCTTTAAATCCATTCCACAGAATTTGGCTGGTTTTTCCCCCTCAAAATCAACACAGAAAAAGCATTGATGAAACTTGAAGATTCTCTCTTCCTTAGAAGCAAAAGAGAAACAACTGAGACCATTTGACACACAGCAAGAATGCAGAGTGAGACTTTTGACTGCGTCCGAGACGTTGTTGGGATCCCTTCGGAGGCTCTCAACGAGACGCACTTGAGATTACAGGGCTGTTTTTCTCAGGAGGAAAGTCTGAAGAGCAGGAGACTTGCGGAAAGCTCTCCGTTTAATCGGGGAGAGACACAATCGAGACATGAAAGAGATCTCATTTGTGGTTTCTCTTGCATGAACGAAAGCAGTGGCAGAAAGAAGACGTGGATGGGTGACTTGATGAATAGGTAGGCCTATTACTCCTCGCAACAACTTGCTTGTCGGGGCCGTCGGTTCAACAACTTTTCCCATAATCCTTCAAGGCAAACAAACGAGTGTGTTCATCGGCTGCTAAAGAAAGATAGGGAGGAGAGCAGAGAGAGAGAGAGAAAGAGTAACAGCAGGGTCCAATTCCTCCACTCAAGTGCTCCTCTCATGCAGTAGGTCTGATTAGACTCTCGCCCCCCGCCAGTTTGTCGGCAGGAACACGGCGAGCGGGACTAACTTCAAATAGGGCCAGCTCGCTCGGCCCAAATAAAACCTGACTGCTCCCCTCCCCTCCCTCTGCGTCGCTCCTAATGGACAGGGTTTAATCTCCCTTTCTCCTTCGGATATTTGAAGATTTCCTCCTGCCGCGGCCTGGCCGGCGCAGAAACGAATTCTTCTCGCTTTGTTGATTAAAACCGGCCGCGCTCCACCACCGCTTATCGGCCGGCGACGAGCCGCTCTTTTTAATTAAAACTAAGACAGCGCAAGTGTGCAATTAACAGCTGGTAATTACGCCGAGTCTCTGAAGTGCGCCTGCGCCGCCTCCGTTTCACTCGCGCGACGGACAAGTGGCTTTTTGATCTCTAAATGAGTGAACCCTTGTAATATTTGTTTTGTGGCAGATTCGGTGGGTTAATTGTGGCCTGTGGTGGCCCTCGCGCGCATGATTGATGTACCACCGGAGAAAAAGGGACATTAAAACTGTAATAGTCTATCAGGATATGCAAATCGCACCTTCATGTTAACAAGCGGGCAGGAGCTGAAGGAAGTGTTTAATGTACGGGAAAAACAATCAGCCACTCTGCCTCAAACTGATTAGTCCATATGAATTTGAAAGTTTAATTAAGTGCCTCTAATACACAGCGTTTTGGAGAGTGACACATAACATTAAACCATTTGATGCTTAATTTTGTATCGTCTATTCTTTGTTGTTGTTTTAATTGCAGGCTCACAGGGTTTGAAATTCGCATCCGCTCGCGAGCGGCGAGAGTGTCATGCTACGCGGAGCTCTATCCCAAAGGGGGGCGACAGGCGTTGAATTCATTTGAAAAACCTTCGACTAATCAGCGACGAAAATATTTCATGAGAAGCGTGCTCTTTCACAGCATCAAGCAGAACACTTGTTTGGCTTTAATTAGTATTGATTTCCATCTCTGAACACGGCTTGCGAGTTGATGTTTGTTTGTTTCTCTTTCTGTTTTTCTTTTCTTTTTTTTCTTTATCCGCATTCCATCAGTGTGAGAACAATTGGCGCCATTTTCTCCTGAACAAATGTCAGCTGAATAACAGTTCTCAGCTGGACTTGAACTATTTCTTGGCTATTTATAAACTGATTTAAATTTTAATTGATAAAAAATATAATATATATATTTTTTTAAATCTGGTTTTGATTTACAAACTTTTTGTTTTTAATAAATAATATTTTTATATAATGTTTTACTTTTTTTATATAATTTATAATATATTTATATAAAAAAAATATATATAAATATAACAAAAAATGTTTACAAAATACTAGCATTTTCAGATTATTTAGATAGAAATAAGTCTTTTTTTTGCTCTTAAATTAAAAGAAAAAAATGGAGAGAAAAGGTATTTTGGTATAATTTTCTCTTCTTTAAACCTTTCCATCTGCTTATCAGACAATTTAGAAAATAATATATGTATTAATGTATTTAGAATTGTATTGATTTTAATAATAATTGAATTTAAATCATTTAAATAAATAATTTAAGTAATGCAATTGGGGGAAAACAGATTAATATTAATATGATTGTTTTATTTATTTTTTATTAGTATTTTTACCATTACTCTATTATAATAGAAGGTTTTGAAATAATAAACATAAGATTAATGTGCCATCTAAAAAGTGTTACCTTTTAAAACCCATAAAATCTCTCTCTCTCTCTCTGTCTCTCTCTCTCTCTCTCTCTCTGTCTCTCTCTCTCTCTCTCTCTCTCTCTCTCTCTCTCTCACACTTTGTAAAACAATGTTTTCAATTAGATTTTTTCGTCTCTAAACAAGCCCTGCATATATGATGTGACGGGTATAAACGAGCACCTGTGAGCGGCTTTAAGGAAATCTCTGTTCACCCGTGAGCTTCATTAGGAGTGAGTTATGAACGCGAGCTGTTTTCTGCAGGTGTGTCTGACAGAACCCAGTCTCGTGGCACCAGGAGTCCGACGGGACGTAATAGAGTCATAACGTGACGGCTCTGAACGAAACAGACCGGGTTTCATATCAGGATTGATTAGTGCACGGAAAGTCATGCAATGGAAACGTTATGAATGTTGCATGTATGAATTTCAACTCTTAATTTGAGGATAATTATTAGAGACGGCTGCAAAAAATAAAACTTACTTAAAAAAATAAACTTAGTTCAAATAAACTAAACGAAACTTTTATTGGAATACGGTAATACAGCCCACACGGATGCAGTTTTGGTAACTTTGCTAGAAGTGTTCAACAATTACAGCTCGCTAGATTTGATCTGAAGGCAGTCTGGGTTTAAAACGTCTCTGTTCCTAATCACAAATCCACCTTTTCAAACAGAATAAAGGCAGAATGAAACGGGACCGATGCAGTCGGACCTCATGCAAGCCGTTTCAATTCAGCGCTTCATAGAGAAATAAACAGCTTCTTGGACATGTGCGTGCTACAGTGTGTGCGTATTAGTTGAAGTGCATTACATTTCTGTTCTGGTGTGTGTGTGTGCTGGCCATTATGGCTGGGTTTAAAACAGAATGTCACTCGTTACAATCGGGCATGTGGCTTTGCTTAGGGAGCCTGTTCTCTCCAATTAGAAACTGACGAGAGAGACTGAGGCAGGGACAGGGGCCAAACACACAACATGGAAAGAAACTGGAAGCCCCGTGTGTGTGTGTGAGAGAGAGAGAGAGAGACAGAGATAGAAAGAAAGAGATTGATTGTGTGTTTGTGCCTGTGGTCACTTCTCATGAAGAATGCATTAGGGACGTTTCACATGTGGGCCGTCAGTCCGTAAGGTCGTGTCGTGTTTCTGTGGCGGATTAATAGAGGCTTCTGTATGTCATGTTCTTGTCGTTTACTCAAAGTCTCTCTGAATTTACCCATCAATCTATCCGTTACTCTTCCTTGGCCATCCATCGATGTTACCGGAGATGGAAAGGATGGTTTAAAAGTGTATTTCAGTACAATTTATTTACTATTTGCTATAAGTGTAATCAGAAACATCATCAAAATATCAAATTATAACATGACAACACTAAAGTAATGTAATCTAATCACATTTATGAACTTCTTTTAAAGCTTTTGGTCTGCTTTTAAAGGACATTCACACCAGGTATGATAACTAGAATGATATCTATATTAGCGTCCACCCTAACGCATGATAACGTTATGTTTATTACATTATAAGCATGTGATGTCTCTTGCTCTTTAAAGTTGGGTGTATTCTGATTGGCTGTCAACGTTTTTATCGTTTATCAGATGTAAAAAAAAAAAAAATCTAAAAGTGATTCAAACGATATTGTTCCTCTATGTCATTAGCGTTATAGTTGTGGTGTGGACTTCGCTATTCTCGTAGAAAGTTTTTTGTTGTTGTTGTTGTACAGTTTGGTTCAGTTCATTTGGTTTTGTCAACGGACCAGCAGATCATGTTTTGTTCCTCACACAAAGCTATCATATAGTTTCTGAAGACTTGTAATATAGCACACAAGTCGTATAGAATATGGCCATCCGTCCATCTCTTCTGGAGATGTCATGCCTTTGCGCTTAAGTAGTTTAGAAAGGTATTTTTTAAAGATGCGCACATTTCCCCATGAGTCGGGGACATTTAAATTGAATGGTTTTGTGATTTAAAATGACCTTACTAAACGAGTACATCTTTCTTACTCATTCCTCAAACATGGTGTCGGTGTTACATGGCTGACTGGCAGCGTTTAGAACCGAGGCAGCAGTTCCACATTTGTGTTTCATTGCACTGAAATACAGTCCCAGTATAACAGCGAGACATGTAGAGTCCAAACTCGAGCTGATTTTGGTGCGCTGTGTTATGATGGAAACACTATTTGAATCCATTAATCTCTAAAGAGAACTTCCATCATCCTATATGGAGTTTAGTGTGTGTGTGTGTGTGTGTGTGTGTGTGTGTGTGTGTGTGTGTGTGTGTGTGTGTGTGTGTGTGTGTGTGTGTGTGTAGAGGTGGGGAGCTACATGAAGGCCTCTAAAGGAATGAATGAGGGGTATTTGGGGGTTTTAATGAGGGTTTATAGGGAGTTGGACCCACGGAGAGAGAGAGAGCGCACTCACTAAAATGGAAGCCCGCAGTCATCTGGAACTCCACACGCCACACAAGGAATATCACAAAACCTTTAAAAAGCAAGATACAAGATGTGTGTATGTGTGCGACAATAAGACAACAAAATTGTCTATGTTCATAATGGAATACTGCAGCATACTGAATACTGAGGTATACTATAGGCATTTTATATACATTTTATAAATGTCTCAGACAATAGTACATGCTAAATTGTTGTCACATGACCTCATGACATTACATGTTTAATTAAACAAGATTTCAACTTTTCATGGGAAGCAAGCAAGCCATTCTGCATTATTGTCCTGTACTCCAAAGCTCACCAATACCAGCAGCTAAAAAGCCTCCCCACACGACGACACCTCTTCCTCCATGCTTCACTATGGCAGAGATGCATTTATTATTATAATTCTCCGCAGATTTTCAGAGAAACGCTGCTCTGGAGAATCCCCATGCAACTCGTTTTTCATTGTGAATCATCGCTCCACTCACAACTTTCCATAATCTGCCAAAACATTCTGTCTTTGATGTTTTTCTGAGACAGCAATGACTTTTTACGTAGTGCATTAGCTTACATTTTCATAATTTCCTCACCAATAATTTGTGGTTAAGACAACTAATGGCTTAGTGTTTAGCCATTTTGGGCATTGCCTTTTTTTCCCTTTTTATCTTTTTTGCCCAGGAATGTACTGTTACATAGTCTATGTGCACAGTATACATACTACATACTGACAAAGAGGGTGAAGGGAGGGAGAGTCAGTGATATCCTGCTGCTTTTGCCCCATTGTGAGATATAAACAATGCTAGTTTTGATAACCTTTGACCTTTCTGCATATGAGTCCAGTAGAGTAGACAACCCCCAAGCAGCTGCTCTCGAGAGGCTGGAAGAGCAGGAAAACTGAGGAAAAAAGAAAAGAAATGGAGTGAATGAGGGAGAAAAGGCACTAATTAAAGTGTTAATTAAATGAAGCTTTCTGCCCTCAGGCTTTCCATTTGCCTCTGTAGACACACACAGACACACACACACAGAAGAAAGAGAAGGAAACTGCCACTGTTAGAGAAATGTAGGTGTTGTTAATCCTGACATCCTTCATGAAATTTTTGACAGCAGACAAAGCTATAAAGCTGTAACATGAACTGCCGAGGTCAAACAAATCAGTTTATATTTCCAAAGTGCTTCAATATAAACACATTAGCGTTGTGTGATTAGCCCAATTATTTGGTCTTAACAGGATTTTAATGAATTTAGGATGGAAAAAGTTCATCTTACAATAACGCCGTGGTTGTTCTTGTCGAGCATTGTTTATTTTGATTCGTTCTACCCTGTTTTAAAAATTTTTTTTTACTGTTATATTTGAATAGATCCAGACTCCATCTGTACCAAAGTGTAGCTTTTAGTCACTCCGAAATCAGGCGTTCCTTATCCATGGGCTGGATAATGCCATTACGTATGTCACATACGTAACAATCCAGGCCAGTGATAGCAACTGTCTGCTGTTGCAATGAAAACACAGGTACTCAGTTAAAGCGTATTGTGATAGTAGGGTAATCATGTGTCCTTTTTTAGCTAACATTACAAAGCAAACAAGCTAGTTTGATAAAGCCAGTCCACAGCTAAAATAGCCTAAGAATAACTTTAAAGCGTAACTCTTGCCAAATTGCAACCTAGGGTCTTTTTGTTAATCTACCCGAGGCAAACTTTCGTTTAAAAGCATATTTAAAAGAAAAATGTGACAAGCAAGTAGAATGGAAACGCCACTTGACCGTATTTTCCGTATTTTGGTGACCGTATTTTCGTTTTCGGTCAAGTTGCCAGATAGCGATTTTGATGCTATCATAAGCCGCGTTTCCATTACCCTTCAAATTGCGCAAATTGAAATTGCGATTTGAAAATACGCCCAATGGAAACACGTCAATTTCGCAAAAACTCCCATTTATCGCAAAAAATTTTTTTCGCTCACATGAGGTGGTTTTTCAGGCAATTTGAAAAAGAAATATTTCGCAAAACTGCAATGGAAACAGTTTTTGCGCATTTACAGTCACCTGACTTAGAAGGAGCGGTGTGTTTGGACAGAATACGAGACAGAGTTCTTTATTAAATTTATAAAAGACAAAAGAATTACAGAAATGCTGGATTCTAAACCTCAAAGAAATGCCACAATCAAGACCTCGGAGCAGAAATGAGTGAGAAAAACCCAGAAACACTTCATATGTGCCGCTCACAGACACAGTATAAGCTCTTTCCTTGCCATTAATGCTTGGATAACACGCCTACATTTCCTTTAATTAATAATAATAATGTCTAGTGCGGTACATGACTGTGATATATATAAACTTACTAACGTCCGTTGCCATGATCTTTGGAATGACTTATCGCGAGAGGAAATAATGATAAATAAAAAAAAATGTTTCACTCCACTGCCCAGTGTCTCACATTTGTAAATGCAACAACTTGTTTTGTGTAAATGTCCCTTCAGAAGGTTGTGGTAACCTTCTCATTAAGTGATGAAAACATTATTTCTGATCATTCTAAGAAACATTCAGAATGTCCGGTTGTTTTATTTTAAGAAGGATTTTCCTTGGTTAAATGAGTGTTCTGCGAAATGTTATCAGAATGTTACATTTTCACATTATGCAAATCTTCCCTAAAATGTAGTTTGAATGTTCTACTAGCAATGTGTGAAATGCTTTGAGATTCAAGACATCTAACACATTAAAAAAATACTGCAAGAACATTTGTTTGACTGAGAGGAATACCCTGTTCAGACTTTGCGAGTTAAAATGCAGCATACACTCTTAAAAATTATGGCTCTTTATTGTCATGGTTCCATGAGGAACCTTTAACATCCATGGAACCATTCCGTTGCACAAAAGGTCCTTTATAGTGGAAAGAGGTTCTTTAGATTAATAAAATGTTCTTTGCATTAAGTAAAATAATGGTTCTTTTAAGAACTGATCAGTTTCTTACAGGAACCCACAATGGTTCTTCTATGGCATCTCAGCGAAAACCACATTTTGGAACCTTTATTTCATAGAGTTTAAGGTTTAAACATTGCAGGTCACATTCTAAAACAGTTTTAGCAACTCAGTTTTGCATTATTTAATTTGACACAAATGGACCAGAAGAAACAATGTACTTCCGCATCAGCCAGAATCACTTAAAGTTGGCCAATCATTGGTCATTATTTGATTGCAAGCATTTTCTTATGTTTGTTTACTAGGCCGCTCTCAGCCAGTGGTGAATCTCTGGTTGTCGTACCACTGGCGTTGACCTGCAAAGGCAAGATGGGTGATTTGGACACAAACATCATTAAGCTTCCATTTAAATCTGCGAGACAAAACGATCTGCCTCAAAGACCCCTGGGAAAAGTAGTCCCCATTTTATGGCCCTGTTGACAAAACTCCTCTTCCTTGATTATGGAGTTGAGTGGGTGTGTGTGCTTTCCCTGAGATGAGATGGATAAAAGTGCGGATTGAAGATGAAGTGTGTACACAGCGTCAGTGTGTGTGTGTGTGTGTGTGTGTGTGTGCGCGTGTTCCCTTCTATCTCCTGGACAGAGACAAAGGGCAGAGGCGAATGAGAAATTGAAATGTGTTCTTACACACATACGCGCGCGTTGGCCGTGTGATGTTCGGCGAGCCGGCGTGGAGATGTGTCTGTGTGTCAGATGCCAGAGCCAAGGGAGCAGGGCCATTTGTCATGCGGGGGGTTTGATTATGTGCGAGATCCCTCTCGCCGGGGCCGTGTGATCAGTGTTGACCCTCTCTGACAGACACTCCCCCTTCATTATGTCACCACGGCTCAGGTGTCACAGCGGCCACACTCTAACTGTCTCTCTGACAGCAGCACACACTCACCTCATCGCTCTTCTGCTGTCTTACTCAGCGTGTGTGTGTGTGACGCCGTGCTTGATTTCTGAGTGTGTTTCTTTTAAAAACAGGTTTGGATTACTTAAAAAATGGATTACGTTACATCATTACTTTTTATATAAAGTAATGATTCTTTTGCGTTACGTTTCTGTCATGAGAAAGGTTCTTTTTTTTGGCATGCAATTTTTTATTTAATTGGATGTCCAACATTGTTTGCATTTAAAGATTTTAGAAATGCGGTGTGGTAAATCACTTCATTTTTTATAATGCGAGCGATCAAACTTTCTCACGCTTTGACTATGTAGGCGTACGTGAATATGTTATGGGAATGGACAAGGTATTCGATTTGTATTTCCAAGGAAATAAATTAAATAAAAAGAAACGTAATGTGCATTACAAAACTATGAGAATTTGTCTTTGAAAGAAGTCTTTTATGATCACTATTTATTTGATCAAAACTACAGTAAAACAGTTATATTGTGAAATATTATTACAATTTGAAATAACTGTTTTTCTATTTGAATGTATTTTAAAATGTAATTTGTTCCTTTGGTCAAAGCTGTATTTTCAGCATAATCACTCTTTTCACTCTTCAGTGTCACATGATCCTTCAGAAATCATTCTAATATGATGGTTTACTGCTCAAGAAACATCTATTATTATTATCAATGTTGCATACAGTTGTGCTGCTTAATATTTTTGTGGAAACTGCGATAGTTTTTATAGTGTCAATTAAAATCTAAATATCTTTTTTGGTCTGGGTCTAGAGTGTAGTAATTATAACTCGCTTCATTTAAGAACAAAGCGAAGTTACCACCATAATCTAAAAACAAACGTGTGTTTCTAAAGCAGTCATGCATTTTTTTCCCCTCTACAAGAACATCTATTAATTTTCATGTGTATAAATTGGCAGGGATATTAGCCGGTCACAGCATATGCTCAGAGCTCATTGTCTGTCAATAGCCTGTAATTTTTCAATTAGCTCTCATTAGAAGGCAAGGCTGTTGAAATCCCAACCTATGTATTTAGCCCCTGTGTCGTCCGTGTGTGCGTATGTGTGTGTGTATGATTAGTGTGAAGGGAGACCAGAGGTGACAGAATTCCTCCTCAAATATTTTGTCTTCATTTTTCTGGCACAAGGTCTCTAATTACAGAGCACTACTTCATTACGGGCGCCTTCATGTTTTATGCATTCTGTTCATTTAGAGCCTTATTAACGAGACTGCGGCCAGCAGCCGGCCCCTCACCGTCCACGTGTGCGCGCGTGTGCGAGTGTGTGTGTGTAAGCTAGAACATGTCACCATTTTGTGCAAAGGACTTTAAAAAGTAAAAGTGTAATAAAACAAATCAAAAAAGTTTGTTTAGCCACACAATTTTAATATTTCTAGGTGTAAAAATCAACATGAAATCAAAATTTATCCACAATACTTTTCTTAATTATCAACATCATATAATAAATGAAAATAGTCATGATTTACTCACCCTCATGTCATTCTAAACTTGTATGATTTTCTTTCTTCTGTGAAAAGCAAAAAATATATATTTGTGAAGAATGACATGCGTCAAAACAGCTTTGGACCCCATTGACTTACATTGTATTTTTCAAAATATTTTCATTT
This sequence comes from Scardinius erythrophthalmus, assembly GCF_964197995.2. Classification (NCBI taxonomy): domain Eukaryota; kingdom Metazoa; phylum Chordata; class Actinopteri; order Cypriniformes; family Leuciscidae; genus Scardinius; species Scardinius erythrophthalmus. The sequence continues at coordinate 25,958,330 of NC_138227.1, read as the reverse complement.
TATGAAAACCATACAGATTTGGAACAACATGAGGGTGGATAAATGATGACTAAATTTTCATTTTTGGGTGAACTGGTTAAACTTAACATTTTTTTAACTGGTTAAAAACATTTGTACCAACAAAAAAAGTAATTTAGAATTAAAAGCGTTTGCCAAATGCATAAACGTAAATGTATATTAAAATGGATCCTCAACTAAAAAATTGTTTCAATACAAAACATGATATTGATTAAACTAGGGATGCACCAATATGAACATTTTAGCCAATATCGATAACCGATAATTCTTTATATTTAAAAGCCGATAACGATATATTGGCCAATAAATCTAAATCCAAATTTTATTGATAACAAAACTGATTACATAACAAAAGTCTCACCATTAAAAGACATGTCCCAAGCACTTCAACATAAATAAAAAAGTAAAAAGTATGTTAACATTTTGAATCAGTGTAAGTTTTAAAATAAATGTTACACTCCTATGGCCAACTTTCCGTACCAAATACAAAATTCTAATCATATTTCAAGCAATTCAAAACCATCATTGCAAACAGTTTGCATCTGAAGCATCTCAGCTAAAGGAAATAATCCATTATTTATTGGCGATAAGATATCGGCCAAATCTTCTTATCGGACCGATAACGATAACGTTAAAAATGAACATATATCGGCCGATACCGATATGGTGGCCGATATATCGTGCATCCCTAGATTTAACAGTTAGTTTCATAACTTTACCATCATCGTGTTGAGTTTTGGGGTGGGGGGTCACTGTGGTTCTCATAAGGGCAGTTTGGCCATTAGATGGTGGTGGAGTGGATTGCCGTCACATTGATAGAGGGAGTAGAAAAGGGCAAAAGGGGCATTTATGGGGGCAGATATGGAAGTAAAAGGAGTTAGGGTGCTAAGAGAGGGTCGTACGTGTGTGTGTGTGCTTGAATGGGGACCTTCCCGCGCTGAATCAAACCCATCTGCATCCAGCATTGAGACTGATGAGCCCAATTTGGCAGCCCGCACTTCTACACTGAGATTGATGGAGGAAGAGCGAGCGCGAGCGAACGGAGAGAAAGAGCAAGGGCGTGAAACGGCAGAGAGATGAGGAGAAATGAAAGACAGAGGTGAGCGACAGAGTCCAAAAGAGAGAGAGAGAGAGAGACGAAACGCTCGGCCACCCCCTCCCCACCTTAGCCGTCGGCGACCCTGTTCCTGTGGGGTGAATAAAAGCTAATAGGCTAACGCTAGCGGCCCTGACTGCTGATGCTGATGGATGTGGCGTGTCAGCCGCGTGCGAGCGATGGCTCTTTGATAAGACTTATCATCCACCTCACTCCATAAATATTTTATCAAGCGTAATGGAAATTGTCAAATCAATCTAATTGTGTAATACATTACTGGGACATCAAAATTAAACAAAGCACATATGCTATCATTTGGCTTTATGATCGGGCAGCCGGGTAGACGCCCCGCAGGGGCCCCCGTGAGGCCCCGGGGCTGGCAGCACCGATGCTGGAAATATGTCTCCCCGGCGATGGCCGTCACCCTTGCGACGCGCACTCCATCACAGGATCAATTTCTCAAATGTGGACAACTGTGCCGTGTAATCAGGATATGGCCGGATGGCGTCGGGCCACAGTGTGTGTGTGTGTGTGTGTCTGTCCTATACCTGCCTGTGCTTTTCTCACCTTACCAAAATGATTAAAGAATAACTACTGGGATTTTTGTCTTTGTCACGTCATGACAGTGCTTAATGGTTTGTGTATGTGTGTGTCTAAGACTGTATCGCTGTGATTCATCAAAGCACAGGCCGGCTGAACAGATACACAGGTGAGACGGGACACAACACAACAAACTGAAAACAGATCAAATGGTAAGCGTGGGTGGCAGCTGACAGACACGCACAGATAGGGTGAGATACATACAACTCAAACGCTTACGCCGTGTGACAGTCAGTGAGTAGTCAAACTCTGCTGGATTAAATCAAGGAATTCTTTTTTCTCTGTCCATTTAAATTTGTAACGCCCCCTGATTGATTTAAATGCGTTATCTCTTCTTATCATTGTGAGCGTTTCGTTTTTAAGCTTTTCTGTCTGTGTGTTTGTGTATTTCTGTGGGTTGTTAGTGTGTGTTTTCTGTGAGTTGTGGCAGGTCTGAATAAGCAGTCGACTGGGATTGTGACTCATTAAATCAAATGAAACAGTCCAGCCCTCATAAAAACTCATCTGGCGGAGAGAGAGAGAAAGAGAGAGAGAGGGAGAGCAAGCATATGTTGGCTGTCTGTGGTTTGGGACTCTTAATGATATAAAGTGCTCTAGTTGATATGCGTGCAGTCGTGCTGCTCCGTCAATGCTATTGATTGTGGTTTAAGAATCCGCCACATTAACCCTAGTGTGTGTGTGTGTGTGTGTGTGTGTGTGTGTGTGTGTGTGTTTGTGTGTGTGTGTGTGTGTGTGTGTGTGCATGGATACATTCCCCCCAAAAAAAATTTAACCAGTGTTTTTGTTATATTTCTCAATACAATTATCTAAACATATGTAACAATATAAATTGAATTACAATTTATTTATTGTATTTAGTTTTTTTTTTTCTTTCAGAATATCATGATTTAAGTTGCTTTTTGTTTTTATTGTTCCCCGTTTGGGACTTTTTTTAATTGTTTTAAACAACATTTTAAACAAAATTTTGTAAGACACTGAGAAACAAAAGTGCTTAACATGAGAAATGCTATTAAACAAACTTAATTCAAGATTTAGTCTGTGAAAATGTTATATAAGTACATCTTGTTTTGCTGATGTTTATATAGTTTTTACTGGAAAGCAAGGCACAAAAACGTATTAAGAAACATTTTTTTTGCATTTATTCATTTAGCTAACGCTTTTATCCAAAATGAAAAATACAACAAGTGATTAATTTTTAAGTTTTTTTACAGGTTCTACATCTTGCCAACCATAATATACTAAGACTGAACAAACCTTTTCTCTAAACATATCCAACATCCTTCAAATAACAAAATTATCAATTATTTTAAATAATTTTTTAAGTCAACAGTGTGCAGTTTTAAAGTTTACGTGTGTTTTTTGTGTTTTAATAGTTACGTCTGGTTGAAAAAATGTGTCTGTGTGACACACACACACGTTTTGTTTTCATGTTTTACGGGGACTCTTAATAGGCGTAATGTTTTTATACTGTACAAACTGTATATTCTGTACCCTACCCCTAAACCTACCCATCACAGAAAACCTTCTGCATTTTTTTACATTTCCAACAACAACAAAAAACTCATCCTGTATGATTTATAAGCTGTTTTCCTCATGAGGACCAAAAAAAAAATAGACAAGGATTTCAGATACTGCCATTTTCGTGGGGACATTTTGTCCCCATAATGTAGGGTATACCTGAACCACACACACACACACACACACACACACACCTCCCCCTCACTCTCACTGCGACTCTATCAGCCTCTCACACAAACATACATCTTTATCCAAGCGCTTGTTGTCAGACAACATTAGATAATTAATAGGTCATTTGTCAGGCTTGTGAGAAACATGTTAAAGTCCCTCTGAGCTCCCAGGACACAAGCAGCTGTCTGCCGCACTTACACACACACACACACACACACACACACACACACACACACACACACACACACGTGCACATGATCTTTTAATTAATTAGCATTAGCAGTGATTAATAATGAGCCTCTCATGGCTGGTGATGTTTGCATATGTGTGTGTGTGAGAGTTTATCTGTGTGTTTAGGCAGTCACAGTGTGGCTTGTTGTACAGTGTTAATTGGTCGGCTCAGCATTGTGTATTAATGAAGTGTTGTTCCATCATGCACACTGAGCTGAGAGTCAATGACGATCCGAAACAATGCACTCATTAATTAAGATGCTCTTAGCGAGTCGCACAGGTCACGGTGTGAGAATGGGTATGTTCGTAATGGAATACTGACGCACTGCTTACAGCATACACTGCAACTGCACACACCGGTTAAGCATGGGGAATAGTTTGCCATATGCAAATGTTTCAAAATGTAGTGTTTTATATTATGGTTTAAAAAAATGCATTCAGATAAAAAAAAAATAGCATTTGTAATCTTTTTTTGTAAAAATGTTGAAATATTTGATCAAATATTAAATCGAAGGAGGTAAATCTTCAAGTAATTGAGTCACGGCCGTCCCATTTAAGCATGGGGCGGGGCCCAGCGCGAGTTAGAGGAAGTGGGGGGGGGGGTTCATACTGTATATTGCATGCTAATTGTTTGATAATATGCAATATGCAACAATTAATATTTCAAATATCACTTTTCCTCACCAGCTCTAAGGACGGCCCTAGCTAATGGATTTGAAAGTAGTTGCAATCAGTTCACACTGAAAATGCAAATTCAAGTCTTTTGCATTGCATTGTGGGATAGAGTATAATAGAGTGTGTTCTGGTTGTTTACTCCACATTTAGGCAAATGTAGAAGATAAATTGTGTATTCTGTGTCTAAAGACGATTTGCATACTGTAGAAATACACTGTAAAAAAAAAACTTGAAATTTTGCAATCAACTTCTCTGTATAAGTAATTTCAACTTAAATTATATTAAACTGACTTAAAAAGTGAGTTGAACTTGTGAGTGAAGTGAGTTGTTTAACTTAAATTTGCTTAACTTATTTTGACGAGTTAATGAAGAAACATATGATTTACTGATCATGTCATTTATTTACAATGTAGTAAGAATAATATGTTTGTGTGCTGTTGTGAACAAACCATTTTTTAATATGCAGTATGCAACAATAAATATTTCAAATAGTAACCAGCTGCACATGACTCGACTACTTTGTTTAATTCAGAGAGTGGTGTCTAGTTATCATAAACAAATTTTGTGTAAAAATCATATAAATCTTGTTACGTTTTTGCAGTCTGGCTGATGTGCATTGCATCATGGGATACCGTACCCAAGGCTCGGCTTGAACGCTACGCATTTTGTCAAATGCATTACGTCATCCGTATTCCACGCATAAGGAATATTCACACACTGTACGTAGCATTTCAAAGTGTTCTGTTTTTTTCTTGTGTGCGAGAAAACCTGTGTGTGATTAAATGCTGTTGAGGGATTGTGTGAACGGTTGTTGAGTTAATACTGTTCCAGGGAATGTTTGTCTGAATCTTAAGGATTCTCACCCTGATCCAATGACGCTCTCATTCAATTGAGTGTCCGGGTTAATTATCTATTGTGCCGACTGCTCCTCTTTCCCTCTGGGCAGTAGACTTACATCTGCTCTACACACACATACACAAACACACACTCTTTTTAAACATCCAATCAGCCAGGCCATTGAGGAGACAAATGTACTCATTTAGTCCTGCCGGTCTCCAGTGGCCAGTGAGAGAGCCGAGTCTTAATTCCGTACACAAAGGCTGGTAACAGAGTCTGGAGTTTGTTCATATGGGGCAGAAGGGAGACTTGAGCTGGAATGTCTCGTGTGTGTCTTGTTTGTGGGCATGCTAGTCACACACCCAAGTCTGTCTGCGAGGGCTTTTCAGTGTCTGATGGCATGTGTTAGGGTTAGAATTACGGTTAAGGGCTGTTCACACTAAGTTGGATGCAAGTAAATACATTACTAACTTTAATTTAGTTCATTTGAATGCTAATATCGCAGGTGTGCCAGCTGTTATATAGGCTACCTCCTCAGTGGTGTCTGAGTCTGAGTTTTATGTTTGAATGGATTCATAAATGTCTGTTTGAATTATATTTGGAAATGTGGTGGCAATAGTTCTTGGAATTGTTTGTGCATTGGATTGTAATCATAAGTTAATTGTGAGTATCACAAGTCCATTAACTTATTTTAAGAACATTTTTAGAATAATAAAAAAAAATCTAATTTTACATCAACAAGCATTCATTTGAAAATATTGAATACAAAATATCTGTATATAAATGTGAATTTGATAGGTAATATTACATTTTACATTTTAAATAATGTCGTTTAAAAGTGATTAAATTTAATAAACAATTGTATTTGGAGCTAAACTATATGAATTTGATATGTAACAATATTAAATATTATTTTAATTTAGATAATTTAATAATTTGAATAATTATTAAATTATTCAAATGATTTCATTAAAAATGTAATACATTTTAAATATATATATATATATATATATATATATATATATATATACATTTTTAAAGTAGATTTGTATTTTTATATATATATATATATTAAATACAAAATCTTTATTACTGTAAGGAATACATTTTATAAATAGAAAACAGATGCTTGAATATTTTCTGTGTATTTAATGTGTCTGTTTTTTGTTTTGTTTCTTGAGATGTCGACAAAAAGAGATTAGGTCTGGTGTTGAACAAAACGAAGCTGATATTGATACACCATAGAAAATTAATTTTAGCCGTAGTCTTGGCTGGATAATCTTCAGCTGGGAAACGGGCCCAGTGCGCTCGTAACCGCCGTCGTATTGTTTTGTTGCTTATCAGGCCGGGTTTCTCTCCTCTCAGCCCTCTGGCTGTCTCTCAGTGAAGTGATAAATCCTGGAGCTGGTAAAAACGGCTCCTCTTGTTGTCAGTAGTGGAGCGGAGGGAATGTGGAGGATACTCCGTCCGTCCCGCCGCAGGACAGGAGGAAGAGGAATGGGAATGTCTCCTCTCTTCAGGTGAACGGTGGCAGGTGGGAAACGTTTATTTGGTTGTGCTCCAGTTGCCAAAAGTAGGAAATGTTGCTTTGTGGCGTTTCAAACCAAAGGAGGGAGTTGTCAAAAACGTTAAGCGTGAAGAAGGAGGTGTGCGAGAGAGTAAACAAAAGAGAAAGAGTCAAGGAAAAGGTTTGAGCCTTTTTTCCCCGATCTTTTCTGTCTTAATCTGCCCTCTCAATCATGGCGTTTAAAGACTGTGATCTCAGCGCGGCCCTCAGGAACGCCTTGTTTCTATATTTACCGACTACAGCGCTGCAGGGTGAGCGCGTGCATGTGTGCGCGATTCGCCGCGCGCTCTCTCGCTTTCGTCCTATAGGTGCGTGTGTCCCGGCGTCCGCGGGCGTTGACTGGGTCACCTCTCCATTAGGGCGTGTTGTCATGGTGATTAATGGCTGGTTCTATCATCTCTAATGCTGGTGGTAATGACGCGGGGTCCCGTGCCGCCCACAGTAATCGCGTGATGTATGAGCACAGCAGAACCCCGGAGCAGAGGTGAACACTACACACACTCGCACACATTCACACACACTCACACACAGCCACTGATGTTTACTCACAAAATTATAAGTAATGAACTGACTTGCGTGTCATAAGCGATACATTATACTTCATAATACACTTGGAATTAGTATTCCATTTAGAATTTAGATATGATTATTGATATATATTTTTTTTAATTACAAATGATATTATCAGCGTAATAATTTTAATAAAAATTTGAATTAAAATATTAACATGTATTTTATATATATTTTTTTTTAGTATAATGACAGCAGCACTAAAGCTATGGACTCCTATAAACCCTGATGGTCATGTTCTCCAGAGTGATTTGACAATGATCCAAAGAGCGTCTTGAGCTTCAGTGGATGCAAATATATCTAATATTTTGTAGGAAAGAGATCACAAGTTTAGTGTCACCAATGTTGCTTTATTTGCGCTAAACCTTAGCATAAAAAAAGATTGATAGCACTTCAGTTTAGGGTCCAATTCTCACTATTAATTAGTTGCTTATTTCATATTACTAGGATATTGGCTGTTTATTAGTACTTATAAAGCACGTATTAATGCCTTATTCTGCATCCTGCATTCCTTATCCTTCCATATTCTAAATCTCTTAATCCTTATACCTAAATTTAACAACTACCTTACTATTTATAAGCAGTAATTAGGAGTTTATTAGTAGTTAATAGATAGTTAATAGTGAGAATTGGACCCTAAACTAAAGTGTGACCAAAATAGTAATAAAAATAATAAATATTTAATAATAAAATACGTTATTTTTAATACATTTATTTATAATATTACTTATTTTTAATTTGATTTATAACTTTTTTCAAATTTCCTAAATTCTACAAATGTAAGTAAAATTAATTAAAAAATGATTAATTTTTAATAGTTATAATTTTACTTGAATTATAAGATATTATTAGAGTTATAGATAATATTAGATCGTATTAGAATTATATGCTTTTTTCTTTTTTTTTTTCAAATTTCCTAAATTCCCCCAAAATCCAGGTTTAAGTAGAGCATGGTGCCTGCAACGCCAATGTTGTGGGTTTGATTCCTTAGAAATGCAACTGATAAAATGTATATCTTGAGTGCGATGTCAGATGTGTTTTCACCTCACATGCACCTGTGTGTGTGTTTTGTTGGTAAATACATCTGGTTTAATATCACACTATATGAAGTCTGTTGCTCGATATCGTCCCTGCAGCTCACACAGCTGGTGTATGAATTAAACACGCGACACTAATGAAAAGTTTAAGAGGATTGATTTGTCAGTGTGTTACGCTGATGTTTATGTATGTAAACTACATCCTTCAACCAGTGGTTGCCATGCCATCAATCTCGTGTCCCTTCTATCTGTTTCTATCGCTCCATCCATCTTGTTTTTTCTAAAACGTGTCATAGTAGGGAAAAATAAGCATTAACAATGAAAGTCTTTATACACACACATGCTAGTTCACCAATGCTTTAAATGCCACTTTAAGGGTGGAACAGGAAGTGATGAGTTATGTTCTGTATTAAATGACAGGAAATGCTCCTATTCTTTCGCATTTGCAGATTGTGATTGTTGGGTGCAAGTGACATCATCGCCGAGACATTTATAGGTCGTGTCACTGTTCTTTCTGTTCTAGAATGTCCCATTCTAATCAGGGATGTTCTATAGGTGACTTTTCCCAGAACAATAATATCCATTTATCTCACTGACATCATAATTGCCAGTGTGTGTCCATACTGATGTTATCTGCTCAACTGAAGGTGTGGTGCTTTTGTTTAGAAGGATCCACAGATCAAGATTACAGGAAATCCTGGGTTTCTCACAGGCTTTACACAAGATTCTGATTTACCCATGCGCACCGTTCGTGGCTGATAAATGTTCTTATCCTAATCGAATCAATTAATTCCGAGCAAATAAAACAAGAGGGAAGTTCTGCAAAAACCTCACCTCTAACTCATGCCAAACCATATTCTTTATCTGCAATCTAATACGCAAACCACGGCCGTTTTTAAGAAGCAGACCTCGTTCTGCACTTCACGTCGGTGTATTTTTCTTGAGGGACGTTTACCTTTCAGAAATATATATGTTTATAGACCAAAAGAAATCCCCCGTACTGCTTTTGAGTGTCCTGCACCGTAGTGTTTTTCCCCTCGTTTCTTTAACAGGCAGGATGAAGCCGATCAGTTGGAGCCGCAGGAAGGGAGGGATGGCAGAGGAGGGATTGAGTTACCTTTAAAAGCTCAGGGTTTGAAGACTGCGGCCAACAAGCTTTCACTCTCTCTGTGGGCAGGGGCAATTTTAAATGGCACGGCTCGGATGATCATTATGGCCTCTCGTGCTTCGCGGATCCACAGGCCTTAACCAGGTCCTCAGCTGTCATTTTAAAGCACGCAGATGCGTTCCCCTCTGTGCGTGTTTGCAACGCCACAAAGTCAAATATTGTAAATGGCACAGGACGACATCTGGAAAGACTTAGCGCTCTCAGATCACCTGTGATTCAGAGTCAGGAGTAATATCTGAATAGAGCTGGAGATACCTATGTTTGTATCATTGTGAAGAAATATATGATTTTAGACAGTGTCTAGACCACTCTTGTCTATTTGTTATTTTAATACCTTGATGCTATTATTACCATGACAACTTGCGTGAAAAGTTACCCAAGCATCTTACTTTAGCATTCACTTCTTGTCTTTGCCATAAATCATAGGAACAGAAGGAAAGATTAACTGTTAATTATTATTGCAAAACTTTAATCTGTCAGATTTCTTCCTTCTATAAACCACACTGAAAAAAATCCATCCTAATCTGCCATCTCCCATACTGAAATATGACTATTAAAGTCAACATGATTTTCAAAATTGATCCATTTACTCTCAAAATGCTCGTTCCCGGACTTATTATGCATAAATTATTGGTGTAGGTTATCCAGAAGAAACATGTTTGTCTTTATAATCTTTTTTTCGAAATAAACTACCCTTCAAAAGTTTGAGGTAAGATCTTTTTTTTAACAATTAATTCTTTTATTCAGGGAGGATGCATTAAATTGATCAAAAGTGACAGTTAAGACTTTTGTAATGTTACTAAAGATTCTTATTTCAATGAACTTTCTATTCATTAAAGAATCCTGAAAAAATTCCACAAAAATGTTGAGCAGCACAACCGTTTTCAATCATTTCTGAAGGATCATGTGACGCTGAAGCCTGGAGCAATGATGCTGAATACTCAGCTTTGACATCACAGGAATAAATTACATTTTACAAAATATATTGTTACCGACCCTAAACCTTTAGTGTATAATAACTCCTCCTTAATCAACATTTCCTTCATGTTTAATATGCATGAGGAGTGTGATGTTGTTCCAATGAGCTTTTGTTGTAGGCTTGATAACATGAGAAAGTTTGTTACACTTTTGTAGGGGTACATTGTTATGGAGAATTTGTAACGTGAGTGTTTATTGTATATTTATCAATCATAATTTGTTGGATAATCTGGAGAAAGATGAGTAGGACCGGAGCATGTCGTCTTTAATATTTTTAACTCTAGCCTTTATTTATTATCTTTTAATTCCTTCAATCACATTATTAGTGTAAATTATAACTCCGCCTTAGTGCAAAGAAGCGTCGGAGATGCTCGTTAATGTGGCGTGGTGAGCAGAATGGCCGTGACTCTGAAGGCAGCGTGTAGCGTAGAGCCCCACTGAGTGAGAGGAATGTGAGGAGACAGGAAGATGTGCAGGAGCCCCGGCCCAGCCCTCATTAGCACTCACCACTACCTGTCACAACACGTTAGCCACAGCGTGCTAGCCACAGTATGTTAGCCCCTCCGTGACTTACGCACAGCAGGTTAGCTCCAAGCGTGTTAGCAACGGCACATTAGGTAGAGCATGTTAGCTCCGTGTGTTAGCTTTTAGCTGCTGCCTCTCAGGTCCCAGTGCGTTACTGATACCGCCGCTTGAACAATGCTAGCAAACTCTTATTTAAACGCATTTTCCAAAAAGGTTTTGTCTCAAGAATTTTAAGTAATAAGAGGTTTTGTCAGAGCTCAAACCTTCATCTCCATGTTAACAGTACTTGTGCTACCACTGCACCAGGGCTTCAATACGAGAAACCTGTTTTTGAAGCTAAAGAATTTATTATTTTCAAACAAGTTTCCCAACACTGCTCGTCTCCTATTGGATGGACTATAAAGATAGTCCCGCCCCAATACTCACGCCATTGTGTGTTGGGCTGGTGAGGATATTTAAATGTGCTTTCACACTAGCACCTTTGGTGCACACCTGGGTTAGATTGACATCAGAGTTTAGTTTGTTTGGATGATGTGAACGCTGTTTGCCGTACTCTGGTGAGCACATGCGGAGTCCTCATAAAAAGGGTGGTCTGGAGTTCGGTTCATGTGAACTCCGGTACGGTTCACTGCTGATATGAAGGCAGTCGTACTAAATTGCGCAAGTGAACCGCTATTGATGACCAGACCAGGCAATCGAAACCAAGTATGAAAGCTCCCTAAAGAGACAGAGCCACATTGTTTACACTTTTCGGGGAAGCTATGAAATGGCTTAAAGTTGTATTGTATTGTATTGTATTGCTATAAAAGAAAGAAGGTGTGCGTCCAATCGTTAGCTGTTTTTCCACCATCGGGCCAAACCGTTCTCATTGCTTAACCGTTCCAATTTTCCAGCATTAACCATGTCACAAGGAAGGAGTGATAATGAAGTGGCTCAGAGATTATTACATTGAAATTTTGGATCCGTGGCTGAGGCAAGTCGTCGGATTTCAATGCCATAGAGAACCTGTTGTCAATCCTTAAAATGCGAGTGGGAAAACAGAAGTCCACGAATTGTGATCAACTCTGAGCACTAATAAGTGAAGAACGGATCGCCATCAGTCAGGGTTTGGTTATGTGAAGCTGATATCCAGCATACCAGAGTGAACTGCAGAGGTTTTGAAGAAGAAAGGTCAACACTGTAAATATCGACTCTTTGCATATATTGAATACACATTCAATGTTTTGCCAATAAAAGCCTTTAAAACTTATGAAATGGTTATCATTGTTTTTTTTACTGAAGTAGCAAACTTTGTGAAATGCTAAATTTATGTCACTGCCAATACTTTTGGCCATGGCTATTAACAGGTGAATCTATTTGAATTATGGTGAAATGCTGTAAACTTCTGTCCATAAAAGTGTTGGAAATTATGTGAATGTAATTAAAGTGAACATAGTGCACATTGCATTCCCAAAATGCATGTTAAACTCACAGTGCTTGCAGAGATGAAGTTTTTACTGTACATGTAAATGATCACAGTGTCGCTCTTTCCTCTAAAACATGCAGCGCAACTGTTTATATTCTTCTGCCTTTGTTATATTGCTATTTCATTTTTTTTTCTATTCATTGTGCAGCCCCCTTTATTAATGTTAATGTTACATTTTAGTAATTATTAGCTTTTCATCAACTCACAAACCCCCTGCTTTTTCTTCACCAACCGCTTTGGGAAACCCTGGTATACAGTATAATATACTTGAGACCCAGAAAGGATAGTATTTAAGGACAGACAATATGAGGACTTCCCTCATCAGCCACGCGCTGGTTTTCCTCTCCGAGTTGAGCGAGAGGTCACAGGTCACCAGACAACATCCTCCCAGTATTCAGCTCATAATTAACCTAAACATCTACAGCATCCGCTGTTTTCACACTGAATCCTCTTCACTGGGGTCGAAGGAAAAAATGGGAAAAAGGAAGCATAAAAGTGTTTGGGGCTGCACAGTGAGTCCAAGGATCGGTCAGCTCTTCCCACTGGAGATCCCCCCCCCCCCTCCCTTGTATCCAAACAATCTAAAGCAGGCCTCAGGAGGAGGATGACAGGGCATAACCGGTGAGGCAGTGAAGATGATTATCACCCCAGACACCTTATCCAGTCTGGATTAACTGTTATCGCAGACTCAAACCACTTTCCCCGTCCCTGTGTTTGTTTAACAGCTCTAGTGGTCAAATATTTTTTTATGGTGCTATGTATATTTACTCGTATCTGCAGAGGTCGCATACATGGGCTGGTTGTGGTCTGAAAATATGGGTTTTCAAAAACAAATAATAAGTACTTAACTTTTGAATAGTGCAGCAGGTGTACTGGTAGTGTCTGAAAACGCATTATATATATATATATAATTTTTTTTTTTTGTATAGCGCTTTTCACAATACATGTTGTTTCAAAGCAGCTTTACAGAAAGTGCATTTCAGAAATGTACACAGAAAAATACAGTTAGTTAATCAAGTATTAATTTAGGGCATAACATATCAACGGCGTCGAGTCGTCTCTTCATATTGCTGTTGGCGTTTTATGATTAGTCTTAGTTTTGTATCTTTTGCTAAGTTAATAGACTGCAACTATTTCAGTGGCCTTCGATCTGTTTTTTCGTTTACGTCCAGGCTACCAGTTACAATTTTTCGAAATCGCTATAATGAAAGAAATGGGAAAAATACATCCAGATACTACTGATTCTGGAACTGATACTATATTTTGTGGAACTGATGTTGTTTTCCTGTTTATTACTGTTAAGCTGCTTTAAAGCAATCTATATATAGAAAATTTAATTACTGTATAGTATATAGCGCATATAAATAAACTGGATTTACAACCCCTTTGCAGTTACTGCTCTTTTAGTCACAATATTCTACTCTCTTTATTTTGTGCAACGCCTGTTTGTTGTTAGGATGTGCCTTTACGCAAAAAGGAAATACTTGCATGAACTTCAGACATTTTCAGATAAGTATATAACTGTAAAATGTAAATGGGAAAAACATGTACATGCATCTGTTAAAGCACAAGCCACACTACACAATATGCTTATAAGATTGTGGAGTGCTTAATGCAAAACGTTGTTGTGTTTTTAACAACTTGAGTTGTACACTATTCCCACAGCTGCACAATCTGTGACCTCCACTACTTTTTTTCCTATATGCATTTGTTCACAGTATAGAAAAGCGTAAGCCTATCTCACATCTATAAATTGACATCACTCAGATTTGACTAATCGATAATGGAATGTTGTCTAATATTTTCATTTTCAATTATTATCAAATGTTTTGTTTAATTGTTAAAAACATAAGAAAATGTATGTAATTTAAACTTGACAGTTGAACGCTATTGTCTGCTGTTGAAATGTAAGAATACATTCATTTTGAATGATAAATTTATAAGCATAAGATCTCAAAGTTGAAGTTGTAATACAGTTTGTTTGCCACTAGAGGCACCAAACAGAATTGCTAAAATAAATGGTTTCTCCGTTTTCCATTGGTTTAGTCAGTACTTTATAGGCCGCTTAAACTAACATTGTTTTTGGTGCCACTAGAGGCGCAGAAATTGTACATTTGAATAACTGCTGAAGTCTCATGAAGTGAAATATTTCTGTCTATTCTCGTTTAGGAGATGGAGAGGACTTTTCTCTTTTCGCCTCTGATGACCTGGAAGAACTTGGAGTATCTGATGCAGATCCACTCCCATTGGCCACTGCTAGTGACCTTCCTTCCCCTGGCCTATCAGGTGATGCGGCCTCCCCAGTCGCCCCCTCCCCCTTCCACCCGTCGTTCCACACTTCAATGTACCTGGCCGGGGATGGGGTCGAATCGGTGCCCCCAGACTTTGAGGTCCGCGAGTCGGCCGTCACCAGAGGAAACCTGGGTGTCTGGAGCCGGAGGAGACTGGAGGTGGGAGAACGTCTTGGACCCTACGAGGGAACTTCAAGACACAGCCCAGAAAATGCTACCCAGGCATGGGAGGTAGGATCAAACAATGAATTCGAGATGTGTTCCTCTACAGTTGTCTGATTACAGCCTTTTTCAGATAAGAAAATCCTCACACGGTTGGAGTCGAAGCGTGGAGATAACATGGGCTCATGGGTTGCTGTTATGACTTAGGGTTTTACTGTCATCAGTAGCGAGGCAGTGTGATTAACCCTGGCCCGCATGTTTTATGGTGAAGCACCTCTACTCAGCTCTGTGATCTTACACTAACCCCAGTCAGCATTGCCGTAATCCCATTAGTCACAATTACTAGACAGGCTATTGGTCAATGTTATGCCAATTACATAATATAAATGTCCTTGAAAGTCTTTTTAATGCCACTTAAGTCTGAGAATATGTACAGAAGATTTCACATGCTTATTCGTCACAGCAAACCAGGCTTGTGTGCCATTCCGGAGTGATTTGAGAAATTGCGGCTCAGTTCCAGAAATTGGATTGAGGAAGAAAACAGAATTGCAAGTTGAATTTGAATGCAAATTGAATTTGTAAAACGTTCTCATTTTTATCTAGAGTAAAGTTTTAGTCGGACAATTGTCTGAATGTATTGCTTTGGTATTGTTTAGTGCTCTGACCTCACTGATAGATTAGAGTGGTCAATTCTCCCTCGGTGATGTCATCACAGTGGGAGGAGTTAGACTTTCCAAACTCATTTAAAGCCCGAGGCTCATAAATCCTACTTTTTAGCCAGGTTAAAGACCGCCCCTCCTCGTGACTGCCCTGTCTGTCAGATATCAGTCAGTCTACTCTCCCAGTCGAAACCAGGTCACAGGACAAGGCCAGAGGTCGAGTGTGGTCTTAGTCAGGGTCATTTTAGGCTAATTTCGCCTGGCTGGAGAGGTCGCAGGAGGAGTATCAGGCTAATTGAACATTTAAATAGACTCGTCCTGCTCTGATAAAGAAACTAACCCTCATTCTTGAAAAACGACCATTCAGTGTTAAAGCAGAGGTTCATGATATTGATATTATCTGGCTGTAAACACACCTTGCGGAGTTTGTAAGCAGTAGTTTGAGCACTGCTTAAGCAGAGCTGCTTGTACACACTTTAGTGCCCTTTGAATTATATGTGTTCAGCTTTTATGATATGTTTATTTATGATTAATTCTGGTCTGCTCTGGTCGGATTTTGGTCCTGTTTGTATGGCGATGATTTAAACGTTAATAATCAGTTCCAGGCTGTTTTTTTAGAGGCGTTTTTGTCAGGACATGGTATTATGGTTTAAGTTTGGTTGGCATATGTAATTATGGTTAACTTTGACTAAACGCTGTTGAAAGGTTCGAATTTGTTCTTGCGACTGTTCTTGTTGGAAAACAAAAATGGTTAAACTTGCATTTTAATCTTCTGACTTTTTTCTCTTTGTAAGTTGTTTTTTCCCTCCTCAGCATGGCAGAAATCTTACATGTGCAAACATTAGGTTTTAATATGATTGAAAAGGCAGCTGTCTCCCAACGGTAGATTTACAGTCTCTTGAGCAAGCACTCTCTCTCTCTCTCTCTCTTTCCCGCTGTCTTTCTTTCTTTCTTGTTCATTCTCTATGGAAGGAAACGAAGGAGGAAAAAAAAGGGTTTCATGAATTTTAATCTATCTGTAATTTATTGCATGCTTGAATAATATGTATTTAAGAAACTGAGAAGCCACATAGAGAGAGAGAGAGAGAGAGAGAGAGAGAGAGAGAGAGAGAGAGATGGGGGACGGATGACAGCGTGGCGCGGCAGTGCTGTATCACTATGTTTAATTAGCTGGCTGACAGCGGCCCATAACTCTCTCCATTAAGTAAATAAGTTGTAAAGAATTTATGATGAAGTGGCACATTATTCAGAGGGGATATTCAATGATGACATGGACACATTAAATATGGTAAATGGCATTAAGCGTATCTCCCTGCCTTTCCCTCTCATTCTCCTCTGCACCCCCCCTCCCTCCATCCCACCGAGTGAGAAGCCGTCAATATGCCAATATGCAAGAGACTGTAAAAAATAAAATTGATTTGGTAAATGCGAGTTAAGATAGATCTGTTTGCTTTCATCATCAGTTTTGCTGTGTGGAAGAGTGATGTCACCGGCGGGGGTACGATAAAGACCGAACCCATCTGGAGGCTTTGATGAAGTGCGTGTGTGTGTGTGTGTGTGTGTGTGTGTGTGTGTGTGTGTGTGTGTGAGGGAATGGACGCTCAAAGCACAAGTGCTGTAATGTTTGTACACATCTGTAAGAGCCTGATTGTGTGTCTTTGTCAGCCTGAAAATGTTGACAGGTGTTTGATTGTTAGTTTGTGTGGTTGTGTGAAGGTCTTTGTAATTGTGTAGAAGTGTTTGATTGTTGGTTAGTGTTAGTAGAGTTGAACGAAAAATTGGAAGGTGCAGGTGTTTATGTGATTGTGTACGTTTTACTTTTGTGATCAAGTGCCTTTTTTTGTGTGATTGTTTGCATGTATTTGTTTAGGTGGATTTTGTTTGATTGTGCAGAGGTGCTTGCTGGTGTGATTGCGTGCATATGTTTGTGTGATTGTTTTGTGTCTAAATGCAGCTGAAAATATGTGCGCGCATGTGAGTTTTTGTATGTAAATATGTGTCTAGGACAACTTTTTATGTTTGCACAGCTGTGTGTGACATTGCGGATGATATGTGTGCATTGAAGTGATTTTTTTTGTGCAAATTGTACATATGGATCGTTTGTGTAGTTAGTGTATGTGCGTGTGTTTGTATTAGAAGGTCCATAACTGACTATGAGGGAGGTTTGTCACTGAAGAGGTCAGAAGCTCTCTGAACCACCATCATAAATTCAAACCTTTACTCCTTGTGTTATGTGTGTGTGTGAGTAATGAAAGCTGTTGAGTTATGAGTTGAGATGACTTCAGTAAATAAAAAACCACCTGCCTCACAAACAAACACACACAATGCACAAAAAGCCATTTTGCGTTGAGGTTTTGCAGCACTCTGGTTGTTTAGGACAGGTCACTGTATGTTGACCCTGCAAAGGTGTGTGTGACCTTATGTTGTGTTTATGTGAATGAAAATAAGTGTGTGTGTCTGTCTGTGTGTGTGTGTGTGTGTGTGTGTGTGTGTGTGTGTGTGTGTGTGTGTGTGTGTGTGTGTGTGTGTGTGTGTGTGTGTGTGTGTGTGTGTGTGTGTGTGTGTGTGTGTGTGTGTGTGTGTGTGTGTGTGTGTGTGTGTGTGGCAGTGAGGGGGGTGTCCAGGAGCTTTTGTGCACCTTTTGAGTGCAAGGACATAGATGGAGGGGACGTAGGAGATTAGCCCCGTGTGTGTGTGTGTGTGTGTGTGTGTGTGTGTGTGTGTACGTGGCTGGAGATTAAGAGTGTGTGTGAATAGGGGTGAGGGATTAGGCCTCCTCAGCATGCCTGTCCCCACACTCCTCCGTCTTTTCATCCCGCTATCCTGCTCTCCAACTTCTCTCTCTTTCTGTCTGTCTCTTTTGTGCTGGAACCTTCTCTTTCTCTCTCTCTGTCCCTTCTGTCTGTCACTCTCCCGCTCCCGTCCGCTCGATCTGTCAGTCTTTCTCAGAAATATTTATCCGCTCCTTGTCTTCCCTTATTCTTCCCCTCCGATATATATTCCTCCTCTCTTTTTCAGGGCCCGAAAGGAAGTTTAATCCCTGTCTCAGGGAAACTGACCTCACACACACAAGCCATTCAGATAGACTTCTAAAACTCATCTCATGTGTTTTTATGAAGCATTATGTTTTAAAGTATTCACTGAGAACGCTTCCACCGTTTCACCCGCTCATTCTCAGGAGGAAAGAGAGAAGGTGTGAGAGAGAGAAAGAGGCTTCCTGTATTGGGACTCGACCGGCCTACAGTACACAATACTGGCACAGTTTCACTGCCACTTTATTTAAAGACAACATGAAATCAACATAGACTTTATTTACTTACTGTGCACAAAACAGAAGTACACATTAATCTAAATAAAAAAAGGAAATGTTAGCTTCTGTAATCTTTCAACAAAGTGTAATAATTTTTTCCAGGCCACGTAAATGGGGAATAGGAATATTAACCAATAATTTCTTGACTCCCTGACATTCAGTCAAATTAAAGGTGCAGTAAGCGATTTCTGAGAAACGGGCCGAGAGCCAAAACACACTTGTAGCCAATCAGCAGTAGGGGGCGTAAACACTCATTAGGTGGGAGGTGTGTGTTGCATAGCATATTCATGAATTTAGGGGTGGAGATATCAAGATAGGGGTGTGATCCTTTTAGGAATCCTGTTTGTTTTTGGTCATTTCAAATATCAACAGCATTTTTCAAAAATCGCTTAAAGGGATAGTTCACCCAAAAATGAAAATTAGCCCATGATTTACTCACCCTGAAGCTATCCTAGGTGTATGACATTCTTCTTTCAAACGAACACAATCAGAGTTATATAAAAAAATGTCCTGGCTCTTCCAAGCTTTATAATGGCAGTGAATGGCTGTAAGACTTTGGAAGTGCATCGAAGCGCATCTATTCATTATTAAAGTGCTCCATGCATCTCCGGGGGTTAATAAAGGTCTTCTGAAGTGAAGCGATGCGTTCGTGTAAGAAGAATATCCATATTTAAAACTTTATCGACTAAAATAACTAGCTTCCGGCAGACAGCCGTACGCATCGATTTACGGCAAAAGAGTAACACTTGAACTTGACGCACAACGTAATGACGCCTCTAGTGGCTCAAACAAACAGGGCTGGGCAACCCTTTTCGTCATTACGTTGTGCGTCAAGTTCAAGGGTTACTCTTTTGGCGTAAATCGATGCGTACGGTCGCTAACTCCGATTGTATTCATCTGAAAGAAGACGAGTATACATATACACGTCATATACACCTAGGATGACGTCATATACACCTAGGATGGCTTCAGGGTGAGCAAATCATGGGCTTATATTCATTTTGGGGTGAACTATCCCTTTAAATAACACCCTTTACATTTTGGATGCTACTGTAAATGTTTTGAGTTTCATGTTGTCTTTAAGGTGTGTGTCCAAGTGTTTTTATTACTTTAAAATAATTTTTGTAAAAAGTGTACAAAATAAAACACACACATATATATATATATATATATATATATATATATATATATATATATATATATATATATATATATATATATATCGTCCTTGCTTTTGTGGATCTAAGGGTGTATTCACACCTGCCTCGTTTGGTTCGATTGAATCGAACTCTAGTTCGTTTCCCCCCTTGGTGCGGACCTTTTGGGCAGGTGTGAATACAGCAATCGAACTCGGGTGCGGACCAAACAATCGAACCGAGACCCAGCTGAAGAGGTGGTCTCGGTACGGTTCCAAACGAACTCTGGTACGGTTCGTTTATGGTGTGAACATGAATCGACCCAACTGCAGAAAACTGTGTCTTTTTATTTGACTGCTCTTATGAGGATACTTAACAAAACGGACATTTTGGCATAATGGT
This sequence comes from Scardinius erythrophthalmus, assembly GCF_964197995.2. Classification (NCBI taxonomy): domain Eukaryota; kingdom Metazoa; phylum Chordata; class Actinopteri; order Cypriniformes; family Leuciscidae; genus Scardinius; species Scardinius erythrophthalmus. The sequence continues at coordinate 25,937,914 of NC_138227.1, read as the reverse complement.
GTCTAAAGCGAGCGAGCGAGCAAGAGCGCGCGCACGGCAGAGAGAGGGAGCGAGAGACCTTGCGTGTGTGTGCCGTGCCTCACGAAGCGCATGTAAAGACCCAAGTCAGTGCGGGCGGGCTTTTATCTATACCATATAGTTTCTTCATATTGCGTTTGTAGAGAATAACACCAAATCAGTAAAATAACAAATATTACATAACGAAATATCTCCATGCTGAGCCTGTTTGTGCACTTCCTGCTTTTCCCTGCTTGAGAATTCCTGTCCAATGAATGAACGACCTTAGCACACGTGTGGTTTTGTTTACACATTTTGGTTCACTTGCAAAAAGAACAGTGTGAAAGCGAACCGTACCAAACAAAAAAAATCAACATTCTATTTGGTCCGGACCAAAGCAAGTGAACTATCGGACTTTCCTGGTGTGAATACACCCTAAGGCTACGTTCAGACTCATTTTTTAGGATTTACTTATAGGTGAAGTAAGTCTCGAAATTAACCGTTCAAACAGCAACTTACAGTAGCATCTCAAATACTGTCTGTATGAATGTGCAACAGGAGTCAAACCTGTATTCTCTTACAAGTAACCAGACAGTGACCAAAGTAATATAAAAGATGGCGACATCCATAAAACTGTACTTTTGACACGTGACCAATCGAGCCGCGAGTTCATCTGTCAAATCTTCATTAACCGACAGCAGATTTTATATCTGTGTGGAGAGAGGAGCATTTGAGTTGCGTATAGATCAAAAAACTGACAGGAGCCACTCCTGTGGAGAAGAGTGCCTGGATCTAAAGCCTTCAGATGACACACAGCTCATATCTCCGTCACTGTAAGTTACCAAAACCAAGCATTAAAACCAACACCACACGGTAGACACTAGGCTTGGGCGGTATTCGAATTTTGATACCGTCAAACCCCCTCCCTATTTTACCGGGGTATACGGTATTACCGTGACTAATTAAAAATTATGACATAATGGGCTCAGACGGGGTCACCAAACTGTTGGTTTGTGCCTACACAGTTCAGAAACTGAATGCCAGATCGGGCAAAAAAAAAAAAAAAATCAAGCCGTGCACGTTGTGTCTGAGTCCGGTCGACGGCATTAACTGTTATTATGAGCCCGAGCCCACCATTATTCAACATAAAACTGTGTGCGTGCAACAAGCAAGAAGTGCCTTTGTAATCCGGTGACGCGTGTCCATTTGATTTTTATTAATAAAACTTTTCTGCAAAGGTGGAAGTTGACGATCGCCATCTCTGTAGTGAGCGCGCATATAGAGAGAAATGCACATCATTGATTAATCAGACTATATTTCTTTTCGTTTTGAATTGTTTCGTTTAAAGAAATTGACGATCACCATCTCCATAGTGAACGATAGAGAGAAATGCACATCATGGATTACAGAGAGTAGGCTAGTCTATTTATTTTCGGTTTGTATGGTTTCGTTTGCTGAAATTGATGATTACATCTCCGTATGAACGCGCCTAGAGAGAAATGCACATCAAATAATCAGAGTGGCCTTTGTCTTTTCGTTTTGAGAAATTGACGATCGCCATCTGAACGCCATAGAGAGAAATGCACATCATGGATTAATCAGAGAGTAGGCTACCCTATATTTCTTTTCGTTTTGAATTGTTTTGTTTAAAGAAATTGACGATCGCCATCTCCATGTTTCGGTGATTTCAATGCAAGTGACCGCGGCATGCCATCGCCCATCATGTCATGATTATATTAAATATATAGGCAATTGGTTGATGAAAAATGTATTAAAATTAAGATACAATTTATACAAAACGAAATTCGTTTTAAAGAGGCCTTTTACAAAACGAAATTTATTGAAGTGGTCAAATCGTCTGACTCCCGATGCATCCCATCTTATTTGTGCTGTTCACTTTTCATAATCAAGAAAGATGGAAAAAATAACATTATAGTATTTTAACAAATACGAAACTTAATGCGCTTATTTAATGAACTCGAGAACAAAATGCATCCTGGCAGCAGTGAGTGGGTGGTAGTTTCGGAGATGCGACATTAGGTTAGAGGTGTTTACATCTCTCGCGGTCACATTTTTATGGAACAATTTACAAATTGCCTCGTCAGTATTTACCGCCTCTCCCTTCTCATTCGGTTGGAACCAGAAATATTACCAAACTGCAACCACACATAAGCATTTTTTAGGCAATAAATAAATTATATATATTATAGGCTATATAAGTGCCGGTAATGACGGTATTGAAACTGATACCGGTGCTATTTTAAGATCCCGCGGTATCCGATATTACCGTAATACCGCCCAACCCTAGTAGACACGTGATTGTGCAGCGAAGAGCAGCTCACTCACACTGTATGATGTGACCGACAACTATTTGTCCAGTCCCGTTTCTTTCACTCTGCACAAGTTTTCCAAGAATGCGGTTGTGTGAGTCCTGAAAATGTAGAGGTGTGAGTTTGGTTATTGAATGCGGTTTTCACTCCCGTAAATCCCTGGACTGTGTGTAATCGCAACCGTATTAAGGACTCAAATACAGAAATGACAACCGTATTCCGTAAGTGACGTGAGCGACAAAAACTGCAATTGTTTTATGCAATTTTATCTCAGTGAAAAAATGTATCATCAGGGGAAACATTTTATCTGTTTTACTCCATAACACCATGTGGTGATACAAATGTGGAATATTTCTTATATTAACCACCAAAATTATTTAAAAAATGTTGTGATGGGTTCAGTTTCTGAGAAACTGAGATCTGCTAATATAAATCAACACAATTGGTGACTCTAATTTGTCACAAATATATTAGCTAAATATCCAAGAAACAAATATAAATCTAAATATGTCATTTTATTAATACATACTGTATGTATTATTAATGTACATAATAAATAAATACTGTACATTTTTATTTAATTCATTATGCTATATTGTGTTATTTCATTACAGTTGATGTGTTTGTGATTAAAGAGTATGAGAAAGCAAAAAACAAAACATAAAGATTATGAAAATCAGCTGGCTTACAAGACAGCAATGTTTGCTTCTCGCTCTCTCTCTTTGAGTTTCTCAGCAGGGTTGGGAAGCCGGGGGTTAAATGCTTGTAGAGTTGGTATACAAATACTTTTATAACAAGGTTGTGTGTGTGTGTGTGTGTGTGTGTGTGCGCGCGTGTATGTATGTGTGTCACAATGCCAGGTGAGGAGGGGGGGGGGGTGTCTCTGAAGGTCGTGACCTCATTAGATGTGTAAGAATGGGGGTGTGTGTTTGGGTGTGGGGGGGTGTACCTGGTGAAAAGCTCTGTGGGAAGGAGAAGGTGGGGTTTCATTAAAATGAACCCACCTCTTCCTGTCTCTCTCTCTCTCGCTTTACACAAAACAAGAATGGCGACCTGCTGCGGGCTCTCCAAAAGACAGTTTAATAAACTCACACACACGCATAAGGAGACGCACATCTCTTCACACACTCATGAGGTTTCCATTAAAAATGTGGGAAACATGGCCAAGTGTATTTTGTTGTGGATCAATGAAACTTCACTATGCTGATATCAGCGAACTTCGCTTGAGGAAATCAAATTTGGTTGTTTTTTACCCTTTGTTTAAAACCCAAGCCTTCAGCTTCGACCACAGAGTGGCTAACAACATGTTTATCCAAAATTTGGTTTGATATCATACAGTGTTTTCACTGAAACTCAGTTGTACTCAGGATTTTCTTTCCCGTAATTATTTTCCCCTCATCGGGAACACCAAACCAAGCGAAGCAAGCGGACGTTAAAGTGACGTTCCAGACGTTTTCATTGGAAATCTGTTTACATCACATTGTCAAGCTGTCAATCACTCCGCCTGATGTTTGCGTAAGGGTTAAACGTAAAACGTGATCGCCAGTCATTTCTGTGGTAATTTTCTAATTGACAAAAATAGTTCAAATTTAAGCAGATGTGTACCAGTGACCTGGAAGCTGTTCAGTTTTTCAACAGACGTGTTTGAGAAGCCTTGACAGCATGTTTTGATCTGCAGGGTCGCACTGGAAAGGACTCGTGCCTCTCAACGTCATGTTCGTATATAGCTGAAAGTTGATGGAGAAAGTGCCGTTAATATGAAGAAATTTGATTTTATTTCAAACATTCTTACTTTTTGCTAGATTGTATTAGCCCACACCCTGTCTCGCTCCCTGTTCTGTCTTTCTCTCTATAGTTGTATCTCTAAATCTTTCTTTTTCTTTTTCATTTTTTTTACTATTATACACTCACCTAAAGGATTATTAGGAACACCATACTAATACTGTGTTTGACCCCCTTTCGCCTTCAGAACTGCCTTAATTCTACGTGGCATTGGTTCAACAAGGTGCTGAAAGCATTCTTTAGAAATGTTGGTCCATATTGATAGGATAGCATCTTGCAGTTGATGGAGATTTGTGGGATGCACATCCAGGGCACGAAGCTCCCGTTCCACCACATCCCAAAGATGCTCTATTGGGTTGAGATCTGGTGACTGTGGGGGCCATTTTAGTACAGTGAACTCATTGTCATGTTCAAGAAACCAATTTGAAATGATTCGAGCTTTGTGACATGGTGCATTATCCTGCTGGAAGTAGCCATCAGAGGATGGGTACATGGTGGTCATAAAGGGATGGACATGGTCAGAAACTATGCTCAGGTAGGCCGTGGCATTTAAACAATGCCCAATTGGCACTAAGGGGCCTAAAGTGTGCCAAGAAAACATCCCCCACACCATTACACCACCACCACCAGCCTGCACAAAGGTAACAAGGCATGACGGATCCATGTTCTCATTCTGTTTACGCCAAATTCTGACTCTACCATCTGAATGTCTCAACAGAAATCGAGACTCATCAGACCAGGCAACATTTTTCCAGTCTTCAACTGTCCAAATTTGGTGAGCTCGTGCAAATTGTAGCCTCTTTTTCCTATTTGTAGTGGAGATGAGTGGTACCGGTGGGGTCTTCTGCTGTTGTAGCCCATCCGCCTCAAGGTTGTGCGTGTTGTGGCTTCACAAATGCTTTGCTGCATACCTCGGTTGTAACGAGTGGTTATTTCAGACAAAGTTGCTCTTCTATCAGCTTGAATCAGTCGGCCCATTCTCCTCTGACCTCTAGCATCAACAAGGCATTTTCGCCCACAGGACTGCCACATACTGGATGTTTTTCCCCTTTTCACACCATTCTTTGTAAACCCTAGAAATGGTTGTGCGTGAAAATCCCAGTAACTGAGCAGATTGTGAAATACTCAGACCGGCCCGTCTGGCACCAACAACCATGCCACGCTCAAAATTGCTTAAATCACCTTTCTTTCCCATTCTGACATTCAGTTTGAAGTTCAGGAGATTGTCTTGACCAGGACCACACCCCTAAATGCATTGAAGCAACTGCCATGTGATTGGTTGATTAGATAATTGCATTAATGAGAAATTGAACAGGTGTTCCTAATAATCCTTTAGGTGAGTGTATATGTGACCCTGGATCACAAAACCAGTCACATGTCACACGGGTTTATTTGTGGCAATAGCCAACAATACATTGTATGGGTCAAAATTATTGATTTTTCTTTTATGCCAAAAAAACATTAGGATATCAAGTAAAGATCATGTTCCATGAAGATATTGTGTAAATTTTCTACCGTAAATATATAAAACATTTATTTTTATGAGTGAATGCAGCACAATCGCGAGCATAAATGGACAACTTTAAAGGTGATTTTCTCAATGCTTTGATTTTTTTGCACCCTCAGATTCCAGATGTTCAAATAGTTGTATCTCGACCAAATATCTTATCCTAACAAACCACACATCAGTGGAAAGCTTATTTATTCAGCTTTCAGATTATGTATAAACCTCAATTTCAAAAAATTGACCCATGTGACTGGTTTTGTGGTCCAGGGCCACTATTATAAAGTAGACTATTGGTTATAACAAAGCTGTGAGGAATAAAAATATAGTCTAATATAGTGTAAATCATACATAAAACCATTTTTGCATAAATTGTCATGTTCAATTCAGTCGTGAAACGTGAGTTGGGAAAATTAACACCCATTAGATCATGCTGAACAGACTGTACTTGTGTGTCTTACAATATTTTTTTAAATTTGTCAAATTAAATATGGTGTCTACACTGACTGACTAACTTTTTTAAGCTTCATTAGCAGTTTTGAAACTAAATTACAGGTAGACATATTTGTAACCCTATCTACTCACACAGCTGTATCTTAATGTGACCGTGATGTCATTGCATGTGTGCATGTTTTCCATAAAACCAGAACATAAGCCTGGAAACTTTACAAGCTTTCTTCAGAAATATGTATGTGCTTGTTTTTATGTTATGGTGGGGACATTGACTTATGTGACTGAATTAACAGAAATTTATTAACAGAAATTTTCAACATTTAATAATAATAAGAAATATTCTTAAGCATCAGATCATCATATCAGAATGATTTCTGAAGGATCATGTGACACTGAAGACTGGAGTAATGATGCTGAAAATTCAGCTTTACCATCACAGGAATAAATTACATCTTAAAATATATTAAAATAGAAAACAGTTATTAAAATTGTAATATTTCACAATATTACTGTTTTTACTGTATTTTAGATTAAATAAATTGAGAGCATAAGAGACTTCTTTCTAAAACATAACTTTAAATAACTAAACTTTTGAACAGTGGTATAAAGCTTATTATATTTACTGCAAGCTCTAGCCATAACCATAATCCCCCCCCCCCAAAAAAAAAAATTAGCTTTTTTTTATTTACACATTATTATAATTACAATAACACATTATTTCATTCCCCAGAATGTTTTTGAGACACATTTTTATATTTTTTTGTGCATAATTTGCATATAGTTCAGATCTGTAGTTCAATCTGTTCTTTCTCTAGTTTGTCCTCTACCTGTTTAAACCAGTTCAGAAACCACACACACACACACACACACACACACACACACACACACACAACCAACAAACACACACGGATCATCTTTCTTTGGCTCTGTGCGAATTTCTGTTATAATATTATTATGATTTAAACAGTTTTCTCGGGCCATACTGTATCTCTCTGTCTGACTTCTTAATCTGTTCCTCTCTCGTGCTCTGTTTCTCCCTCTGTTAATAAAGCACCTGAATGAGAGGAAAGTGTGTGTTTAATTGTGTGTATCAAGGCAGTTGTGTACGTTGCTAAAGAGCTGTGTGTGTGTGTGTGTGTGTGTGTGTGTGTGTGTGTGTGTGTGTGTGTGTGTGTGTGTGTGTGTGTGTGTGTGTGTGTGTGTGTGTGTGTGTGTGTGTGTGTGTGTGTGTGTGTGTGTGTGTGTGTGTGTGTGTGTGTGTGTGAGGAGAGTGTGATTGGAGCTGACACAAGCTGTATTATCATGTGTTTCACGTTAGCCCGCTCTAAACTTCTGTGTGGGGTAGACAGTTCATACATGCCACTCAGCCTTAACACACACACACTTACCTCCTCAACTAAGAATAGAGCTCAGCAAAACAGATAGAGTTACTCAAACCTGAGGAAGGTGGAGGAGCAGAGAGTGTTAGCCAGGACCAAAACAAGAAATTAAAGGAATCATTTCTTCATTTCACCTTCATGTTGTTGCAAAACCTTTATGACTTTCCTGAACAACAAAGAAGACATAAATAATGTACAGGTCATTTCCCCCCCATGCAGTTACAATGAATGTGAAGTAAAGCTTTCAAAAAGGATGCAAAACCACCATAAAAAAAAATGGTCCAAATGACTCGTATGACGTTATTCCATGTTTTCTTAAATCATATTTATAGCTTTGTCTGAAAACAGGCCAAAAAGTTGGTTATGTTCTGATAACTTTCTTGAGTAGTTTAGTCGGTGAGGTGAACAAATCAAAATGAACAAAGAACAAACACTTTAACAAAGACGAATTGATCCATTGAAATAATTCATCTAAAAAGAATAATTTGTTTATGAATTGGACATTGTGTGCCAAGGAGAGAATTTCACAGAATAACAATTGATTGTATTTTTTTAATAACCCCAGTCCTCATGTGTTGTAACTCTATGGAAAACAGCTAAATAAATAAATTCATTACACATTCGTAACAAGATGGGTTGCGTAAAGGACCATGAGACAGATGAGGGAAACATGGAAGAGAAAGTTAGACAGACAGACAGAGAGGAAACGGGACCAAGAAATAGAGAAGAAAGAGAGAGAGCGAGGGAGTAATCAGATTTTCCGGGTGGCAGCAGGTAGTCGGGGTAGGACTTTGTCCCTGGTCATCCTCTCGGATAACGGGTTAAGGCACACACACCCTCTCCGGTCCTTTTGGTTGGCTGTGTCAGCCCTGATCCATCAGGCAGGATTTTTCCTGGTCCGTGTGTCTGTAATGTTAGGACAGAGATCTGCTCTAATTGTTGTGGCTGGTCAAGACGAGTTACCATCTCGGGCCAACCACAGGAACAGCCTCTCCATCGGTTACCCCGGCAGATTATAACCCTGACATCCTGCCATCCACAACCTTCAAAACAAACCCCCTAGAGAGACGGGGAGAAAGAAAGAGAGAGTGAGATGTTTTTGTGTGTGAGAGTGAGAGAGAGAGAGACTTCCAGGGTTTCTTCTTAAATAGAGCGAGAACACATCCATCTTCCCTCGTCTTCAGATTGTCCGGACTCTCTTTTTCTCCTCCATGGCGGCGCCCTTCTTTCCTTCTTTTACTTTTCTTTATGACAGCCATTGTAACCTCTTTAGAGCGATGGGGGGAAGCCGCGCCATTGGCCGTCGCTCCTGAGCCCGGTTTGATTGACAGCGGGAGTCCGGCCAACTGCCACCCAGGACACCCAGCCATAAATCATCAGCTATGGAGCGCGCCCACTTCCTGAAGCGCTACCGCTGCCTGCAGGGGACAAAAAGCCCTTTGTGGGGGATTTTATTTGGGGAAGAAGGTTTAGGAGGTCTTAGGACAGTATGCCAGGGCCAACCACACTGCCTGCCTCTCTGAAAAGTTGGAGCCAAAAGTTGAGAGAGACTGTGCTCATTGGCCACTCTTTGCTCTACTGACACTAGCAGCTCTTCCAGGTGCACCACACACACACACACACACACACACACACACACACACACACACACACCCTATGTCTGTTGAGCCTCGGACTGACACACACATCAGTCATCCAATTAAAACACACAACACAAGCCCCTAGACCCCTTTAGATCAAGAACAGAGAGAACTAAAGAACTGAAGAAAGTTCAGTTGGACTGCTTTCTTTCATTTTAAAATTGGGTAAGCAGGCATTTTTATCATGGTAAACAGGGTAGAATAAAAAATGTAGTACAGCATGTCAGTGTACCTTCACGACGCAAAGCTTCCTCTCCAGACCATTTGTGACCCGCTCTGCCATTTTGAGCCAGAATTGGGAACTACACTGGAATGTTGAGCCAGAACATTGGAGTTGAATGCCAAATAAAAACTTGTAATGATATAATGTTTTTTCTCCAAACTGCTAATGTAATTAAAACCTTAAACCAACCTCATTGATCTGCCTACTGCAGTACATGGATGCATAAGGGTTTGCGCTCTTAAGAAACATTGACAGAATATGACAGAGCTCGTGTCTTAAAGCTAACAGACACTGGAATATATAATTCAATGAAAACTGTCCAAGAGTCGCTGTTCTCTCTGCCATTTCTGAATATTATTCTGATATTAAGCCTGGCTTTATTTGCGTACATTTTTTTTTAATGCGTTAATTAAAAGTAATTGCATGCGTTAACGTTGACAGCCCTAATATATAAATATATTTTATATATATATATCCGAACGAAGCTCGTGTAAAGGCCGTCTTCTGAATGGAGGCGGGGAGCCGCAGCAGCTCATTTGCATTTAAAGCGACACACAAAAACAGTCCGTTTTTGATCACACCCAAAAAGGGGCAAATTTGACAAGGTGGGTAAAATGATCTGGGGGGTAATTTGAGCTGGGGACACCATAGATTTATATTACATCTTGTGAAAAGATGTATGTGTCATAATATGTCACCTTTAAAAATTAGGTTAATACAACCTCAGATGAACAACAACACATGACACATTATGCAGTGTAATTTTTTATTTAACAAAAACTAGGCCAAAATGGAGAAGCCATGTGTGACAAAGTACGTACACCATTACTGCTTCCATAGGAATTAAGAGGGTATAAGTAGCAGACCGGCGCTGATAATCAAATGCCTTTGATTAATTGATCATCAGCAAGTGTGATCACCTCTATAAAAGCAGAAGTTTTGGCAGTTTGCTGGTCTGGAGCATTCAGGTGTGTGTTAACACAATGCCAAGGAGGAAAGACATCAGCAATGATCTTAGAGAAGCAATTATTGCTACCATCAATCTGGGAAGGGTAATATGGCCATTTTCCAAATAATTTATCAGTCCATCATTCTACAGTGGGAAAACATTCAAGACAGTTGCCAATGTTCCCAGGACTGGACGTCCCAGTAAATTCACCCCAAGGTCGGACCGTGCAATGCTCCGAGAAACTGCAAAAAACCCAAGAACTACACCTCAGACTCTACAGGCCTCAGATAACATGTTAAATATTAAAGTTCATGACAGTACAATTAGAAAAAGACTAAACAAGTATGGCATGTATGGAAGGGTTACCAGGAGAAAGCTTCTTCTCTATAAACAAAAAATATGGCACGGCTTAGGTTTGCAAAGTTGCATCTGAATAAACCTCAAGACGTCTGGAACAATGTCCTATGGAAAGACTAGACCAAAGTGGAGATGTTTGGCCATAATGCACAGCGCCACGTTAGGTGAAAACTAAACACAGCATATCAGCACAAACCCCTTATACCAACTGTCAAGCACGGTGATGGAGGAGTGATGATTTCTGGCTTGTTTCGCAACCACAGGACCTGGGGCACCTTGCAGTCATTGAGTCGACCATGAACTTTGGTCCTGGTCCGTGTGACCATGAACTCTGTATACCAAAGTATTTTAGAGTCAAATGTGAAGCCATCTGTCCAACAGCAAAAGCTTGGCTGAAATTGGGTCATGCAACAGGACAATGATCCCAAGCACACCAGCAAATCTACAACAGAATGGCTGAAAAAGAAAAAAATTAAGGTGTTGCACTGGCCCAGGCAAAGTCCAGACCTCAACCTGATTGAAATTCTGTGGCGGGACCTTAAAGGGATAGTTCACTTTGAAAATAAATTTTGGTATGTATTAGCTTACCTCAAGGGCATCCAAGATGTAGGTGTCTTTTTTTCCGCAGTAGTTTCAATTTTGATATTTTTAGGTCAAACCGTTCTTGTCTGTCAGTCATATAATGCAGGTCAATGGTCACTGTATCAAAACACAAGCACAGAGTCCAAATTAAAACAATTCCCCATCGTCCAAATTAAACAATTCCCCATCGTAAGTACACATTGATGGCCTAAGACACGAAACGAGCGGTTTGTGTGTGAAAATGAACAGTATTTATATCGTTTTTACCTCTTGTAACACAGCACACGTCCAAATGATCTGACGGCGTGGTCGGGTATAGATATATACATAGATGTCGCCTTGGCTACGGTTTCGTTCCAATGAACTGCAGTAGCCAAGGCGACATCTATGTATGGATCTATACCCGCCCGCGCCGTCAGATCATTTAGACGTGTGCTGTTTTCAAGAGATAACAACGATATAAATACTGTTCGTTTTCTCACACAAACCGCTTGTTTCGTGTCTTAGGCCATCAATGTGTACTTACGATGGGGAATTGTTTAATTTGGATGACGGGGAATTGTTTTAATTTGGACTCTGTGCATGTGTTTTGATACAGTGACCATCGACCTGCATTATATGACTGACAGACAAGAACGGTTTGACCTAAAAATATCAAAATTGAAACTACTGCGGAAACAAAGACACCTACATCTTGGATGCCCTTGAGGTAAGCTAAAACATATCAAAAATTAATTTCAAAGTGAACTATCCCTTTAAGAGAGCTGTGCATAAACAAATGCCCACAAACCTAAAAAAAATTAAGCAACATTGTAAAGAAGAGCAGACCAAAACTCCTTCATAATGATGTGAGAGACTGATAAAGTCATTCAGAAAATGATTACTTCAAGTTATTGCTGCTAAAAGTGTCTCTACAAGTAACTGAATCATAAGGTGTAGGCTACTTAGTTTGTTACACATGGTTTCTCCATGTTGGCTTTATTTTTGTTAAATAAATAATGGCACGGTGTAATATTTCATGTTGTTTTTCTGAGGTTGTATTTACCTAATTTTAAGACCTGCTAAAGACCAGAAGAATTACTGTATGACCTGATGCTTAAAACCATATCATTCAAAAGGGTGTCCTTTCTTTTTCACATGACTGTATAGTGGAAATGAAAAATCACAAAATTTAAATATATTTATCAAATAATTATTTTTTTCCTTAGTTGATCAGAACAAAAGTGGATGTTACTTGTTCAGATGACATTTTCCGGTGAAAATTATTATGGTCGTCATGCTTCCAAAAAGTAGAACAGCCACACGTTCTCCTCAAAACATTGGATTCATCCGCGCTGTGCTGTGCCGAGGCAAAACCCATGAAAAGTTGATAATTCTGCGAATAACTGCAATTGCAGATTTCGAACAGAGATGGCGACAAAGAGGAAAAACTACGGACTGCAGCTTTAAAAAATGTGTCAAATAATTATAAAAATTATGATATATTACTTTTTATATTTGTTAATTTTTTGACAAAATTGACAGTTTCAGATCAGACAATCTGTTGTATCAAAAATAAATGGTCAAAAATACATTTAGTTAATATTGTGTTTCTATATAAATACATTGCAACTTCTGACTACAAATTCTGAAACACGTCACATTTATGGAAACTAAGCTGCAACGACATGGTCCGCCCTGATGAAAAAACAGTGTGAACTACACTGGTACAGGGGTGATTTACATTTAGAAGTCTTACATGTACAGTAGCAAAAACAGCCTGTTTAAGATAGAAAGGTCAGATAGAAAATGAATGATGAAATTATGACTTTTTGGTGCAAGAATCCCTCACTTACATTGTAAGTGGACTTTAGGGATGGAAATAATATAGAGAAGTTTAGAGTACACCCTTTTAATACTTTTTCGCCCTCTCAGTGGCATACTTCTAAATGCTGTAGAAGTTTCAGGAACATTTTCCACGCAACGATTAAATCCTCCATTGAGTTGAGCCGATGCCTGACGTTCAGGTGTCGCTGGAACTGAACTGATTGTGAATTATCTGCTGTTGTGGTCAAAATCCCTGACACGAAAGTGAACCTCCCTCGACAACAGCGTCCACACCGGAGGAGATCTCCATCCCTATGTTTTCACTCATCTCTCCCTCCTTCTCGCTGTCTGTTTTTCTTTTTCCGCTACGTTGTCAGACAGAAGGAGAGACGGGCCTGTTTTCTTTTTCAATATAGATCTGAAAGAAAAGGGATACGAAAGAGGGAGAGCGAGTGAAGGAGAGAGCAAGATGTGACCCTAGAGAGGTACAGACGAGAAATCCCTGACACCTCCGTAAATCTGGACGTCCCTTGTCCACCCTCCACTGCAAGTGTGTGAATGTGTGTGTGTGCCATGAGTGTCAACCAGCCGCAAGAGGAAAACATTCCTGTGTGGTTCTCACACAAATTCAGGAGGTTTGCTCTGAAAACAAGGCCTTTCCTCACTGCTTTCAGTCTCTCTCTCTCTCTCTCTCTCTCTCTCTCTCTCTCTCTCTTCTCTCTCTCTCTCTCTCTCTCTCTCTCTCTCTCTCTCTCTCTCTCTCTCTCTCTCTCTCTCTCTCTCTCTCTCTCTCTCTCTCTCTCTCTCTCTCTCTCTCTCTCTCTCTCTCTCTCTCTCTCTCTCTCTCTCTCTCTGGCTTCAACTGTCCTCCACTAGCCTGGTAGAGGTGAGGATGAAGGTTTTCATTGTGCTGCTGTTGATTCTGCATTAGGCTCGGTGTTTAGCTTTTATGATGAATATGTGCTTGAGTCTGTGCTGTTATTTTGCAGTCTCTCTGGCTCTGGCTTTGGCTCACCCTCGCTCATCTCTCTCTCTCTCTCTTTCTCTCTCTCTCTCTCTCTCTCTCTCTCTCTCTCTCTCTCTCTCTCTCTCTCTCTCTCTCTTCTCTCTCTCTCTCTCTCACATACACACACGCACAAACACCTAGTGTTAGCCACATTAGCCTGATTTTTCACCCAAATGGAAATGTGTGCTGTCACATGGCCATCGCCCCTGACGATCTGCTGTCCAATCACTCACAAGCAGCCCGCCGGCCCCGCAAATAGGCCTGTCACTCTCCCCGTCGGCACAGTAACGTATGGTCCATCATTAAAATGGGGGGGGGGGTCCAGCGGGTGATGAGCCCTCTGCCCCATCAGGTGTGTGGACACACACACACACACGCACACACACACACACATAAACACTAGTGTGTGTTCATGTTTGTGTGATGTCCACTTGTGCCATGGTAATATTTTCTACATTTACCATGGTATTACGATGTTTTAGGGACATGTACTTTAATAATACCATGTTTATTTGGACACTTTTACCATAGTGGTATCATGTTTTTGTGCATGTACTACTGTAATGCCATGTTTTTTCCAAATATACCATGATAGTACCATGCTTTTTGGACATGCACCATGGTAACATGATTTTTGATGAGTTTTTTTATTACGTTTACCCTGGTAACAACATAGTGTTTTGGACGTGCCATGCAATTATGTTTTTTTTTTTTTTTTTTTTTTGCATATTTGCCATTGTAATACCATGGTTTTTGAGCACATACCATGGTATTATTTTAAATTTACTGTGGTAGCAGCATGGTTTTCGGACACATTGTTTTTCTGCACATTTGCTATGGTAATACCATGTTTTTGAAATGTGGTAATAACATGGTGGTATTTGGATTAAGTTGGGATACCATGTAAAAAACATGTTACAATAATGTAGTAATTCTGTACTGTGGTATATACCAAAGTACCATAGTTTTACAATCTAGTAACATCTATGCACCATAGTACCGTCACAGTACTTTTGTAAGGGAAGTTTGTGTGTGTGTGTGTGTGTGTGTGTGTGTGTGTGTGTGTGTGTGTGTGTGTGTGTGTGTGTGTGTGTGTGTGTGTGTGTGTGTGTGTGTGTGTGTGTGTGTGTGTGTGTGTGTGTGTGTGTGTGTGTGTGTGTGTGTGTGTGTGTGTGTGTGTGTGTGTGTGTGTGAATGGTGGCCTTTGGTGATCGTAAATAAAAGAGCTGTAGTTGAGGAGGAGATAAGGCATTATGGCTATTTACACTGAATCACACTCACTATCCATCAACACACACACACACGCACAGATACGGGTCCGATCCAGCCGTGTCACTCTTATTTATGTGTGGAGCTCTCAGTAAGGCTACACTAGGGTGTTATACTCAATGGGGCTATCCGTTTCTCACTGTGTGTGTGTGGATGAGATGATGATGATGCATTCTGTTGTCAGGGAAACAATCAGCAAGGCCGGTCGTTACGGTAACGGGATCACCATGGATGCCTGCTCGGTAAATAACACCTCCATCGGCCCGCCGGTCGTCACAGAGACAAATGCCGGGCTTTTAATTAGGCTAATAAAATAGGAAGAAAGGGCTGACGGCTCGGAGTGGCTGTCAGTTACTGAAGATACATCACAACACACACACACGCACTTGAGCATCCGAGTTACTGAAACCTCAGTGTGTTGTGCAATGATACACATACTTGGTGCTTATTGAAAACGCACATTATATGTTAGATGTTACTAGGTTTTTTTTAGACTCTCTTGACGGAAACGAAGTTCCTCCATTCTTTTTCGTCTGTACTTTTACTTTGGCTCCATCTCAATTTGCATACTATTATTTACAATTTAAAGCTTTCAAATCATAGAATGTTGAAAATGGTAGTTATACAATGCAATAGGTGCATGGTTGGCATATTATTTGCATTGTATTTTTGAAGCGTGAATGCTTTTTAGGCTGATATTTCCCACAATCCTTTGCTTTTGTGACAGGTCTCTGTCGACAGTTTAAGTTGAAGAAAAATGGCAAGGAGAGTGAGGCCAACGCTGCCACAGCAGTTTTTAAATGCATGAACCTGAAAGTTAAGTATTAATGAATTTAAATGTAATGAATTTGGCTAATGCTCACATGCAAACGCAAACAGTTTGTGACAAAGGCACTTAAGATCTAATTTTTGGACATTGTGTGTCCCAATACTAGCATGGTGTTGCATACTTCATACTCAAAAGTAGGTATTTCCCATAACCAATGAAGTACATAGAGTAAGTGAAGTGTGTGGTATTGGTCTTTTCAATACTCTTTTTCAAACTTTAACCCTAGGTAAACAACCCTGGGTTGTCTTTTTCATGTTTCATACTATTCATACTTCATCTTGGGTCAGTAATGAATCTTAGTGTAGTCAAATTTTGGGATTTCACATTGTAGATTTGTAAACTCCCATATTTATTAGCTTAATAACATTAATTTGGACCAGTTCAGCACATAGTTTTAAGTTTCTACAACTGTACAAAGCTCATGAATATTTAATGAGGTAGACACTGAGGCAGTTTGTGATTGGTTTGCTTAACAGCTCACTGCAACATTCCAGCACATTATCATTTCAGACTGCATTCTATTCTGTTCTATACATAATTCTATTCTGGAGCAGCGCTTCCTGTAGCCATAACTTTGTCTGAAATTGGCTTTAGGCTTTAAAAAGACGGTAATGTGAAACAGGATTCAACCTTTCTCTTTCTTGCTCTCAGTTTTTCTCTCTCACACACAGACGTCTTGTAGAATTTCCAGACCCAGGTTTTTTCAGCTGCTTCACTCTAGACCTTCATTTACCAAAACTAATTGAAATAAAACTCTTTCCTCCTCCTGCTTATGTTCACAACACTTCACTTGTCACTATGAATGACCCAGTGTCTTTCTGCTGTGTTCGTCAAAAGCTGCCCGGCAAAGTTATAACGTATGTCATCGGCTCGGGATATTTTTCGAGGACTAGAATATTTTAAAGGTGATAAAATAACAGTTACAGGTAATAATAGAGCCAGACGGGCTCCAGATGCCGCGGTGAGAGAAGCCACTTGGGCGGATTTCTCCAACGTCTTCCCTCAAAGTTCTGCTTCATTTCCGCAGAGTCAACTAAGGTGATGAATTCAACTCGAGAGGTAAAAAATGATGTAGTATGGAACAAGGAATTGAGTTTTAAAGGGCAGAAACTAAGATGACTGCATTTAAATGCATCTGACCTCAACATCTTGCATAGCCAACAATGACATTGTGGCTCATGCAGATCTTGTTCCATAAAACAACTTTAATGCTCTTAAACCACGAAAGCAGCATCAGAAACACAGGCCTTATTGCAGACAGCTAGAATAGGAACGTCTGTCATTTGCAAACTTATACTCCCCACTCCTAACCACTCGAGTGTTTGTTTAATACTTTGGTTCAAATGGAATTTATTTCAGCTACCAACAATAGTATTGATTTGATCATTTTTAAACCCATTTTTTTTTTATTCTACAGTCATAACTTTTTTTTCACCTCAAGGGCTAGTGATAGGATGATACATAAACTAGAACAGTAATTCGGCATTTTTAGATTATAGTCATCAGCTGGTAACAATGTTCATTTGAACCAATTTACACTGTTCATGTCAGCTCCAAATTTTGTGACAATTTCGTCAAATATGTAGATAATGACTGCAGAATGGACATATGTAGAGTTACTGTGGATCTGTTGGCAGGATAAGAGGGAAGTGTTGTGAAAAGTCAACAGCAGAAGCAGGTTGGCGTTTTGCCACTCGTGAGTTTCTTATAAAAGTTCTGATGTTGTGCTGAATATTAGTGCAGGAATGGCTGAGGTCCAAATCTCTTTCTTTCTCAGTCCTGCTGCACTAAGTCCCCCTCAGCACACCCCAGATGCCGGAAAAGAAGGAGCGAGGGAACGTAAGAACGGAGGAGTGTGAATAGAGGAGTGGAGCTGCCTGGTCCTGATAACAGCATCAGGCTTTAGGGCCGTAAACACATGGGCTGTTTGATGTGCTCTTATCGAGAAAACTTTAAACACTGAACCAGCCACATCAAATTCAGCCATTAATCTACACTTTTATTAAATTATAAGTCGAGGCGAAAACATGGGGGAGAGGTGGCGTGCACACGTTCAGACACTAATCGAACCCCCTAATGGCTGTTAAGCATTAAATGGTTGTTTTTCTATTTTCATTTGATGATTGTTTTTCCTCTCTACACACGCATTAAAGCAATCACACACGCTTGGGACAAGCATATACTCTCTCCAGTGATTGTTGATTGAATTTTAAGAGCTCTGTTAAAGCAGGACTAGATAGTGTGTGTTTGCAAGCTCAAAGTCTAATCATAAAGTGATCAGAAACTGGATAAAGCCCGACATCATAAAGCAGCTGAAGGTTCCAAACCCGTATGACTTTGTTTATTCTGTAAGCACAAATGGAGTTTTTTTTTTAATTAGCCTTTATTAACTTGTACTTTGAGGTCCTTTTAATGCAGTTTTTGTGTGTGTACTGTAATGTAAACCTAAGGAGATCAGGTGAAGATTTTATTGTTTTATTTATTTAGGATTTATTTAGCATTTTTCTCCATATAGTGGACTTCAACGGTTATCAATGGTTTGAAGGTCCAAACTGCAGTTTCAAAGGGCTCAAAAATAAAAAGAAATAAAAGGTAAAACAACGATGTCTGCCATTTTTGAAGTTGGAGGAGAAAATGAGATGGAGCCTACGCCAGGTAACGTAATGCGTGAAGTCGTGGACGTGCAAGACGAGCATTTGTGGCTAAAAACTATATAAATGTTTATTTTTTAAGAAAATTACAGCTCGTTTGGCTAGATGAGACCCTTATTCCTCGGCTGGGATTGTGTGGAGCACTTTGAAGCTGCATTGAAACTGCAATTTGGACCTTGAATCCATTGGTTCCCGTTGAAGTCCACTATATGGAAAAAAAATCCTGGAATGTTTTCCTCAGAAACCTTAATTTCTTTTCGACTGAAGAAAGAAAGACATGAATATCTTGGATGACGTGGAGGTGAATAAATTATCAGGACATTTTAATTCTGAAGTGAACTAATCCTTTAAGGTCGTTTTTCAGTTTTCTGTAAACTGTTCCTTTAATGAAAGAGAGAGAGAGTTCTTTTACATTCTCACAATAAAAAAAGGTTCATATGGGGTCATGTGAGGGTCATGAACTCGTGGTGGCACTGTTTGAACTCGCCTCCACAAAACGTGTGTGGAATTCTTAAATGATGTTACATTATTAATCATAATATGAATTTTGTCACTAAAATTTTACTTTGATTTTACTAACAACAGCATTATCACATTGTAATAATCTCACACGTCACATTTAGGTAAACTGCAGTAAATCTGCAAAATATTTTTGTTAGACGTTATTGTAGTGTGAATAGGGATGCCCTGTATGTCCGTATTATTTCACTGTCTGTTTAACAGTGCTTCTTTAGCATCTCTTTGACCTTTGACCTTTAACCCCACCAAAACGGGCTGCACAGTCTGAACCCGCTGTCATGACAACAGACCAGGGTCACGACTGGGTCGCCGTGGCCAGCGTACAGTAGCAGGGAACGTCTCTCCTTGACAAACTCGCACATAAACACGCTCTTTACACCGCAGTAATGATGATTCCCCATTATTTCGTCTGCTCTCATAAATAATCAAAGCATCCAAAGAACCCCTCGTCCCCCCCGTTCCTCTTCCCTTGTCTCTTGTTCCGTCTCTTTTGTTAGTGAGGTGCGAGAGATAAATCAGATGGTGTTAAAGAGCGCATGAGGAGAGAGATTTAGTGCTGGAGACATTCCCGCTCCTCGCGCACAGCAGAGGGAGTTCATTAAAGTCTCCGCATGGAGATGGGCTTAATGCTGGATTTACCACTGACAGGTCAATACATCCACACACACACCCATTATCTCTGAAGAGGCCGCGCTGAAGAAGCGATTGTGCGGATGGTGAGAAAGAGGACATGAATGCGATATGATGCACCTGTTATGTTTGAATGTAAGACAGAGAGAACTTGGTGTGTAAAGAGCTTTTGAAATGTTTCAGTATAGGACTTTTGTGATTTCAGAAAGCCAGTGTAGTGGCGTGGTGTCAGAGGATGACTTCATTCAGATATGATGGGGATAAATTTTTAAGTACAATCAACTTGTCAAAGTCATTTCAACTTAAATTGCATTAAACTGACTTTAAAAAAAGAGTTGATTCTTGTACAACTTATAAAATAAAGTTGAAAATTGCTTGACTTATATTTTGATGAGTTAAAGCAATGTAAAAACATATGTTAGCATAACTTATTGATCATATAATTTTTTTTTACTGTTAAAATGTACCCTTTTTCTTAGTAAATAATTGTTTTATTGTGCACAATTCACCAGTATAGATTTTTCTAAAAGACAAAAATAAATTCATAATATTTATGTAATTATATTGAGTATCTCTGTAATCTGTATGAAACCACTTTCTTTTCTCCTGATGTAACCAAGACAAAGTATGTGAGAAAAAATATTAATATTAAATATTAAAATGTTGACCAATAAAATCTTAGCATGACCTCCATGGTCTAAAATGTTGAGTCCCGCCCCACATTTCTGAAGTTTATGCTTAATATCCCATCATACCTGTAAAGATATCACATTACAGAAGTGAAATGTGTTGCCTGTGTGAATTCATGTTGACTTTGCACATTATGGATGTTTTAAAAGCAAGTAAGATGTGAAATTATGAGAATCTATAGCAGAACACACACATGAAGGGCATAAAAAAATGAAGGCATCATTAAATAGTGAAGCTGTTTATACGGCCAGTGTGGATGTGTGTTTATATTTGTGCGTGTTTTATAAGGTCACTCATAGGTTACATTTTATGCAGCATTCAGCTTTGAGGTTTCCTCATGTCTGAATAACACCACCAGCCTGGCAAACACACTCACACACACTCTTCTGCTGGGACTCCCAATGTGGTTGGGCTTCATCCAGCTCTCTTCATTCCAACTTACCATTCCCGTCAAACGCACAGCGTTCCCGGGAACATCAGCCCTGAGGGAGACCCTCACACACACACACACACACACACACACACACACACACACACACACACACTGAGAGAGCTGAGTGAGTCACTCCTTTTACAAATGCAGCATTTATGACTCTGGCTGAAACGCTTGACCATAAGAATGTTGTGTGTGTGTGTGTGTGTGTGTGTGTGTGTGTGAAAATCACAGTTTAAAGACGGAATAAAGTTGTGTAAATCACAAATCAAAGTCCTCACGTCTCAGAATTTGAAAAAATAATAGAACCGATTCATTCTGCTTAATTTATGTGGATGATTCATAGCTTCATAAATTATTGGATTAATACCAGTATGTTCATACATATTATTCTAGTTCATTGCTCGGAGTCATTAATAAAACCCCTGACAAATGCACACACACTCTTCATTGCATCTGTCCTGCCGTGTTTTTGTGTATCCTGTCCATGTGTTTGTTTATTATTTTAAAAGAGAAAATTAATATTCCAAATCAGTGTCTCCTTTATTCTTTTCTATGATCGGATTAGGCTTGTGTGTGTGTGTGTGTGTGTGTGTGTGTGTGTGTGTGTGTGTGTGTGTGTGTGTGTGTGTGTGTGTGTGTGTGTGTGTGTGTGTGTGTGTGTGTGTGTGTGTGTGTGTGTGTGTGTGTGTGTGTGTGTGTGCTGCCGGCATGTCTCTCAAGGCTTTGATAATGGAGGCCCTCATTAAGCTTGTTAGTGCTCTGCTGTACGAGTGTATCTCAGCGCTTAATTACAGCTGGTTAGGAGAATGCCAGTCAGAGGCATGACTCGCTGTGACATCTGAGCGGACAGGAGATCTGCTGCCCAGCATCACTCAACACACCCAGACACGCACATCCAGTACTTAACATCACTTAACACACGCAGAGCTAAGGCCAGGTTTTAAGGCATCATAGATGTGCTAGACAATTGCTATCTTTTAAAGTAACTTGATTGTGACAAATACTAAGGCAACATCATTCAATATTGTGTGTGTGTGTGTACATAACTTTTTCTATTACTTAATAGATTATGTACTATTATATAACATATTGTAGTACATATATTTTATATTTATATTACAGTATGGCGAAACATCCTTATATAAAACTACTGAAATCAAGTAATCAAGTAAAATGAGTGTGTTTGCACTCTTTGTGTGGTTTTTGTAGAGCACTACAAATCAGGCACTTATGAGTTTCCATGATTGTTAGGATGCAGCCTCGTTGCCGCATAAACGAACGGCCAAAACGCATAAAAAGTTGTACGTTTTTAGTTGAAAACGGTGTCATGTAAACAGCCCCTTGTCAGCTGTCTATATCGGCAGTAGACAGCGAGGCAGCTCACTCAATTTAGGAACTGAGCTACAAACATTCAGTATGCACACAATCAATACTTACTGTAGCATCACTTAACATGGCCAAAACTACCTCAACATACACATGCACACACACATTTACTACTTAACATCATTTAACACAGCCAAATCTGCTAGTGCTTAACATCATTTAGCATACACACACACATTTATTAGCTATGTCAGTAACTTTGCATGAAGGTCATTTTCATGTTATTTTACTACTGTATTGATCGTGTGTATGTGTGTGTGCAGATGTTCAATGATCATATGGTTTTCATCACATTACATTTTAAACAGTAGTTCAGTTCTGCTCTCTCTCCTCTCTGCCTTTTTATTGTTATTTCTTCATTCTCAAACTTTCTGGTCAGTTCTTCCCCCTGAACCTCACTCTTTGTTCTCTTCTCCTCCTCTCCTCTCCTCTCCTCCCTCTTTTTTCTCCTTCCTTCTGGCCTTCATCTTTAAATCTGGATGGTTTATAGTGTCTGTGTGCCAGTCCCCCCCCTCTCTCTCTCTCTCTCTCTCTCTCTCTCTCTCTCTCTCTCTCTCTCTCTCTCTTTCTCTCTCTCTCTCTCTTCTAATAACAATGTCATGTTTTCAAACTGGCTAAATGGATCCCTGACTCCTCTTTGTTTTCAGCCTCAAATATTTACAGCAGGAGTTATCTGAGAGTGTGTGCCAGAGTCTGCGAGCCAGAAGGGTGTGTGTGTGTGTGTGTGTGTGTGTGTGTGTGTGTGTGTGTGTGTGTGTGTGTGTGTGTGTGTGTGTGTGTGTGTGTGTGTGTGTGTGTGTGTGTGTGTGTGTGTGTGTGTGTGTGTGTGTGTGTGTGTGTGTGTGTGTGTGTGTGTGTGTGTGTGTGTGTGTGTGTGTGCAGCAGTGGTGTTCTGGGAGCTTAATTGAGATCTCAACGTGACAGCTCTGAACACTCATAAATTACAATGTGTTGGCCAGACAGGCCTGGTTATAGTACTCTCACAGTCTCTCTCTGTGTGTGTAAGTGTTTGTGTTTAAAAAAATACACTGACCAAACCTCCATCTCAATAACTCCGCCTACAACGCATGTCAACGTCTGTCTCACACCAAAGCTCCGCCCCCACATACATAGTCATCCATTGAAATTTTTTGTGGTTATTTGGAATTTTAAGCTTCTGTTAATCTGAGTTGTTGTTTTTTACTTTTTCTTTTCTTTTTTTTTCATATAAACCTGTAAATAAAGTTTGAGTATTATCAAACTTAATATAATAATAATAATAATCAAAAAATTATTATTTAGATTAGTTGTACTGGGAAATTGTATGAATTTTGTTTAAAAAAAATTGTTATATTTTAATTTATTATATTCCTTTATTAAATTTTATGTTCCTGTTTTTTATTTTAATATATTTTAAAATGTTCCTGTGATTGCAAAGCTGTATTTTCAGCATCATTACTCCAGTCTTCAGTGTCACATGATCATTGCTGCTCAAGAACGTTTATTATCAATGTTGAAAACAGTTTGATACTTTTGTGGAAACAGTGATGCATTTTTTCAGGATTCTTTGAATGAATTGAAAGTTCAAAAGAACAGCATGTATTTGAAATAGAAATCTATACTGTGACTTTTGATTAACTTAATGTATCCTTGGCCCAATGTTCTGTATTAAAATGAAGAATGCATTTTGTTTTGCTTTAGAGTTAAAGGAAATGTCCGTAAACTTAATAGATAAATTCCTGGCAAAAAAATTGGCAGTATCTTTTACGTATTTTTTTCCTCACATTGTATATACTAACCCATATGTACAAACACAGTGCACACTTGTATGTGTGTGTCAGTAATGTTGAGTTTAATTTTAGAAGCTGTAATGAGAATGATGTCATCAGTCCCTGCTTCTGAAAACAGTCTGGCAATCTGGAAAATGTCAATCTCTGTCTCTCTACATGTGTTTGTTAAAGTGGGTAGTGCTTCGTAACTACCCTCCACACATGAAACACACATGTTCCACAGACAGAAACACACAGTCAAACATGGAAAGCTTCATACACACCTCATCACGGCACTCGCGACACCTCTCCTGTCGCACTCTCTGGAAACCTGCAAAAAACTCTTAAACTCTCTTTTTTAATCACATATCTGGTTTCAATGGTGTTTTGTCCTTGT
Source organism: Scardinius erythrophthalmus (assembly GCF_964197995.2). Classification (NCBI taxonomy): domain Eukaryota; kingdom Metazoa; phylum Chordata; class Actinopteri; order Cypriniformes; family Leuciscidae; genus Scardinius; species Scardinius erythrophthalmus. Next base: position 25,913,351 of record NC_138227.1, on the reverse strand, counting down.
AACTTTAACCTAAACGTTTCATCAGCGCCAGCCTGTTAGCTAAGCTATCTGACTTCTTATTAGCATATATTAATCAATTACCACTGATTATTCCTGACTTTCCAAGAAGTCCTCCACTGAAGCAGTAATCCGCTGCAAGAAAAAGCATAGAGGGAAGACAGCCACTACAAAGTGAGCGCTGGTGCGTTGGGCGGTAGCTATGTCCTTGTTACATATGGTAATGCGCTCATAAAACTTGCGGGAACAGGAAGCCAGCGCTTTATGAATGACTAATTAAGATAACGAGGAAAGATGTAGTGGCCATGTCATTTCAGATTAATTCACTTATAGAATAGATTAATCTCATGCTCAAAGGCAAAGATTGAGACTGAAGATGATTCTGGAAGATTAGAGCTGTCACGTACATGCTAATGCACATCAAGTAATTGTGTGATAGATAGCAGGAGGTCCTGTCATCCATCACGCTATCATATCACAGAACTATCCCTTTACAAATAGGCCTGTTACCATGACAAGTGCAAACATTAAGAGTGCTATATTCATTTGAAGCATCAGAATGACAGAATGATATTATACACTTTTGGAAAGAGATCTCATACGTGACCCTGGATCACAAAACCCGTCACAACAAGTGTCACACACATATTTGTGGCAATAGCCAACAATACATTGTATGCGTCACAATTAGCGATTTTTCTTTTATGCCAAAAATCATTAGGATATTAAGTAAAGATCATGTTCTATGAAAATATTTAGTAAATTTCCTACCGTAAATATATAAAACATTTATTTTTGTGAGTGAATGCAGCACAATCGCGATCATAAATGGACAACTTTAAAGGAGATTTTCTCAATGCTTCGATTTGTTTTGCACCCTCAGATTCCAGATTTTCAAATAGTTGTGCAAAATATTGTCCTATTCCAACAACATCAATGGAAAGCTTATTTATTCAGCTTTCAAATGATGTATAAATCTCAATTTCAAAAAATGTACCCATGTGACTGGTTTTGTGGTCCAGGGTCATATATTCGATCATTGTGATTTTACTGTTGTACCTATGGTAGTACTATGGAACATTTCTTAAGAAAGAAAGTGTTATCTGTATATAAATATTTTAAAATAATATATATATATGTTAATTAATTATATATGGAATTAACAAATTATAGAGGGATCAATGGACTCTCTTTTTGTTTATTTTAATCTTTTTCATAAATCATTACTAATAGTCACCCTTTATGTCTGTCTGTGGGCTTTGCAAATATTTAACCAATGAAAAGTATTAAAAAGAGCTTGGAGCCATTGGCTCCTCAAACTGTCAGTCAAACCTCATAACTCCACCCACATCTATTATGAATGAAGTACTGCAGGCAGTTTGGAGCGTCTCTGCTGGTTTGCAATGCAAGGATAAATAAAGAACTGGTTCTTTGAATAAGTACAGTGTTTTCTTTATTCAGGAAACACTATATACAGTGAGGAAAATAAGTATTTGAACACCCTGCTATTTTGCAAGTTCTCCCACTTAAAAATCATGGAGGGGTCTGAAATTGTCATCGTAGGTGCATGTCCACTGTGAGAGACATAATCTAAAAAAAAAAAATCCAGAAATCACAATGTATGATTTTTTAACTATTTATTTGTATGATACAGCTGCAAATAAGTATTTGAACACCTGAGAAAATCAATGTTAATATTTGGTACAGTAGTCTTTGTTTGCAATTACAGAGGTCAAACGTTTCCTGTAGTTTTTCACCAGGTTTGCACACACTGCAGGAGGGATTTTGGCGCACTCCTCCACACAGATCTTCTCTAGATCAGTCAGGTTTCTGGGCTGTCGCTGAGAAACACAGAGTTTGAGCTCCCTCCAAAGATTCTCTATTGGGTTTAGGTCTGGAGACTGGCTAGGCCACGCCAGAACCTTGATATGCTTCTTACAGAGCCACTCCTTGGTTATCCTGGCTGTGTGCTTCGGGTCATTAAGACCCAGCCTCGACCCATCTTCAATGCTCTAACTGAGGGAAGGAGGTTGTTCCCCAAAATCTCGCAATACATGGCCCCGGTCATCCTCTCCTTAATACAGTGCAGTCGCCCTGTCCCATGTGCAGAAAAACACCCTCAAAGCATGATGCTACCACCCCCATGCTTCACAGTAGGGATGGTGTTCTTGGGATGGTACTCATCATTCTTCTTCCTCCAAACACGTTTAGTGAAATTATGACCAAAAAGTTCTATTTTGGTCTCATCCTACCACATGACTTTCTCCCATGACTCCTCTGGATCATCCAAATGGTCATTGGCAAACTTAAGACGGGCCTTGACATGTGCTGGTTTAAGCAGGGGAACCTTCCGTGCCATGCATGATTTCAAACCATGACGTCTTAGTGTATTACCAACAGTAACCTTGGAAACGGTGGTCCCAGCACTTTTCAGGTCATTGACCAGCTCCTCCCGTGTAGTTCTGGGCTGATTTCTCACCTTTCTTATGATCATTGAGACCCCACGAGGTGAGATCTTGCATGGAGCCCCAGTCCGAGGGAGATTGACAGTCATGTTTAGCTTCTTCCATTTTCTAATGATTGCTCCAACAGTGGACCTTTTTTCACCAAGCTGCTTGGCAATTTCCCCGTAGCCCTTTCCAGCCTTGTGGAGGTGTACAATTTTGTCTCTAGTGTCTTTGGACAGCTCTTTGGTCTTGGCCATGTTAGTAGTTGGATTCTTACTGATTGTATGGGGTGGACAGGTGTCTTTATGCAGCTAACGACCTCAAACAGGTGCATTTAATTTAGGATAATAAATGGAGTGGAGGTGGACATTTTAAAGGCAGACTAACAGGTCTTTGAGGGTCAGAATTCTAGCTGATAGACAGGTGTTCAAATACTTATTTGCAGCTGTATCATACAAATAAATAGTTATTTATATATTTATATATTTAAATCATATATTGTGATTTCTGGATTTTTTTTTTAGATTATGTCTCTCACAGTGGACATGCACCTACGATGACAATTTCAGACCCCTCCATGATTTCCAAGTGGGAGAACTTGCAAAATAGCAGGGTGTTCAAATACTTATTTTCCTCACTGTATATATAAAGACTAGTGCTGTATGTGTCTGAGGAGCGGAGAAGAGTGTCTTTAGCATTTGTCATCGAGTCATAGTCAATACTGTCTGAAATAGCCTGGACCAAACCGAGCGGCTACATGCTGTAGCTTCAGTAAACTTTATAACCCGTAAGTTAATGAAAACTTACTGCCTCAAATGCAGCTCTTCTAATGAAGGACAAAACACATGTCTGAAAATCACTGGTCAAAAACCTTGTAACCCCGTTTGAGCTTGATTTCGGTCAAATGTTAAAAATATAATGACACATGCAAGTGTCTGACCACATATAAAGCCACAATATAAACTTTGACAACGCAGTGTTTTTTTCCATTTCCTGAAAAGTAGCGTTTTTGGAGATACAAGGTTTCCGCATGCGACGATTGATTTCTATACATATAATTACGTATTGATTGATTTCTTTATTTACTTAATATCTTGGGTTAAGACATAAACAGCTAGACAAGAATCTATGGAAACTTTTTTTTTTTTTGCACACATATGAATATTGCCTGACATAAACACACATGAAACCATATAATATGTATTCACACTCACATATGCTTCTTTACCTATTATACACACACAATCACACACGTGTTCAGCCACTCAGTCTCTCTCTCTCACACACACACACACACACACACACACACACACACACACACACACACACACACACACACACACACACACTCAGTCTCTCAGACTGCTGCCCCGGGGCAAGCAGTGTAATGGGATCCTGAGTGTTATTTTTTGCAGAATAAAATAAATCCCACTAATTAGCATGTTAAAGTGATTGATGGGATCGCAGGGCCGTCTGTGAGCGGGGCCGCTCCGCTTGGCGAATACAAGAAGGGGGAGAAAAAAGGGAAAAAGCCAGAGAAAAAAGGTTTAGGAATGAAAAGAAATCTAAATGAGTGACTAGTAATGGGAGAAAATAACACAGAAAGGAAATACAAAGAGGAAATATACTGACAGAGAGTAAGAGAGAGGTTATCTGAGAAAGAGAAAAAGATCTTTTTTCTAATCTCTGCAGTTCTTCCCTTTCTCAGCTTTGCTGTCTTTGTAAACGCATCTGAGAGGCGCAGAATGTAAGGAGAACGCAAGAGAAAAACCAGTCGTGTACAAGTAGAATGGGTTTAATGAAGGGAGAACGGGAGAGTTTGGGAATCCGATACGGTAACTTGATCGAGTTTGTCATCTGTCTGTGTGTTTGTACATGCACCTGTGTTTAAAGTGTCCAGATTAGAGCTGACCCTCAGAAAAGGACTGCGATTCCCTCTCGCATTAACACGCGGCTCACGTTTCTCTGCTGCCTTTATGCTGAAGGTGTTAAGCTGCCTTTAAAAAGCACATATCCACTTTCTGAGCTCAGTCACACACACACACACACACACACGTTTTTTATCTTTCTACACCTGTGTTGTGTTTTTACACATTTGTACTGTAATTTAATTCTCTCCTCCACCTCTTCCTCCTGGTCCTTCTACTGTTAAACGTCTCTCTCGAGTCTTTAATGAGATAGTTTACTCACTCTCTTTTCGGTCCAAACCTGTATGGCTGTTTTTTTAGTCAATGGGGACTGAGTCTGTTGGACTCAAAATTTGTCACAAAGCAAAATTAAAGCAGTCTATTTTACTCATTTGCTATGTTACATTTGTTTCTGAAGCCGTACAATTGTTTTGTTTGGGCAACAGAATGAAATTGATGGAAGACAACATTGATTCTCTCATATCTCATGACTAAACGTCAGTAACATCAATAGCTGCATATTTGTTTTGCAAAAAAGGAAATTTTTCTGTTTAAATTATGGTTATTATTCTGTTTCTCACACAAAACTATTGTTTAGTTTTGAAGAAATGAAGAAAGAAATGTAATGTAGCAAACTAATCTTATGGGTTGCTTTAATGATACTTTCATGGTACTTTTTTTTTGTCATTTTGAAGCTTGACAGGCCCAAGACTTTCATCACATGAAAAAAAAGGCTAAAAAGATATTTTTAAATTGTATCAGCTTTTATGTTCTTCGTAACAAAGAAAGTAATATAGTTTAGTATTGACATGAGGGTGAGTAAATGATGAGAGAATTTTCAGTTTTGGAAAATTGTGAACTGTCCCTTTAAAGCTGATGCCCAACAGTAGCAGCTGAAAAGACATGAAGCAGATCAGGGATGAGAAAAAAGAGAGGGAGATAAAAGGGGCAATAAAGAAGAGAATAGAGCAGATGAAAGGATAGATTAGGTCAAAGGTCAAGTGCATTCCATCAGCGCCCACTTGACTTATTGAGACACAACAATAAGCCAAATCACTGAGAACACACACACACTCACAACCCTCAGCGCAAATTGATTCTCGACTATATGAACAGCTTGGAAGAGCCTGCAAACCTTTTTTTCTCTCTCTCTCTTTTCATTTTATTTCTATAAACAGTCTGAAGGCAGGGAGCTCATGCTCTGTTTTTCTTTTCAAATCTTCTTATTGCCATGTTGCTGCACTAATGTATCTTCTTGGCAAAAAACATGGTTATCATGGTAGATTTTTCTATGGGATGTCATTTTTAACTTTTCATACACACACACAAATATAGATATATATTTTTGCAATTCAAAAAAATTGTGTATGTATATACACACACACATATATTTACAAACTTTTATGTTAGATGCAATTAATCGAATATATAAAAACTAAAAAACATAATTTTGTTTAACTTATTTTAACAACATTTTAATTTGGCTTTAGTTAAACTTGATATACTAAATAACTAAAAAATAATACAAACTATATTGACAAATAAAAAAACTGAAAATCAATAAAAATGACAAAAACACAACCAAAATTCTAAAACTTAAACTAAAATTAAAATGTGAAAAGACTATAAAAATGATAAACATTTTAAGTTTATAATATATTTTTTATTAAATATTGTATTTATAATAATTTTCACAGAGCCATACAAACAGTGTTGCCAACTAATTTTCAGGGGAAGTTGCTAAAGGTAGATCAATTTGTTGCTAAAAGTTGCTAAATGACGTTGTGACGTCATTGTGCTATGACGTCATTACGTAATCGCAACGCAACACTACGCCATTATGTAATACGTAGATATTATTTGAAATACTAATTAAGATTTGTTTGTAAAAAAATAAATAAATATATATATGTATACATATTACATACATACATACATACATACATAGGCTACAGTATTTGTAAAAGTAATACAAACAACACTTTTTCATGATCAGTTTTTTTTTTTACTTTTAAATACAACATTGAGATTGTACAGTTAAACACTTTACAATTACATTTAACGTAGGCTATTTTCTTATCAACCAGTGAAACATGAAATGTGTTTAAATTATTTTGCCAAAAATGTGAAATGCGTGCTACTGCTGCTGCTGCCGCCCGCAGCCTCTGTGCCTGGCTATAAGACCTGTAGCCCCGCCCCTGCGCTCGTTGTCTTTTGTTTTCCGGTTTTCACAGCGATTTCCACATTTCCGCAGCGATCTTCAGGAATTATGAATGAACCGCTCTGTCTATTTAGCTAGCTTGTACGTGTGTTGTTTGGATTAGAATCACTTTCCAAAAGTTGCTAAAAGTTGCCAAATAAATTAAAAAAATAGCTAAATTTGTTGCTAGGTGCTTTTTGAATAAAAAGTTGCTAGGGTAGTCTGAAAAGTTGCTAAATCTAGCAACAAAATTGCTAAGTTGGCAACACTGCATACAAACCTGCATCTTTCTCTTTGTCATTATCATCATCATCATCATCTCTCTCTCTTTCTTTCTCTCTCTCTTTCTCTTTCTTGATTAAACAGTCAGATGGCAGGAGGCTCATCCTTCTTTCTTTTCAAACACCATCTTCTTATTTGCATTGATGCTGGGTTAATGCAAAAGGCCAGAGAGAGTGAGTCAATGGAACTCATCCAAAAACACACACACACATCCACTCACACACACTGAGTTTCCCCTTGGGTCCAAGCACACTTAGAGACCTCACAAATCCAGCATCACTGACAACGGTTAGGTCAGCCTAGATAAAGAGGATGCATTAGGGCCAGAGAGAGAGAGAGAGAGAGAGGGAGGGTGGATGAATGGAGAGAGAGAGAGAGAGTGTGTCAGCATGCTCATAACTCTAAGAGAGAAAGTTTTGTTGTTGGGGTCCACATCACATGTGTTTTAATTAACTGGTGTCATTAACGGCCTCATTTGCATAGACAACACGTTTGGATAGAGTTGGTCTCAAGGGTCCTTTAAGTCATACTGTACATTAGCCCTCTCTCTCATTCGAGTTTCAAATAGCTTTATTGGCATGGTGAAAAAAAAAATTATATATAGCCTACAGTACATACAAATTTACATACATATAAACACAATATGATGAGAATGACTAGAAAAAAAGTTGTTTGTCAAGACCAGCTTTAATGTTTGCTGAAAAATGTATTAAAAAGCCTTTTAATACCTACGTCACAATGTAACAAATTTTCATAATGCCCACCTATGGTCTTCATTGACTGCTTGCGAACAACGTCTACTTTGGCCCACCCTCAAACACTGTACTGTAGTTTTAGCTGAGACTGGAAGAGTTTGGTTCGTGTTGTTTACATGCCGAGAAGATGCTGTTTTCTACCCTGTGAATCACTTTGCTTGCATTTCAAAAGGATGAGGACTCTTGCTGGGATTGATCTGTAAGCAGTAGACCAATCACAACAGGGCTATCTGACCAATCAGAGCAGACCAATCACAACAGGGCTGTCTGACCAGTCAGAGCAGAGTAGACCAATCACAACAAGGCCATCTGACCAAACAGAGCAGAGTAGTCCAATCACAGCAGGGCCGTCTGACCAATCAGAGCAGAGCAGACTGATCACAACAGGGCCGTCTGGCTAATCAGAGCAGAGTAGACCAATCACAACAGGGCCATCTGACCAAACAGAGCAGAGTAGACCAATCACAACAGGGCCGTCTGACCAGTCAGAGCAGAGTAGACCAATCACAAAAGGGCCGTCTGACCAATCAGAGCAGAGTAGACCAATCACAAACGGGCCGTCTGACCAGTCAGAGCAGAGTAGGCCTATCACAACATGGCCGTCTGACCAATCAGAGCAGAGTAGAGCAATCACAACAGAGCCATCTGACCAGTCAGAGCAGAGTAGACCAATCACAACAGGGCCGTCTGACTAATCAGAGCAGAGTAGACCAATCACAACAGGGCCATCTGACCAACCAGAGCAGAGTAGACCAATCACAACAGGGCCATCTGACCAATCAGAGCAGAGTAGACCAATCACAACAGGGCCATCTGACCAAACAGAGCAGAGTAGTCCAATCACAGCAGGGCCGTCTGACCAATCAGAGCAGAGCAGACTGATCACAACAGGGCCATCTGACCAATCAGAGCAGAGTAGACCAATCACAACAGGGCCATCTGACCAAACAGAGCAGAGTAGACCAATCACAACAGAGCCGTCTGACCAATCAGAGCAGAGTAGACCAATCACAAAAGGGCCGTCTGACCAATCAGAGCAGAGTAGACCAATCACAACAGAGCCGTCTGACCAATCAGAGCAGAGTAGGCCTATCACAACAGGGCCGTCTGACCAAACAGAGCAGAGTAGACCAATCACAACAGAGCCGTCTGACCAATCAGAGCAGAGTAGACCAATCACAGCAGGGTCGTCTGACCAATCAGAGCAGAGCAGACTGATCACAACAGGGCCATCTGACCAATCAGAGCAGAGTAGACCAATCACAACAGGGCCATCTGACCAAACAGAGCAGAGTAGACCAATCACAACAGAGCCGTCTGACCAATCAGAGCAGAGTAGACCAATCACAAAAGGGCCGTCTGACCAAACAGAGCAGAGTAGACCAATCACAACAGAGCCGTCTGACCAATCAGAGCAGAGTAGACCAATCACAAAAGGGCCATCTGACCAATCAGAGCAGAGTAGACCAATCACAACAGAGCCGTCTGACCAATCAGAGCAGAGTAGGCCTATCACAACAAGGCCGTCTGACCAATCAGAGCAGAGTAGACCAATCACAACAGAGCCGTCTGACCAATCAGAGCAGAGTAGGCCTATCACAAAAGGGCTGTCTGACCAATCAGAGCAGAGTAGACCAATCACAACAGAGCCGTCTGACCAATTAGAGCAGAGTAGACCAATCACAACAGAGCCGTCTGACCAATCAGAGCAGAGTAGGCCTATCACAACAGGGCCGTCTGACCAATCAGAGCAGAGTAGACCAATCACAACAGGGCCATCTGACCAAACCAAGCAGAGTAGTCCAATCACAGCAGGGCCGTCTGAACAATCAGAGCAGAGCAGACTGATCACAACAGGGCCATCTGACCAAACAGAGCAGAGTAGACAAATCACAACAGGGCCGTTTGACCAATCAGAGCAGAGTAAGCCTATCACAAAAGGGCCATCTGACCAAACAGAGCAGAGCAGACTGATCACAACAGGGCCATCTGACCAATCAGAGCAGAGTAGACCAATCACAACAGGGCCATCTGACCAATCAGAGCAGAGTAGGCTCTCGGAATGGAAGGGATTAGAGAGACTGAATCTTCAAACGACTCTTTTCAGACTCATGAGAAATGAGGTGGTGCGCAATGCATATAATTAGAAAGCGAGATATTATGTTTTTTGAGTTTTGATGCAGACCTATTGTACGAGACCAAAATTAAGAACATTTAAAATAGCATAATAGTGGCACTTTAATAATACAGCAAATGTTAAAAAGGTTATGCTTCACTATTTACAAGTATTTTCTGCCAGTTGCACGGTCACTGGTCATTTTCATTTTCAGGTTGGTAGTCCTGTCCCAATGGCTACCCACAGCTCTCTTTCTCATCCCCCTTTGATGACCGTTCTTGCCGTCTACTCGCTTTTATTCTGTTGTGTTTAAAGTTATAGCTGTTATGCTAGAAAGGTTTTGTGTGTGTGTGACTCTGGCCATGTGGTTTAAAGGTTCAGTTAATAGTTCATAGCTGTGTGTGTAGCTGACTCATGGTCATGCATGGTTGTGGCATGTGGTTTTTCTAACAACTGATGCTACAGTAGCATAACGGCTCGGCCAAGTTTCTGCTAGGCAGCCGTGAGATTAAATGTAGAGCAAATGGAGATAATAGACTACACTAGAGTTTCAGAACGTCTCAAACCATGCTTAGAATGGCAAAGTCTGCTATCAAAACTCTGAGATGTCCATATGAAGATGTCAATATCATTCAAAACAATAAAATGTTCCTCTGGGTGTATTTGTCTCTCTGAGCGTCCCCGTGACAGTTTGAGTAACGATTGATTACCTCAGTCTCAAAGCCTCAATGGTCTCAAAGTCAGATAGAGACGTGAGCGAGTGTGTGTAGACGTATGTTAATCGATGCGTCTGTAGGTAATGTCCTAAATCTGGAGCAGACGGGTCGATAGATGCTGATTGGCTGTAAATCTGGCGAGCAGACAAGTTGCATCATCGCTCGTAATCAAACTCTTGGGTAAAATGATTACAGACGGAGTTTGTTGATCCACAGAATTCTCTATTTGTCATGCCAATAAAGTTTCAGTGAATTTGATATCGTTGCCAGACGAGGATGACCTCCAGAAACGAGGAAGGAATGCAAAGCAAACAAATTGAATTGACACCATACAAACAAGAACCATCGGATTCGTTTGAACGTTCAACGTTAAACATAAACACTAGAGTTGATTTGCACTTCAGAGAGTGAGTTCCCAGGCAATGTACTTGAATCTCTTAGAAAAGTGTTAGTGTGGCTCTGCTTATATCAATTATTAAATAACCTGAGTAAACACTCAAATCTTGACCGACTAGATTCGGTTTGTCCATTTTGACCTTTACAAAGAGGAAATCGCTCTGAAAGATTCCTGTATTTCTGTATAATTTGACTTTCGTGGCTCCAAAAAAAAATATATATATATATTTTTGTGTACAGAGCATGTGTTGCTAACTTTAAACTCTTCTAACATTAAAGGCCCGTTCACATCAAGAACGATAACTATAAAGATATGAGGAATGATATCGTTGGGATCACTTTCAGAACGATTTTTTTCCAGCTGTCAAACGATAAAACACTGACAGCCAATCAGAATCCATTCTAGCAGGTCATCCATTTTCGCTACTTTGAAACCGCAGCGCGGGCGCGTGCGTGCTTAGAATAAAAAGACCGTTATCGGTCGTTGGTGTGGACGCATATATAGTTATCTTTATCGTTATCTTTATAGTTATCGTGCTTGGTGTGAACGGGCCTTAAGTCTTAAAATAAATAATAAATAAATCTGGACATTTCTGTGTACACTTTCTGGTGGTGAATGTATGTAAAAACTAGCAAAACTTATTTTTTTCCCTCTTTCTTTTTTTGTCGTTCATTGTTCTGATCAGTTCTTGGCTGATTAAATCAGTCATGTTCTTTGCCAAATTGAACTGAATGTGTAGCAACAGGGAATAGATTTGATTATAAATGAATCTATTTGTAGTTCATATTGTCCTGTTTATATGTCACCCTGATCTCTTTGTGCATGTTACACATGACGGCTTTTGTGTATTATGCATGTGATATGATTTTCATTTGCGGTGGGGTATGTTTTAGATTTACCGCCCATCACATGTGGACACGTCTGACCTGTGTGTTCTGTAGAGCAAAGAGGACAGCCTCAGGCACACACACATATCTCAGATTACACTGTATTGATTAATACTTTTGTAATCATTTTTCTGCACGGCTCATAGTTTTGTTTCTGTAAAGGAAATTGTGTTTTAAAAATGTTTGCATGACGAGTGTGTGTGAGAGCAGCGTGTGTAGTGTATCCGGGCAGCGCAACTATTGTTTGTGCATGTACCATTGTGTACCAGTGTGGGCCGGGAACTACAGGCAATGAATGCTGGCACAACGTAAGGTCACCGTGTACCTTCACACACACATTCACACACTCACACACACATTCACACACTCACACACTCACACACTCACACACACACACACACAAACAAACAAACAAACAAACAAACAAACACACACACACACACACACACACACTCTCACTCACTCACTCACTCACTCACTCACTCACACACGCACGCACGCACACACACTCTCTCTCTCTCACTCTCTCTCTCACTCACACGCACACACACGCGCACACACACACACACACACACACACACACACACACACACACACACACACTCTCACACAAACTAGATGAAATCTAATGTCTATCATTCTCCCACTCATTTTTCCTCACATGCATATACAACATCTCTGTCTATCTATCTATCTATCTATCTATCTATCTATCTATCTATCTATCTATCTATCTATCTATCTATCTATCTATCTATCTATCTATCTATCTATCTATCTATCTATCTATCTATCTATCTCTGACTGTCTATCATCTATCTATCTATCATCTATCTATCTGTCTGTGTGTCTGTGTCTGTCTGCTGTTCTATCTCGTTCTATCTTGCATTCTATTCTTCTGTCTATTGTTCTATAATAGAAAAATATAAAATAAAATTCTATCTATCTGTCTGTCTGTCTGTCTATCATTCTATCTAGCATTCTTTTGTTCTGTCTATCATCAGAACACAGCAATATCCTTTAATAAGCTATGATATACATTATAATTTACTGTATTATGTGGTATCTATCCATCCATCTATCGTTCTATATCTCACGGTTTGTTGTTCTGTCTACCATACTTGTTCTATTAAATAAGTTATATCTATTGCTTTATTGTTCTGTCTAATGTATCATCTTTTTATCAATCATTCATTCTATCATTAACTTCTTTTTATTTTTGTCTCAGTTTTGATCCGTCTGTCTATATGTTTGCCTATTAAGTTTTTATTGAGAACATCCCCAGAAGCACTTTTTGTTACATAACTAACTGTTTTTAATGACAATTTTCTGTAATTGTGTACCCAGAAATATCAAAGATAGATCTGATGGATCAAGCTACCATACTTCCATGATCTGACAATCCAAACACAATGTGTGTGTGTGTGTGTGTGTGTGTGTGTGTGTGTGTGTGTGTGTGTGTGTGTGTGTGTGTGTGTGTGTGTGTGTGTTGGAGTGAGTTGTCAGGAGGGTATGGGTCATTAAGTTGGTGTCCTTTGTTTTGTCAGTTTGTTTTGTTGAGCCCTGCTGTACTGAGTAAAACCAACCAAGCTGAAAATTGTCTGCAGCATGTTCAACCCCCCCCAAACACACACACGGCCTGGAGTGGGAGGGCGCACTTCCCCTCATTCCAGCCACTTCACCCTAGATTGATCACAGATCAGCCTACACCTCTCTCTCTCTCTCTCTCTCTCTCTCTCTCTCTCTCTCTCTCTCTCTCTCTCTCTCTCTCTCTCTCTCTCTCTCTCTCTCTCTCTCTCTCTCTCTCTCTCTCTCTCTCTCTCTCTCTCTCTCTCTCTCTCTCAAGTCTAGATCTAATCAGGTTGTTTTTGTGTCACATTGTTGTGAATACAGTGTTTCCAAAGAAAGCACTATAATAAAAAAAAAATATATCATAATTGTGACATAAACATGGATAACTGAACAAATAATCCTTACTTAACCAGCTCAAATATCTGACTGTGACAGTATTTATTAAAACAACAAGCCACATGAGTGATTTCATTCTAATGAATTACATCACAACATCATACCACTATAAATGGCCGTGACCATCCGGGTGTCTCATTAATCATTAATCTTATTAATCAATGCAAACATTATTGTTAGATAATTTAAGGGAATACTGCAAGTCTAAAGAATTATAATAAGTTATAATAAGCATAGAGAACTCCTATAAGGTGCAAACATCGTCCCTAATTAGATGTTTTGGAGGACAGCGATTTTTTTTTTTCTTCTTTTTTTCCTAATTGATAAATGTTATATCAAGTTTTCATTCTTCAAAAATCATTGCTGTGGATTAATTGTGGCCTTTGACTCAAAGCATTGAATGTTTGGTATCACTTAATTTTACAGTCCTGTTTTGAGAGTTTGTGTGTATTTTAAAGTAAGTCTTTATATTGCATATATATTGCATAAACTTATAAATAGTGTTTCTCATTGGTTTTCTCCTCTATAATGTTATTCAGTGTAGTAATTATTTGGAAAAATATCCCTCTATCACCCAATTACACTTTGACACACCAATAAATCAAAGCACGCTGCTAATAACAGGACTTTAATTTTGGCTCGTTTTTCTGAGCGTCCATTTCCTCTATACTTTTCTTTTCTAATCTTTTTCTAATGAAGTGTTTTCACCTGTTGAACCACACAAAGGACACTGCCCCTGCATTCTGGGACGCCCTGGAGGTCCTGCTGGGAGCCAATGAGAATTTGCGGAATCTGCGAATGATCTTTATTGTTGCAGAGCAGCAGGCCTGTTACCGGGAAGCTTTGATGTGCCGCCAATCAGAGTGCAGATTTTAAATATGTGCACATGTCCAACAAACTAGAGCACAGGGACCTGGAATACATCACTGTGTGTGGAATAATTAAACCCGGATTCATGAGGGGGAGCAGAAAGTGCCAGAAGTGAAGAGAGAGAGAGAGAGAGGAAAAAAAGGAAACAGAGTTCAATCAACAATATCTGTCTTGGTGACACTTGGCTTTAATTCAATTGGCTGTATATCCAAGTGGACCAGCCAATCATATGTAACCAATCTTGGGCGCCATGTGCAGGCATAACATGGCATATGGTATACTTGACATTTTTAAAAGAATAAACGCTATTTTAATTACTTTGCTCATTATTTTACATTGAACATTATTTGAATAGTAATTGCAATTGAATAATTTCTTTGAGAAGGTTGTTTTTCAAAAAATATAGTGGAAAAACAAGAGTATTTAACTTAATAGTTAAAAAAAATAATTTGAGTCACACCCATGAATGATGATTCGAATTAATTCGAGAACTGGTTCATTAAGGGTCACTCAAAAAAAATGAGTTCCCAACACTAAATAAAAGTATGTTAGAACAGCTGCTGAAAAATAAAGGAGTGAGAACTTAGTTTACTAGTAATTGCCAGTTTTTTACTATTTGAAGAAAGGGTCTAAAAAGAAGACAGGTACTTTACTCTCTTAAATTTCACTTTTGCGAGTGTGTTTTTCACCCTTTTCTTTATTGGGTATTCACAGGATGATAGTGTGTGTGTGTGTGTGTGTGTGTGTGTGTTGAAACTCTAGAGGATGTTGCCGAGTGTGAAACTACTAGAATTTCACAACATTTAATTACGGCTTGCAGAGTGAGAGGTCAAAGCAGAGTGGATCTTCCTGTTTGTGTGTGTGTGTGTGTGTGTGTGTGTGTGGGTCAGACTCCTGTGACCTTGCATTTGCCCTCATAGGGGCCAGTGTCTCATCAGTGTCAATTTCTCTTTCACATCTATCTATCTATCTATCTATCTATCTATCTATCTATCTATCTATCTATCTATCTATCTATCTATCTATCTATCTATCTATCTATCTATCTATCTATCTATCTATCTATCTATCTATCCTTCTGTTTTAACATCTCACCATGTCATTTTAGCAGTGGTTTATCGTCTTGTCTTGTACCTACGTGATCAGACATAATTTATAAATTCATTTTCCATGTGTCAGACTTCACGTCACACGTCTTTTTCATTTTCACTTTGTCACTCCATTATGTCTCTGTGTCATTCGCAGCAGCTGTTTGTGATATTCTCTCTGGTTTAGCCCCGTCCTGTCCGGGTCGAAAATGATGCGGTGTATCTTTACACAGGGTTTAATTTAATTGCCGTATTTTTCTCATATAAATGCTTAATTGAAGTGCCCAAGGCAGCGCTGCTAAAGTCAATAAAAGACTGAGAATAGGCTTTATAGGGCCTGTCTATGCCTGTAATTAGAGCCTCCAGGCACAGCCAAAAATCTCTTAAATAAATGGTTATGCAAGAAAGACCTGCTGAGAGAGGGGAGGCAGGGAGCGAGTGAAAAAACCATTAGAGAAAGAGAGAGAGCGAGAGAGAAGACAAATCATCATCTGTACGGACACTTCAGGGACGGCCTCATCCTGACAGCAGCGTTACCACACACGCATTTACACAACTGTGAAAATAAAACAAGTGAAAAGTGGGTAATTCATAGTCAAAGCAAAGGAGTGAGAGGGTGAGAAAAAGAGAGATAACATCACAAAAACCTTTGTAAATATAAATGAAATATGACAAGAGGGAGATAAGAAAACAGGAAGTAAGGAAAACTGAAAAGCAGGAATCCCTGGATGAAAACTTCATTGCGCAAAAGTTGCTCATGGGACTTAATGGAGTTTTCAGCTATTTTCATTTATATATTTTTATAACAGTCTTCAGGAGAAATAAAAATAGACAAAATTTGCCGACATACAGTGCGATTTAGCGCTCTAAAATTAGCACAACTCAGTAATATTTAATAGTAAAGTAATATTTTTGAGCACAGCGAGACATTGTTAAGGTTTTTGAAACTCTAGTCTAGAGTAGCAGAAAACTCTAGAGTCTTCATTTGCTATCCATTTAAAATCATCTCTGTCTAGGAGCTATAGATGGATATCTTGAAACAATTTGATGAGAAATGTTTGAGTTTTCTCAGTTTAAGATGATGAGATGCCTTCTGAAACGCTAGATGGTCTTTTTCTAGTAGCTGAACAGTCTCTCAATTTAATCTCGCTGGAGAAACATTTCAGATATATAACAGAGATCTTACTCATGATCTTTATTTCCCATTGCGTCTTTGTGTTCCTGTGACATTTTAAAGTGACCTTGATGTGTGTCCACATCTCTGAATGAGTTTGTTTCTCCTTAATGAAAACGTGTGTGTTTCTGGATCACTGACATCCCAGAGTTAATTGCCTGAAACGGTGTGTGTGTGTGTGTGTGTGTGTGTGTGTGTGTATGTGTGTGTGTGTGTTGAAATTCTTGTTCACTTGAGGGAATACAGGTTTCAGGGGAAAAGGGTTGAACCAGTGTAATGTGTGTGTGAGTTTGTCGAGTTGGGTTTCTAAAGCTCCCGTATCCACTTACCCTGATTGAAGCGTCTCGAATGTGGCCAGTGGAGATGCTAAGATGAGATGAAATGCTAATTTTGATGGCCGTTTCAAACGCACCACCAGCTGCTCTGCAATACATCACGAGCCGAGCGGACAAATGAACAATATTTCTGTTTTCATTACATTGAGTCGCACATAACTCAACATTTTGCAGCAACTTCAGCTATTTATTGACGACAAATATGCCTTGCTCTGCAGCTAGCGTGTATGTGTGTTTTGATGATAGATGATAGCATTTGGAGCAGATACCTCGCCAGGAGACCCGAGCAGAGACCAGCCAGGCCAAATTCTGCAAATCCCCACAGACCACCCAACACTGCAGCCTCTGTTCGTGTGTGTGTGTGTGTGTGTGGTGATGTGTATGATAGCAGCTCTGCTCTCAACATGCTCATGTCTCTAAGCATCTGCATCAGTGTGTGTATGTTCACACTGTTGTCTGTGGGTGTTTGTTTTTTCAGCGTTTTTTTGTGAGGACGTGAAAGGCCTCGGCCCTCGCGCACACATGGACACACCGTTTGGCGCCAGACAGGCGCTGTATCTCCTCTCAGAGATGTTGGGGTCTGTGGGGATGGAGGGAAGGCTTGAATGAAGGAGAGGAGAACAAGGGAGGGACGGATAGTGGGTCAGATTGGCATGTAAGAGCGGTTCTGTTCTGTTATCAGCT
Organism: Scardinius erythrophthalmus; assembly: GCF_964197995.2. Classification (NCBI taxonomy): domain Eukaryota; kingdom Metazoa; phylum Chordata; class Actinopteri; order Cypriniformes; family Leuciscidae; genus Scardinius; species Scardinius erythrophthalmus. The sequence goes on along the minus strand of NC_138227.1, from coordinate 25,895,528 downwards.
TTTAAAGTCTGCCAGAGACTGACTGCACATTAGAACCTTTGTCTGGACTGAGATGTGTGTGGGGGGTGGAGGGGCCAAATTTCTGAAAATGTCCTCAGAAATATGGTAAAACATGGACTTACTAAAATGAAAATCAATAAAATGGTTCATAATAAGTACAGAAATGCCCTATAAGTGTCTGTAAGGGTTGGGTTTAGAAAGTATTTTAAAAAGATTTTTGTCATCACTTGTCACTTTTTACCTTTTTTGTTGTTGTTGTTGCAGTTTTTGATGTTCATTTTTGCCATTAATTGTTATTGCTTTGTTGTTTTGGTTATACAGTACATTTAACCAGTATACAATCACCAAATCATCATATTCAAAATCAAAATTCAACTTTGCATCACAGGGAAATAAAATTGTTAAATATATTAAAAAAGAAAACTGTTATTTTAAGTTATAATTAGGGCTGTCAAACGATTAATCGCGATTAATCGCATCCAAAATAAAAGTTTGTGTTTACATAATTTATGTCTGTGTACGGAGTATAATTATTTTCTATATATAAATACACACACATGCATATATATATTTAAGAAAATGTGTTATTTATATATAAAATATTTATATATAATATAAATTATATATTATATAAATATATATACACAGTATATACATGCAAATATTTCTTAAATATATACATGCATGTGTGTGTATTTATATATAGAAAATAATTATACACCGTACACACATGTATTATGTAAAAACAAACTTTTATTTTGGATGCGATTAATCGCGATTAATCGTTTGACAGCCAGCCCTAGTTATAATATTTCACAATATTACTGTTTTTACTGTATTTTTGATTAAATAAATGCAGCTTTGGTTAGCAAAAGAGACTTTCATAAACATACAAAATATCTTACTTACCCTTACTTAAATCTTACTTAATTTTTGTTTTTGTTGAGGTATGTAAACCTTTTTTATATGGTTATTACTGACAGTTGTAGTCACTTTGTTGCATGGAAGCTTATTCCTGCCACATGATAAAACATTTTAAAAGATAATTGTGAGTTTTTGTCTCACAATAGCAAGAATACATATTTTTACATATATATACATGACTTTTTTTCTCAGAATTGCGAGATATAAACTCACAATTGCAAATTATAAAGTCAAAATTGCAAGATTTAAACTCTCAAACTCAAAAACTCTTTTTTTTCTTGTAATTGCGAGTTCATATCTCGCAATTCTGACTTTATTAAATTGCAATTGTGAGTTTATATCATAAAATTCTGAGAGAAAAAGTCAGAATTGTGAGATAAAAAGTCGCAATTAAATTTTTTTTTATTATTCTGTGACGGAAACAAGCTTTCAAAGTGTTGAGCTTTTTTGCTATTGCAGCCAAAAAATCACCTTCCAATAAGATATAGGGCCCTATCTTACACCCGGCGCAATGCAGTGTTTTTTGCTAGTTTCAGCCCGACGTAGTTATCATTTTCATGTCCTGCGCCACGTTGCTTAAATAGTTGCTATTTTGAGGCAACAGAAATAGACTGCGCCATTGACCAACTGAAACCTGGTCTAAAGTCAATAGCGCAATTTTTATTTATTTTTGTTATTTAAAGAGCGCGTTAGTAATGTGCGCCTAAAGGCGGGTCCACAATGCGCACACCCTGCTTATTAAACACACAGGGCAGCAGCACACAAACATGCCAAATATTAAAAATAAAAGGATTACAATGTAAAAGATTATTATTGTGTACATAAAGATATGGTGGAATCCGGCTTGTCCCGTAGATGGTCTGCTTGCGCACTTTTACCTCACGCACGAGCAGTTCCTTTTGCGCTCTGGAGACGTTTTCAGTCTTTCCACTATCAAATTCCGCCATGTAAATAGCGAATCCGCCATGGCATGAGCGCAACTGCCATTTAAAGGGAATGGGAGATGAGACTCTGATTGGTTTAACGCACGTTATCCCAAAACACACCCATTACTCATTATGAGAATAGGGACAACCCTTTAGACCATTTTTCCCATCGTTAAACTTGCAAAAGAGGATTCGGACACGCCCTAAGTGCACATGAACCCTGTGCTTTAGACCATGCGCTTAGATTGTTATAGGGCCCATAGTAGAGTTCACTGTCAAGCTGAGCCATATCGCATTAATTATCGCAGGCGATACGTCCGTTGTCAGTGAACTACGGCTCTGTGTAGTAAATGCCGCTCCATCTGAAAGCAGGTGATGGCGATTTACTACTAATCAAGGAACCGGCTTTACTGACGAGATGCGCATAACAATGTCATGCGATATATCGCCCAGCCCTAGCCCATAGTCACTTTTACTTTCATTCATGTAAACTTTTCTCAAATATTGACAAAATCTGAATTTTTAAACAAGTAAATTAGTAACTGTTCTTGAGTTATACATAACTGTAATCAGTTTTTACTGATTCAGTAAAAATCGTTCTTACTTTCAGACTGATTTAAGTGCTGATTTTTGCCTCGTCAGCAGTTTGCATTGTCATACACCTCTAAACATGCGTGTTCACGTGCCGTGTGCCTGCCTACAGCATCTGAGCATGTAGAATGTTGGAGCCAGTGGAGGGCGAATGGAATGCTCTGGTCATGAGGAATGCTCTACAGGAGAATGCAGAATGTTGCTCTGTATTCCAGATTCTATTTTCTGCGCTCTGGCAGCGTGCTGTGGTTTACACACAGAGGAGTGGAGCTTCACATTAGCCGCACTGCTCTGCCTGATTGCCCTATAATGACTGACCTGAGACCAGTCCTGTAAATCCGCTGTATTATCTTCCAGGTTGGGCAGGATGATCCCAGTTCAGCATCTCCCCACGGCTTGTAATGACAGCCTTCTTTCAGGACGCCGAGTTTCTATTGGCCGGCATTCAGGCTTAAGGGGTTACCGAGAGTTCCCCTGGCACCTACACAAACACACACTCACACACACTTTTGGATCCGACTCACAGTCGCTTTGGTCCAGTTACAGTGTGCCAGGACCAATGAAATGTGTGTGTGTGTGTGTGTGTGATTCAAAGCACAGAACCTGCAGCACTTCTGGATCGTACCGTAACACTCAGATCCTTCCTGCTTTAAAAGATTGGCCTGAGCATCTCAAAAGCTTTATTGTGCTGCAAAAGGTTAAATGAGTTTCAGAAACTGAAACATTGGGCAAAAGAAGATACTGAGAACCAGGAGTATTGCAGCCGTATAGCTTTTTAATGACAAGTTTTCTACATTTTTTAGAGATAATCCTAAATCGTTATTTTGACTGAGCTTCGTTTGGATGAACAAGATTACCAACCAATTTTCCTTTCTAAAAAACAGTTAAACTGATATCTGTTATATTGTGTCCCTCCCACTTTGTAGATTGCTTCTATACCCCTAATGAGAACTTCTCTTGTTTTTAGCGAAAGATGATGTAAAATGTAGTTATTTTTGGTTCAACCCACCGTGAAACTCTCAAAACTTCACTAAAGGCATAATTCTATAACAATATCTTTTTTTTAAATCATTTTAAGTCATAATTTCATCAAAACATTTTAATGGTTTCTGTCAACCGCCCACAGCAAAAACATATCGGTTCAAAAATCTCACTCAATTAGCTGCATATTGAACATCAAACATGTTCTGATTGGCTCTGATTATGTCCCTTTGTGTAGCATTTCATTTTCAGCGTTATAAGAATGTTCAGAAATGTGGACGGGGCATATTATAATCCTTATCAGCCTGACTCATGAATATTAATTAGGTGACATAACATTCAAACAATAGTTTCAGCATTGTTCTACTTTTTTTTTCTTCACATGAAAACCTCAACAGCTAATTTCTTATACATTTATAAGCAAAAAAAGGTTTATTTCCCACACAAAAAAGGAAAAAAACTTGAATCATGTCTTATTAGGACACTGTGTAAGGAACTTATGTTTGTCTCTGTTTATTGATAATGTTTAGCATGTGTGAGTGATCTATTTTTGCGTGTGAATCTCTTTTTCTTTCATCCAGCACTGGCTTACGTTTGATGTGTCAACCTTTGAATGTATCTCTTTACTGTACTTGTATCTGTTCTTCAGGCAGGGAGAGGGGCAGGCTGGGGCGAGTTGTTCTGTTTCTCTCCTCCCACCTTTGTGCGGCTCACCAGGGGTTCGCTTACTTTACCCGCCTCCAGACGCAACCTTTGTGCCCACAAGACGGAGCCCCCTCGGGGCCGGTCTGAGCCAGGGTGTCAGGATGTAAAGGATGCGTCTGTATATCTGTGTGTGTGTGAGAGAGAGAAAGAGAGGGGACAGGAGATTAAGTTTCGTCCCTTTGCTTTAAAAGGCCAACTGCCAAAACATATAAAAATCGGATTCTCCACACAGTGCCATCTTAAAGATCCTCTCATTCACTTAGATACACCGCCAGTACCATCCCACTCTTTTCAGTAACGGCCATTCACTCAGATAAATACCCGTGGTGCCAGCGATGCTAAAGATTTTTAAATATCCCACTGGAAATACATAAGTACAAAAAATTTCTATTTCAAATAAATGTTGTTCTTTTTCATTTTCTATTAATCAAAGAATCATAAAAAAAAAAAACATATCAAAATACAAAAATACTAAAAATATTCAAAAATATTAAGCAGTGGTACAACTGATTTCAACATTGATAATGATAAGAAATATTTCTTGAGCATCAAATCATCATATTAGAATGATTTCTGAAGGATCATGTGACACTGAAGACTGGAGGAATGATGCTGAAAATTCAGTTGTGTCATCACAGGAATAAATTACATTTAAAAATATATCAAAATAAGAAAATATTACTGTATTTTGATCAAATAACTGCACGTGATAGAGTTTTTTCCAAAACATAAAAATGTTTTACATTGGGTAAAACTTTACCGTGTCCTCATTACATGTTGCATGTACTTATTATAGTGATAACTGTACTAAAAGTTAATTATCTACACTCAAGTAAATGCATGCAAATTATCCCTAAACCAAACCCTATTCCTACTCCGAACCCCTATAGTATGTACGTACTTGTTATTCTGTTATTACCCAGCACTTAAAGACATAATTCACCCAAAAATAAAAATTATGTCATCATTTACTCACTCTCAAGTTGTTCCAAACCAGTATGAGTTTCTTTCTTCTGCTGAACACAAATGAAGATATTTTGAAGAAAATGGGTAACTTAAAATACTATGGAAGAAATACTATGGAAGTCAATGTTTGGTTACCTATATTCTTTAAAATATCTTCATTTGTGTTCAGCAGAAGAAAGAAATTCATAACTATCCCTTTAACTGTATAATTACACTGTAACAAGGACACCTTAAAATAAAGTGTAACCATTTTGTTTTTCAAGAAATGAAAAGGAACAGTGTCAGCTAATGTTGAAAGTTGGATTCAACCCCATATTCAGTGTTGGGGAAGTTACTTTTAAAAAGTAGTGTTTGCTCGTTACTCGTTACTTTTTTAAAAAAGTAATCCGTTACTTTACTTAGTTACCCCATTTGGAAAGTAACTTTTTACGTTACTCGTTACTATTACGTTACTTTTATGTTGCTTGACTTTGGGCAGAACCCAATATCTGTTCCTAAATATGTAGACATAAAGTTATACAATTGAGGACATAACAGGTAATTATTTTGTGCTCTTTATTATAAAAAATAGTATCAATAGTATAAAAAAAAAGTCCTTCTCATTGGCGCTGCTGTGTGCGGCAACTTTTATTCTCAGCCGGCTCTGCATCATGGGGTAGAGTGCGACACTCCGCGATGAGCAGCGCGCCCGCACCACTTCTCTCCGCTCCGCTCCCCCTATCCACCGAACTTTAAATTTCGGCAACAGCCAATAAAGCGCTCCTGCTCTCTAACACCGGTGCAAATCGCGTCTTGATAGCATAGGACAAAATGATATAGAAGACATAAGCTTAGTTTTCAGACATACTACTCACTCTAAGGGAGTAGGAGAAAAAAAGAGATTTTGAGAGAAAAAAAAATATTTTGTTTAAAAGTACACATATTCAAGCTTTCTATATATTTCTCAGGTCTGTGAGACAAGTATAGCTTATCTGAGTTTCGGTTCATTTACAGTATGGAGACGAGCTCCAGTTCACGCGCTGGTGCCGTCATGATTATTTTGCATGCCATATTTACTTATTTATTAAATTCAGGCAATTAATTGGTTGGTAAAACATTGATTAAAATTAAGATACAATTAATACACAACGAAATTCGCTTTAAAGAAAGTCTTTCTACAAAAACAAACTTAATTAAAGCTGCAAGCAGCGATGAAAGGGCCCTCGCACCCGTGCCATCAACACTCGGTGGCTTTAGGAAGACAGAGCATGGTTGGGAAATGTACATTTAAGGAGGTATATATAGTAAGAGTATGTCAAAGTCACTTACAAAATGTTTTGTATAATGGTGATAATAGCATGCTTCATGACTCAGCTAAGTGTTGCTAGCATGTTTAGTCTGTTCCTAGCATGCTTAGTACACAATAATTATGTGGTTAGTACTGCATTACTGTGTTAACCATGTCAGTTTCTGTTGCCAGTAGGTGGCGTTATGGCTATAACTGAATATGAGCATGGATGTGTGTTCAGGACAGAACTCTTATCAAACGTGTGAAGTTTGGTGCAAATTGGACATTGCCTTCTTGAGTAACAACAAAGTCATGTTTCATTGAATTAACATTCTTTAGCACTTAGCTAAGCATTGTTAGCATGTTTTAACATGTTTCTAGCATGTTTAGAACTCAATGGCATTTTTAACATGTTGCTAGAACGGCATAAAAGTGTTAAACATGTCACTTCCTGTTGCCAGTAGGTGGCGCTATTACTATAACTGAATTTGAGCATAGACATGTGTTCAGGCCATGATTCTTATCAAATGTGTGAAGTTTGGGGCAGATTGGACATTCCATGCCTGAATTACAGCAAATTCCTATTTAATTGCAATAATAGCATGCTTTAGCACTTAGCTAAGAGTTTGCTAGCATGTTTTAGCATGTTTCTAGTATGTTGTTAGCATGTTTAGCACTTGCTGGCACTTTTTTATATGTTATTAGGAGTCCATAACAGTGTTAAACATGTCACTTCCTGCTGCCAGCAGGTGGCGCTATGACTGTAAGCATGATCATGTGTTCAGGACAGAACGCTTATCAAAAGTGTGAAGTTTGGGGCAGATTGGACATTCCTTGCCTGAGTTACAGCAAATTCATATTTAATTACAGTAATATCATTCTTTAGCACTTAGCTAAGTGTTTGCTAGCATGTTTTAGCATGTTTCTAGTATGTTGTTAGCATGTTTAACACTTGCTGGCACTTTTTTATATGTTATTAGGAGTCCATAACAGTGTTAAACATGTCACTTCCTGTTGCCAGCAGGTGGCGCTATGACTGTAACTGAATATAAGCATGGTCATGTGTTCAGGACAGAACGCTTATCAAAAGTGTGAAGTTTGGGGCAGATTGGACATTCCATGCCTGAGTTACAGCAAATTCATATTTAATTGCAGTAATATCATTCTTTAGCACTTAGCTAAGTGTTTGCTAGTATGTTTCAGCATGTCTCTAGTATGTTGGTAGGATGTTTAGCACCTACTGGCATTTTTTTATATGTTATTAGGAGTCAAGAACAGTGTTAAACGTCACTTCCTGTTGCCAGCAGGTGGCGCTATGACTATAACTAAATATGAGCATGGACATGTGTTCAAGAGATAACTCTTATCAAACGTGTGAAGTTTGGGGTACATTGTACATTGCCTTTTTGAGTAACAACAAAGTCCTGTTTCATTGAATTAGCATGCTTTAGCATTTAGCTAAGTATTGCTAGCATGTTTTAACATGTTTCTAGCATGTTTAGAACTCAATGGCATTTTTAACATGTTGCTAGAACGGCATCAACGTGTTAAACATGTCACTTCCTGGTGCCAGTAGGTGGCGCTATTACTATAACTAAATTTGAGCATAGACATGTGTTCAGGCCATGATTCTTATCAAACGTGTGAAGTTTGGTGCAGATTGGACATTGCCTTCTTGAGTAACAACAACATCCTGTTTCATTGAATTAGCATGCTTTAGCACTTAGCTAAGTATTGCTAACATGTTTTAACATGTTTCTAGCATGTTTAGAAGTCAATGGCATTTTTAACATGTTGCTAGAATGGCATCAACGTGTTAAACATGACACTTCCTGTTACCAGTAGGTGGCGCTATTACTATAACTGAATATTCTCATGTAGATGTGTTCAGGACAGAACGCTTATCAAAAGTGTGAAGTTTGGGGCAGATTGGACATTCCATGCCTGAGTTACAGCAACTTCCTGTTTCATGGCGAAACATCGAAATTTGTCAGGCCGCCGAGGACCCGCACTTCGACGAAAACTCAAGATCTTCGCAATTTAACGTCGCAAAGGCCTGAAGTTTACACTCACCAAATTTGAAGATGATCAGATTAAAACTGTAGGAGGAGTTCGTTAAAGTACGAGGCCTGAAAATGGCAAAAACTGCACAAAAATCTGAGAGGAAGTTCAAAATGGCTGACTTCCTGTTGTGTTTAGGGCTACGCTCCAAGAGACTTTTTTGTAGGTATTAGGTAATTACATATATGTACCGAATTTCGTGCACGTACGTGGAACGATGCGGGAGGCGCACTCCGTTGAACTTTTATAGGTGGCGCTATCGAGCCATTTTGCCCCGTCCAATTCTGAAACCTATATCAGATGTAAATTTTCGCCAGTTCTGACGCGTGTGCAAAGTTTCGTGAGTTTTCGAGCATGTTTAGGCCCTCAAAAATGCAATTCAATGCGGAGAAGAAGAATAATAATAATAATAATAATAATAATAAACAGAGCAATTCCAAGAGGGTCCTCACACCATCGGTGCTCGGGCCCTAATAAAGTGGTCTAAATCATGTCTGCCCACTCCATTTATCTCCCGATATATTGCACAAAATTATTATCTTACTCATGCTTTTCACTTTTCATATAATCAACATAGATTAAATTATTTATTTATTTATTTTATTTAAACATAAATATGAAACTAAATAGTTTTCTTTAATTTACTTCTTATTAAATTCAGGCAATTGATTGATAAAACATTGATTAAAATTAAGATACAATTAATACAAAACGAAATTCACTTTAAATACAGGTTTTCTACAAAAACAAACTTAATAAAGTGGTCAAAATCATGTCTCCACACAAAATTGTTATTTTATTTAATTTAAACATATATATGATACTAAATCGTTCTCTTCAGATCTCAACAGTTCTCTTCTCTCAAGCGCGCAGCTGAGGCAGTGTCGCTGTCAAATATATCCATGGGAAAAGTAACGTTGCGCCGAATTGAAAAAGGAACTACGTTTCGTTACCAAATTTTTAGTAGTAACGCGTTACACTACTTTTTACCCGAAAAAGTAGTTACGTTACTGTAACGCGTTACTTTGTAACGCGTTACACACAACACTGCCCATATTGCACCAAGGCTCAGTGTGCACTAACCCACTAGGCCACATCTCTGACATATTTACAATTACTTGGAAGAATCTTTAATTTAAAGCAACTTAGAGTGCATTCATGTTCTATCAGTTAATGGAATCCCTGGAAAGTGAACCCATAACCTTAGTGTTTCTGGTGCCATGCTCCACCAATTAAGCCAAAGGAACACCTTGGTAATGTTTGGATGAGTTTATTTACACATTTGCTTTTCATACTGAGGGTAGGAGACATATTATTCCAACAATAACACACACACACACACATTTTTATCGTATTATCCATCCTTTTTTCCTGGCCTCTAATGGTTCTGCTGCCAGAGGGCACACCCTCGACGACACCAGGGTCACCCGGGCGTCACAATGTCACGGCAATGAGCTTTCACCTCTGCCTGTGGCTCCAGGCGGGTTCCAGAGATCAGGGACTGAGTGTGTGTGTGTGTGTGTGTGTTTTGAATTCTGATTTAGGATGTTCTCAGGTTCAAAGGTCATAATTACATAGGGTCAGATGGATTACCTTTCACTTAGTCACACACAGACATGAAAAACAAAATAGAGAGAGACAGAGAGCAAAAGTATGTGTATTAACGGTATATGTGTGTTTATGTGTTTTCAAGTGTGTTTACATGTGTTAGTGTGTAGTTATGTGTTCGTATATGGGTTTTGGTTGCATGTGCATGTTAGTGCGTTCATGTGTGTTTGTGTGTCTTAGTGTGTGTGGTTATGCATAAGTGTGTATGAATTTGATGAGTGCGTGTGTGTGTGTGTGTGTGTGTGTGTGTGTGTGTGTGTGTGTGTGTGTGTGTGTGTGTGTGTGTGTGTGTGTGTGTGTGTGTGTGTGTGTTGGAAGAGCCTCTCCCCTCCTCTGAATGCCGTCTTTGAGCAGTACTTTGCGGATTGGCCTAACTCAAATATTTGCTCTCTGCATATTTAATATTTATGAGACAAATATTGAGCCATGCAGTGAGTGATAGACAGAGGTCAAGTACAGGAGCAGCACTGCGTGCACTTCACACAGATAGATGCTGTACTACTTGTGAGGGCCAAATTGTTGAAAATACCGAAACATGTCGAAAAGTCACTTGTGAGGACATTTGAAGTGATCCTCCTTAT